>NW_028270145.1:47599078-47908744 GCF_037043375.1 Chiloscyllium plagiosum
TGTTAGGAGATTACAGGATGACCTGGTCAGGTTAGGTGAGTGGTCAAATGCAGTTTAATGTGGATAAATGTGTGGTTATCCACTTTGGTGGCAAGAACAGGAAGGCAGATTACTACCTAAATGTAATCAATTTAGGTAAAGGGGCAGTACAAAGAGATCTGGGTGTTCTTGTACACTAGTCAATGAAGGCAAGCATGCAGGTACAGCAGGTAGTGAAGAAAGCTAATAGCATGCTGGCCTTCATAACAAGAGGGATTGAGTATAGAAGCAAAGAGGTCCTTCTGCAGCTGAACAGGGCCCTGGTGAGACCACACCTGGAGTACTGTGTGCAGTTCTGGTCTCCAAATTTGAGGAAAGACATTCTGGCTATTGAGGGAGTGCAGCGTAGGTTCACGAGGTCAATTCCTGGAATGGTGGGACTACCTTATACTGAAAGACTGGAGCGACTGGGCTTGTATACCCTTGAGTTTAGAAGACTGAGAGGGGATCAGATTGAGACATATAAGATTATTAAAGGATTGGACACTCTGGAGGCAGGAAACCTGTTTCCGCTGATGGGTGAGTGCCGAACCAGAGGACACAGCTTAAAAATATGGGGTAGATCATTTAGGACAGAGATGAGGAGAAACATCTCCACCCAGAGAGTGGTAGCTGTGTGGAATGCTCTGCCCCAGAGGGAAGTGGAGGCCTAGTCTCTGGATTAATTTAAGAAAGAGTTGGATAGAGCTCTCAAGGATAGTGGAATCAAGGGTTATGGAGATGAGGCAAGAACAAGATACTGATCAAGGATGATCAGCCATGATCATATTGAATGGTGGTGCAGGCTCGAAGGGCAGAATGGCCTGCTCCTGCACCTATTGTCTATTGTCATTTGGATGAATATCCCGTGAAAGAGCTATTCACTTTGTTCCAATTCCTTTCCATTTCCCATAATCTTATTAATTTTATCCATTTCTCTTTTAAAAGCTAGATTGTTTTTCCATGACAAAATCCAGTAGGGTCATCATCTGCTGTATAAAAATACTTCATAAAAAAACCGCTCGCTTTGTTCTTTCAGCGAAGATCTTGTGTTTGTGTTGTTTGATTACCTCTACTTCATATATTTGTCCAATTTTCTTTAAAAGGATTTAATGATTTTGTTCTCAAACATTTACTCAGGCTCGGTATTCCATTCTCTAATAGCACTTTTATATAAAAAGGTTTCTCTTCTGTCATCACTCTGCTGAACTGATAACTTGTTCATTAGTTGTGCATCACAATTGCTGCTGTAATATCTCCTCTCTCTTTATCGATATGGTTTCCCAACCCTTGAGGTCATGAGTAGCTCCATGCTGTACCATGTCAGTGGTTTTAATGTCCTTTCAGAAAGAAGGTGCAAACCTTACATTTGTATAGTTCTTTTCATAACCTCAGGATGTCCTAAAACACTTGCAAACTGCTTAATTGTGTCTAAGTATGGTCAATGTTATAAGAAATGTGACAGCCAATTCACACACCGCAAACTCCCACAAACAGCATTGTACTAATGACTAAATGATCTGCTCTTATGATATTGAAGAAGAGCTAAGTATTGGTTAAGCAATCAGAAATAAATTTCTTGCAGTTCAAAACAGTCTCAAGGAATCTTTAGCACCCATCTGAGAGAACATGCAGAGCCTTGATTTAATGTCTCATATGAAAAAGACAGTGCAGAACTATTTCCAATCAGTGTTTGACCGTCTACCTCAATTTTCGTGTTCAAGTCTTGAGTGAGATCTGAACCCAAAAGCTCCTGACTTTGGGTCAAGAAAGAGCACTGCCAACTGAACCACAGCTGACACAGCCATAATAAAGGCCCAAAACTGCACGTAATGCTTTAATTTGTGCAGTTAATGTTTTGTATTATTATTTCATACTTTCAAATCCAAGCTTCTACTTATAAAACTCAAAATACATTACACTTTTCATGAGTTTAATTTAAAAAGATTGACAAGATCATGCAGCTGTTCTATGATCGAATGAAAGGTCAGGTCCTTTTAAATGATGAATCATCAGCTCCCATTGAGAATGCAAACTGAGTGCAAGAAAGTTCAATTCTAGCACCTGTTCTCTTTAACTTGTTCTTCACTTGTGCCATTAGCCATATAGTCAATGATCTTAATAAGAGAATGTATCTCTGATGTCATTATGATAGTTTGTACTTGAACCTACGACATCTTATTACAAAAATTAAAACTTCTGAGAAAATCATCCAAGATCATTCCCTTTTGGCAGTTTTTAAACTGGAGTTAAGATCCACAATAAGCGATTCAGTCTTTAAGGATTGTTTGGTGTTGTTGATTAGGTGGTGAAGAAAATGAGAAACTATAGAAGTGATGAGAGAAGTCTGAAAGAGGCACCTATTCTATTAGTTGATAGTAAGAAATCTATATTTGTCTTGTTTTGGTTGTTTATCTTTTGGACAATAATACAGGTTCATATGTAGTTTAAAAAAATACAAAGAACTGAGGATGCTAGAAATCAGAAACGAAATTCGAAATTGCTGGAAAAACTCAACAGTTCTGAAGAACGGTCACTGGACCCAAAGCATTCACTTTGTTTTCTCTCTCCACAGTTGCTGCCAGACCTGCTGTGTTTTTCCAGCAATTTCTTTTAAAACATAGAACATTACAGCGCAGTACAGGCCCTCTGTCTTCTTTCAGCTAGCCAATTTCTGATCCAAACCGCTAAATCGCCCTCAACCCATGTCTTCGCATTCTGTGCAATTGCCTATTGTGGGGAACCTTATCAAACGCCTTACTGAAATCCATGTACACCACATCAACTGTTTTACTCTTATCCACCTGTTTGGTCACCTTCTTAAAGAACTCAAGGTTTGTGAGGCACAACCTACCCTTCATAAAATCATGTTGACGATCCCTAATCAACTTATTCCTTTCAAGGTGATGATAAATCCCATCTCTTTACCCACAACCGAAGTAAGGCTCACAGGCCTATCATTACCAAGATTATCTCTACTCCCCTTCTTGAAGAAGGGAACAACATTTGCTATCTTCCAGTCTTCTGGTACTATTCCTGTAGACAATGATGACATAAAGATCAAAGCCAAAGGCTCTGAAAACTCCTCCCTGGCTTCTTGGAATCCTAGGGTAATGTATGGTTTCTTATTATTGACATCCACTTCAGATTCACAGCATTTGGATCACTAGCTGAAAGTCTTTTACAAATCAAAGTTTCTCAGAATAAGTGTTGAAACAAATACCCAAGCACTAACGACCCCCCAAATGTCTACCCTATCACCAATGTAGTATAATGACTGTGGGGTGTTGGATAAACACTCAGAGGTTTTGCAATCCTACCATTGCAAAATACCTTGCTTTTTCTACTTTTAGTCTACATAATTGCCCCAACGCACTTCAGTGATATGAAAACAAAATTAGCAACTAACCCATGAAGGGGATATGAAGAGTTTAGTTCTGAAGAAGAGTCATATTGGACTTGAAACGTTAACTCTGTTTCTCTCTCCACAGATGGTTCCACCTGACAGAAATCTGTAAGAAATTCCTGCTGAGTGTGACCAGCAGTTTCTGTTTTTATTTGAGATACTGAGAGTATTATGTAGCATCTTCACCCAGCAGATCACTTAAAAGCAGTTACTTCCAGGACGAGGGAAAGACTGAGCTATTTTGGGGGTGTATTCCACATCAGTGGGTCCAGGAAATTGAAGGTGTAGCAGCTCATGGTGAGGTAAAGTCAGTGGGCGTGCACAAATCAAACAATTATAGAAGAAGCTAGAATCAGAGGGACAGATAGTTTGAGGAAGAATAGATTGTAGCACTGTATGAAGTTTCAGAAATGGAAATGGATAAACTAATTGAGAGATCTGGCACGGAGGGTGAGAATTCCAAACTGTGGCCATGTAGATTGCTGCGAGCAAGTCCTCAAGTGGGGCACGGTGCAGGCTAAAATGTGGCTGCCAGAGATTTTGAAGAAATTAATCACAGATGGTTAAGTATTGGAAAGGAAGTTGGAGAACATTGAACAATTGAATCTGGAGGTAAAATATTCATATATTTCAACACTTGGAACTGCTGTGTTGTAATTGTTTTCCTTTAACTTTATTATTGGTGACAGTTGACAACAATCCCTTAATATCGCGGGAGTTGACTTATTATTAGTTTTTACTTTGCAAGTACAAAATGACAGACTTGAAAGGGCTGAGTAGTTTGCAAACTGTCATTCCCCCAGATGAGCTGACCTGCAGGTTAATTAATGGCTCAACCTGAAAAATAATTCAGTAATTCATAATTAATAAACATTTTAGACTTGCTATTCAAGGAATGAAACATTTTATGTGTTAAATAAATCTTTCAAGAGCAAGCTTTATTTGGAAAGAATGTTCTGAACTTAGTGGTTTAGGAGATAGCGTTACTTTTGAAAGACTGTTGGTGGAACTGGAAATTGTTGATTTATTAGTGCACGTATCATTTGGTAAACAATTATTCTTGTTATTGTTTATCATTTATGATTCAAGCATCTTCCCTGAGTGACACTGTCCTTCATGTTGCACTTCAAGACAGTACACAGGAGCAAAGAATGTGGAGTGTTCATATTGTTTTGTTCATCTCTTTCTGTGTTTTCGAGAACTGTGTCGCTTACAACCAAATAGCCACCTAAATTGAACAACATTTTAAAGAATTGTGGGTTAAAGCTGGCATGCTGACTCTCCAGGACACTGTGCATTGATGTCACCAGACATTTCACTACACTTCAGTTTTTAAATGTAAATTATTTACTAATTAGCTTATGTCTAAACTGTGAAAATATATATTCCTTTTCAAGTCTCCATTCCCAATGTGGTTGAACCACAGATGGTTTTATTTGCATTGTTCTATTTCACATTTGAGTCATTTCCAGGAACAGTCTTGATGACGATTTGCCATTCAATTCAGTTACCAGATTTAATTTCTCACTTCAGGTTGTGAACTGGCTGGAAGGACCTGGGTCAGAGCAACTAAGGACTCAATGGGGAATAGGTGATTCGATTCGAGCTTCCCAAGCTTTGCAGCAAAAACATGAGGAAATCGAAAGCCAGCACAGTGTAAGTTTTTTAAAAATGGTTTATGTAGAAGCGTAACCCCGATCAGGGACAAAGACTCAGGAGGAAGTGAGGACCTCAGATGCTGGAGATCAGAGCTGAAAATGTGTTGCTGGAAAAGCGCAGCAGGTCAGGCAGCATCCAAGGAGCAGGAGAATCGACGTTTCGGGCATGAGCCCTTCTTAAGACTCTGATTCAGGCTAGGCAGACTTTTATTCAAGCAAAACCGGATAATGCATGGAGACATCCCAAGGTCGTCCCTGAATCTGACCTCAACGTGAGAACACAATTGTTCCCATAATCTACAGTTCAGATTAGAAGAGAGATCAATGATGCACTCTGGTTTTTAACATTGAAAAACAGTATTTTTATGTATTTTGGGCTAAAATGAACACGCACAATGTTGTTACTGCGCCGTCCCCTTTCTCCATACAACCAATGCTGTGAAACATCTGATCAACGATGGACACTCCAATAGATAGCCCTCGGTTCTCCTGGTTTTCATGATGTCTAACTGCCATTGTAATCTCTAGGCTGTGGGATCTTTCAATGTAATTTATTAATCTGCATTCCAAAGTTACTGGCTGTTCTTCTTTGGACATGGACCTGATTTGCTTATCTCTAAGGACTGCTCAAATTCTGTTGTTTATTGTATTCCATTTGGTTTCTTTATCAAATTATATCACTCCTCTTATTATAAAAAGTAAGTCATAATATTAATTCTGTTATAAAGTTTTATAATTACTCCCACTGTTAGCACTCTTTAGCTAATAAGACAAGGTATGCCCCTAATGTCTTCTCCTAATGCTTTTATTCTGTAATTGCTTTGAAATCTATCTCTGTGATTATTTGAAGAACCTTTAACTAGAACCTATTTCTTAATATGGGTCGTTCTATTATAACGCCCCTTTCGTTAATGTGAATTCGCTGTAACACGATCGATGAATTGGAAACGCTGTTTCTACACTGTGAATTTCTAAAATATGTGTTGGCTGTAATACGATTACAGCGCCAACACTTTATGTGCTGTTTCTACAGCTTAATTTTTCTATAAAGCAAGGTTGCACAAGAACATAACCATTGCATTATAGAACTGACTATTGTAAGTAATTTCAAAGAAACGGCTAATTACTGTGAGATAACTTTAGTTGTTGTTTTCATGGCTGCATGATACTTAACTAATGATGTTTGCCTACTGGGACAACATCCTTTCATTAATGAAACTGGAATTAATTATTTGCTGTAGTTTAATGATGATTCAAAGTTTACTTTTTACACCTCTGTGTTTGTTACAAATCTTCAAATTGTTCATCCTTGAATATTTCCTTATCAAGGCTGTCTCTGCATTCCTTGTAACTTGATGTTCAGACAATGCTCCCTTTTGCCTCGGGAAAACCCCCTTCTCAAAGGCAATATTGTTTCATTTATACGCTGAAGCAGGCTTTTTAAAATTCTGGCCATTTTGATTTCCTTAAAAATATAGGAGCAGGTCCAACAATTTATATTGAACCACATACAGGTTAGTAGGTTTAAGAATGCTAGAGAGTTCAATGAGCCAATTTATTTTATTAGGATTTATAACCATTACTTCAGTTTGCTGGCACGTGAAATATCTCTCAGAAGACAGTGAGAATTTAAAACCAAATTATATAAAATACATCATTTGGTCCTTACTGCAAAACACACCGTTTATCCACTAACTAAAGATGGATCAAGTTAAATTATGTGATTAATATACTTCTGAAAATTATAGGTTGAGAAAGTATCGAATGTTAGGTTATGCTTACTCTAGGGAATGCTTATAAGTCTTGAGCATTGGTGGCAAGACCAACAATTTGTTGTTCATCCCTAATCTGAGAAGGTAGTAGTGACCCAGAACCTTAAAGTTTAGATTATGTGGTTACACCTGTGAAGCTGTTTGGGAAAGTTCCAGGGTTTTGATCACTAATAGTGGAGGAATGGCAATATAGTTTCAAATCAGCATGGTCTGTGCTTTGGAGGGGAATTTTGTAAGTGATAGTGTATTTATGTTCCTGTTGTTCAAGTCCATCTAGGTGATAGAGACTATAAATTTTGAATATACTACAAGAGTGACTGCACTGCAACATCTAGATGTTACATATCAAGCAGGCTGCTTTGTCCTGGATGGTACCAAGTATTGATGGAGCTGCACACATCCAAGCAAGTGAGAAGTATTCTATCGCACTCCTGACTTGTGCCGTGTAGGTGACAGATAGATTTAGATTACTTATTTACAGTGTGGAAACAGGCCCTTCAGCTGAACAAGTCCACACCGACTCTTCGAAGAGCAACCCACCCAGACCCATTCCCCTACATTTACCCCTTCACCTAACACTACGGACAATTTAGCATGGCCAATTCACCTAACCTGCACATTTTTGGACTGTGGGAGGAAACCGGAGCACCCGGAGGAAACCCACGCAGACACGGGGAGAATGTGCAAACTCCACACAGACAGTTGCCTGAGTTGGGAATTGAACCCGGGTCTCTGGCACTGTGAGGTAGCAGTGCTAACCACTGTGCCACCGTGGCTTTGGACAAATTAGTGTTGAGTCACTCACTGTTGAATTCCTAATCTCTTTATACAATGTAGATGAGAAAATGGGTTATGAATAGTAAGTTTGTGGATGCACAAAGATTGGCCAGATGGTTGACAGTGAGGAAGAAGATCTTGGGTTAAAGGAGAATTTGCATGGATCGGTCAGATGGGCAAATCAGTACCAGATGAAAGTTAACACTGGTAGATGTGAGGTAATGCACTTGGAAGAAGTAACAAGACAAGAGAATACTCATTGAATGGCAGGACATTCAGAAGCTCAGAGTTTCACCCAGATTGCTTCATTTTTAGGTATTCCTGGTGCTGCTCCTGACATATCCAGCAGTACTCTTCATTGAAACAATTTTGATTTATTAAGCCCGCTGGCTTTTTTTTTTGGAGGAAGGTATTTGATGGAATATACCAGACCATAGGCTTAGAGTTTGTAGTTGAATACAATTCTGCTGCTGCTGATGATGACAGCACCTCATGGTTGCCTAGTTTTGAGTTGCTAGATCTGTTTGAAAGCTACCCCATTTAGCCCAATGATTGTGCCACATAACATGATGGAGTATATCCTCAATGTGAAGACAGAGTACACTCAGTGTTTCCTCTAACTGCTATTTAACATGGAGTGGTACTGATTCATAAACAGAGGTGAGTAGCTAATTGCAGGAGGTTTCCTTATCTATGTCAGTAGAAAACTCATATCTGTCCCAAAATGGCAACCTCTAATTTTAAACTTTGCCCCCTAGTTCTGGGCTTACTTTCCATATCCACCTTATCAAGGCAGTTCAGGATCTTGTAACCTTCAATCAAATCACCTAACTCTGCATTCCAATTGAAGCATGTAGAGTCTTATCTTAACTCCTCATAAGACAACTTGCTCATTCCAGTCAATACGCCTCCTCTGAACCACCTCCCAATGTCTTTCCTTTAATAATGAGACTAAAACTGTACATAGCTCGCAAGATGCCATGTCACTCTTGCCCTATATAACTAAAACGTAACAACCATATTTTAATATTTGTTTAGTTTCTCTTGAAGTAAAGGATATCATTAGCCACATTAGTTACTTTCTGTACATGCATACTAACATTGAGACTCATACACCAGGGCTACTAATTCCCTTTGTACCACAGAATTCAGCAGTTTTTCAACATTTAAGTAATACTCTGCTTTTTATTCTTCCTGCCAAAGTGAACAAGTTCACATTTTCCCACAATGTACTCCGCCTGATTTTTGCTCACTCATCTTAAGTCTGTCACAACATACTTTCCTACCTATCTTTATTTCATCTGTAAATTTAGCTATCATGTCTTTGCTCCTCTCATATTAAGTCATTATTATACATTGTAGAAAACTGAGGCCTTAGCACAGACCACTAAGGGACTCTGCTGGTCATATCCTGCCAACCAGAAAAAGTGTGCGCATACCTGTTTGCTACCAGCCATACCGCCTTCTTTCCATACTAAAACATTGTCCCCTACACTATGAGCTCCTACCTTGTGCAGTAGACTTTACTGTGGCACCTTGGTAAATGTTTTCTAGAAATCTAAGCACATTGTGTCTACAGGCTCTCCTACATCCAAATGCATGTTGCTCCTTCAAGAACTCCAATAAATTAGTTAAACATGATTCCCCCTATAGGGAACCATGCCAACTCTTCCTTATCGCTCAGTTTTTTCCAAGTGCCCAGCTATTACTTCCTTAATGATTCTAATACCTTTCTAACAATTGTAACACCTTGCCATGACAGATGTCAAGCTAATTGGCCTATAGGTTTCTGTTTTCTGTTGTATAATTTCTTGAATAGAGGAGTTATATTTGCCATTTTACAGTCAACTGAAAACTTAGAGTCGAGCAAATTTCATAAAAGTTGACATTAACACATCTTCTAGCCACCTCTCCTTAAGGCCTGACGATAAACTCCATCAGTACCTGGGACTTGTCAATTCCATCAGGTTGCTCAGTTCTGCTTCCCCAGTGATTTCTAATTTCACCAAATTTCCTCTTTCTCTTTCTTCTCTTGATTAACAGTTATTGCTGACTTTTTAAAATCCTGTGTATGGAATTCAGAAGCAAAATATTTGTTTATTTCATCTGTCATTTCCTTTATTACCTACTATTAATCCCCATTCTTACTCTAAATACCTGTTGAATCTTTTCACAGAATTGTTGTTGGCGTTTGTTCTTAAATGATCATCATGACTGCCATTTTTCTGCACTTTTCCCGTGACCCTTTTTTTTATTAGTTCTGTTTAAGTAAACATCGAATGCCTTCTTGAATGTTGTGAATGACTTTTTCTTCACCACATTTCCGGGCGGAACTATAGACAGTACCTCAGCTGATATCTAACTTGTGTTTTGTACAGCTTCATCATAACCTCCCAGCTTTTGTACTCAATGACATTATTAGTAAAGTGCAGAATACAGTTTGCTTTATTAGCTACTCAGCATCTGTCCTACTACCTTTCATAACTTATGCCCATTTACTATCTGGTTTCTCCTGTCCTTGTACACATGTTAGACTTGTACATTTTAATCTATATTCCCGCCATATTTTTTCTGCCAGAATGTCTCACTTCTCCAAATTGAACTTCACCTATCTGTCCAGTCTACCAACTTGGCAAAGTCCTTTTGAAATTCTTTATTGTGCTTCACAGAGTTTACAATACCTAATTAACTCACATTTGACCGTGTGCCTTTTCTAAACCCAGTTATTGTTCTTGAAACATCGCCATTAGCAGAGTTAAACTAACTGGTCTGTAACAGCTAGGTTTATCCTGACAACCTTTTTTGCAGTTCTCCAGTCCCCTAGCACCAGCCCCCAAGTCTAATAACACTGCAAATTTATGGCCCAATTGCAATTTCCATTGACTCTTTCTTTCAATATCTTGGATGTAATTAGTTCTTGAGTGGTTAATTAACAATCCACATAAGGGTCTCTTTAGACTTTCATTTGGCCTGCTGAGTTGGAGATGCATCTCAATGTGTCCCAATCTGGGAGTGATCAGACCGTGAGGGCAGAGTTGACTTCTGCAGCCATTCCCTGGCCTTGCCTCTTCTTGCCAAAACCTAGATTCTGTAATTTTCTTCCATCTTTGAAAAGAACTGAAGTTGCCTTCTGTAGGACTTCTGGGTTGCTTTGGAGCCAGCAACCTCAGCCTCTGAAGTGGCACTGCTACTTGCACTGGCTACTGGCCTATTACTGGCCTACAATTTTGGCGGCAAGGCACATTGCTGTTCCAGAAAATGATGTGTATGTGAAAGCCCCACTAGGTGACCACTTAAGTGCCTGATATCCTGCCTTTCTCTGGTAGCAGGATGTTCCACACGCACTGACATCTGCGCCATACTTTAATTCAAAAATAGAAAATGCTAACCATTGTTTGTCACAACTCTGATATAAGGTGCTTGATAAAAGAACTTGAACTTGATTTGAGGAATAATTTTGAGCTCAACAAATGTTTGAAATGCACTGTCTGATAGGTTGGCAGTGGTTACAGATTCAAAAGTAGACTTAAAAAGAAAATCGGATAAATTGGATCTTCGAGAAAAAAAGCAGGGAAATGGTCAAAGAGAATTAAATTGGGACAATTGGATTGTGTTTTGAAAGAGGTAGCACAGATTGAATGGGCTAAGTGCCTCCTGTGCTGCATTAATTTATAATTCTATCATTTTGTTCAAGTTGTCTGCAAAACGTGTAATGATTAAGGAGAATTGACAGAATAGTTCTTTTATGAATCATCAGCTAAAGGTATGTAATTCTGCAGGCCACCTGAATTTGCTTTACTGTGATATCAAACTTGAATTTATGCAACATTTCTATCTTTGGACTATGCATAGCCAATACCTATAGTATATTATATTAAATGATTGTGGTTCAGAATGAAGAGAATTTCTGAATTTAGGATCTATGTTTCTTATTGTACTTTTATTTCTTGCCTTATTTGCAGGAATGGTTTGCGGTATATGTGGAACTTAACCAGCAGATTGCAGCACTGTTGAATGCCGGAGATGAGGAGGATTTGCTTGAATTAAAAGCCCTTCAACAGCAACTTAGTGATGTTTGCTATCGCCAGGCCAGCCAACTAGAATTCAGACAAAATGTGCTGCAGACAGCCCTTGAATTCCATGGTATTGCTCAGGATGTAAGTTATTTTTTAATAAAACCAGCTTTCACATTTCAGAAACTGTTAAGTAAGTGTTTTTTGATCTCTTGATTTATCATTGAAAGAAGTATGATTAATTCTAATAAATATGATGTTGTTTACTAAACACAAATGGACAAAAAGCAGCAGGTTAACTGCGATGTAATAGAAATGTCATATTGCTATATAGTAACATCAAGGACACAGCTGAACAATTATACTTGTAGCAGAAGTGTACTTGTCTGAGTTTGAACAAAGGAAAATATAAGCTTTAAATGAAATACATAAATTTCCCTTTCTCTGGATAGGTAAGCGAGCTATCATACCACATTCTCTCTTACCTGGGTAATTCTCCTTTATATAGCCCTCATCTTCAATTCTTTAAATCCAAGAAACAAAAACTTGAAAGGATTTTGTGGATAGCTGAATTAACCATTCAGTTGTGGCTAGACCATGTGAACCTCTGTTGGGGCTCCACTATCACCTTTTTCCAGGAATATCCTGGATGCAAAGATAAGCCTGCTTTTTTTAAAATACAGTAAGCTGTCATGTTAAACTTCTCTTCCCAGTTTCCCCCACCCTCACTTCCAACAAGTGCCAAGAACTCATACGTGTCACTAAAATTCAGACAAACTGCCCAGCTGTCTCTGCCACATCCCTCCTTTCCACTAGCTAATCAGCCCAAACTACATCTAAGGTTTCACCCTGACATAACCCTCAACTTGTTTTCTTCCCTAGTTTCCTCAACCCTAATTCTAAAAGAAAATTGACCAACTAAACATCCTTTCCTGCTCAATCTCTAAGCTATCTGTGCTCATCCAGTTTTGCTCTCTTTTGCATCTTTAATTTTAATTTCTCTAGTATTGGTTGTGCCTTCAGTGGTCAGTGCCATAAACTCTGGAGTTCTTCTCTCCACCTCATTGTTTCTCTTGCCTCCTTAATTCATTCCTTAAAACCTATCTCTTCCTCTCCCAGCCTTTGGTTATCTGACTTAATATTGCTAAGTATCGTATTTTGTCTTATAATGCTTCTATGAAGTGCTTTGGTGCATTTTATTACCTTAAATGTTCTATATAACAAGTTGTTAATTAGAAAAGGGTGGTCATATGATAAAACCACTTCAACGCTATTTGAAACACTAGTGCTTGTATTTTACATAACTGTATATAAAGTACTAATGATTGGAAGATTTCATGTTGGAGAATCCAACAACATTTGCAGAATCATAAAAGGAAGCATCCAAGCATTTCCAACACCATGTCACTTAACTCCAAAAGAAACTAGTGGAAGAGTGTTCGTTCACTCAAGTTACTGTTACATGAACTTTGAATTCATGGTGTCTGTGATTGTTGCCACATCTGACTCTTCACTTGCTACTGCAAAGTCGCCAGGCTTGTATTCCTGAAATGCCCATGTAGCAGTATTGTTACTATTACAACATTTGGTCTGTAAAGATAATCCATAAGAATTTCTTTAGTTGTTACAATCCATTTTACTTCAATAATTCTTTTTCAAATATTGAACCATTTATTTTAAAATTCAAATTAATAGAAATTGTGAACAATTAATACTATATATTTGTGCAGACTTGAAAAGTTGAATCTTGTGAATGGATCTTTCACAGTTGTCCCAGCAGCTGGATGGATTGCTTGGGATGCTTTGTGCGGATGTGGCACCAGCTGATGGAACTGCCATTCAACAAACATTGAAACTTCTAGAAGAGAAGCTAAAGAGTGTTGGTAAGTGGGAGAAACATGTATTATTGTGCATGTAAATGAATGATGATATGAACGTCCAGCAGACCAGCATTGATCATGGCAGCATTAAATTGTGAGAGGAGTCTGCTGAACCCTCTTTGGTTTTGTGTTTACAATAATCAAGGTAATAAAGTAATGATATGAGTAAAAATAAAGATTGTTAGGAGCTGTAACTGGAATTTCAGGAGGACAATATTATCCACACCCGAAGATGCTTTTATAAACTTTAAATATGTTCCATTAATGAAAATATATATGGAACATGGTTTAGTTTTTGAAAATCACATTTTTACATGAAAGTAAATAGTTAGGAAAGTAAGAGGCAAGTGAGGAATGGCAAGAGGTGGATACCAAGTATTAAAGTGTTTGAAGTTGAGATTGAGCAAATTCTTAACTGAAGTGATATTCATGTGTCTCACACCAAGCTACATTTAAATTTAAGAAGCAGGAGAATTGACGTTTCGGGCATGAGCCCTTCTTCAGAAAGTACTGAAGAAGGGCTCATGCCTGAAACTTCAATTCTCCTGCTCCTTGGATGCTGCCTGACCTGCTGCGCTTTTCCAGCAACACATTTTCAGCTCTGATCTCCAGGATCTGCAGTCCTCACTTTCTCCTACATTTAAATTTACATTTGTAATTTATATTGGTAAACTCAACATTCTATCTGCATAAACATAACACTGAAAATCTTTTTATGAAACAATTTTTAAACCATTTTTTGATAGAACGTTAGTACAAAATAATTATTTTAGTTTATTCCTTCCATCTTTTGTGGTTAATGCTGAGTAGGTGATACGAATTAATTGAAAAGATTATGAAGAAGTCATCATACAGGATTAGTACTTGAATTCCAGCTATCCCCACTTATTCAGTCACATTGATATTTAAATTAAAATTGTAGGGCTTTATTTAAATTATGAAGGAAATTTGCGTGTTTTTTTTGGTTATGTTACAGTTTTAACATATATGAAGATATATCCACCACTGTAAATTGAACAAAGGGTTTTAAACAATATTTTGCATTTTAGATATGTCAATATTGTATGATTCAGAATAATTTATAAGGAAACCTATTTGTATATTATATTCAATGAAATGGGGAATTTTTGTAATGCATTAGTGATTTTTAAAGTTTCCATTCAAGAGTGAAGTAACCAAAATTCTCATTACATTTTATATTGGAATCCAAAGATTCAAATGTGGTTGCAAGAGTCTGGGAGCATTAGGGAGAAGAGATTTGGAATTCAGGGATATGAGGAAGGGTAACAGGAGTCTTTGATGAATCTCACATAAATGATTTCTCTCTGACTTTTAGCCATTAACAGCTCTGTTTGCTATTTCAGTTCCCCACTCCCTACTGTGAACACATGTGGAAGCAAGGCATGGATAATGAAACAAAGATGAACATCTCTGAAGGAGTGAAGAAAGGCTTATCAGTTGTGTGTTGAAGAAGGGAATTAGAGAGACAGTGAAGTTTAGAAAAGGGGTCTAGTTGGCTGAAAGTGTGGCTGCCAAGGGTAGGTGAAAGGGAGAGGTGGAAGCATAATAAGCCAGAGCAGCTACATTATTCAGAAAAGGTGGTTAAGAAAATGGACATGCTATGGAAGGATATAAATGTGAAGTTGATGCCTTTATTTTGAGATGTTGAACCTCAGGTGGCATTAAAGGGTAATGTGGACAGTGGAAATATGTGAGGTGATCTAGATATGAGATAGGATATGGATAATAGAATTTTGGATGTGTTGAAGAATGGAAACTGGTCAGCTGAATGTTGGAGTAATTTGATTTGAAATGATCAAGTTGAATGAGAGTTTCAGCAGCAACAGATGGTTAAGGCATGATGGAGTAGTCCTTGTTATGCAAATGAGAATGGGAGTCTTTGTGACTGAGAGGTTAAGTAATCAGGAGCAGAAACAGAAATTGCTGGAGAAATTTGCAGATCTGACAGCATCTGTAAAGAGAAAGTAGAATTAACATTCAGGGTGCAGTGACCCTTCTTCAGAACCGATAGCTAGGAAAGTATGCTGAAGACAAGGGGGGGAGGGAGGAGTAAGTGGATAGGTGGAGATGGATCTCAGAGAGAGAGAGAGAGAGAGAAAGACAGTTATGCAGAAAAAGAGATATAGAATCCCTGACAGTGTGAAAGTAAACTATTCAGCCTATTGACTCCACACCAACTCTCCAAACAGCATCCTACCCAAACCACCCCCTTAACCTATCCCTGTAACCCTGCATTTCCCATAGCTAATACACCTCGTCTGCACATCCCTAAACATGACAGGCAATTTAACATAACCAATCAAGCTAACCTGCACATCTTTGGACTGTGGGAGGAAACCCACACACAGATGGGGGGAATGTGCAAACTCCACATAGACAGTTGCCCGAGGATGGAATTGAACCCAGATCTCTGGCCCTATGAGGCAGCAGAGCTAACCACTGAGTCATCATGCTACCTGTGCCAGAGATGGATAATGGTAAGCTTGGGAGAAAGTAAATCTGATAATGGGGACCAAAAGTAGTTGAAAATCTGCTGGCTGTGCTGAAAGCATCCATGTAATGGAAGGGCCTGGAGTGTGGGGCTGGGTAAAAGGCATAGAACCCTGAACACTTTCCTCTAAAATTTTTGAACTTGATACTGAGTCCCGAAAGTTGGAGGGTGCCAAAGCAAAAAATAAGATGCTGTTCTTCTAGCTTGCTTATATATAAGCCTTGCTGGAGCACTGTAGTAAGCCTGAGACAAAAGTATTGGCATGGATACATGGTAGTCTGTTGAAGAGAAGGCAACAGCAAGCTCAGGGTCATTGTTGCAGACAGAACATGGATACTCCGCAAAGTGGTTGCTCAGTCTGTATTTCGTCTCCTCAATGTAGAGGAGACCACGTTGTGAGCAACAAATACAGTAGTCAGGGTGAAGTGTAAGTAAATTGTTGCTTCACCTGGAAGGTATTTTTGGGGCCTTGGATAGTGAGCAGGGATGATGTAAAGAGGCAGATGTTACATGGGAAGATGCTGCGGGGGTGTGGGGTGGTGTTGGAAGTGGAGGAGGGATGAACCAAGGTCTCTGGAAGAAATGGTTTCTGCAGAAGGCTGATGAAAGGGAAGAGAAGAATATATGTTTGCTCTTGGCATCCTGCTGGAGGTGATGGAAATGGCAGCTTTCATCCTTTGGTGCAGATGCTAGTAGAGCGGAAAGTGAGGACTGGGGTACCCTATCAATATTGTGGGAGAGAAGAGTAGGGGTGAGGGCAGAAGTGTGGGGAATGGGATAGACATGCCGGAGAGTCCTGCCAACCACAGTGGTGGGGAATGCTTGGTTGAGGAAAAAGGTGGACATATCTGAGGCTCCCCTGCAGAAGCTAAAGACAAAAAAGTGTAGATGCTGGAATCCAAGGCAGAAAAACAGGCAGGAGGTGGAGACATCAACGTTTCGGGTGTAACCGTTCTTCAGGACTGAAGAACGGTTACACCTCAAAAGCTGACTTCTCCACCTCCTGATGCTGCATGGCTTGCTGTGTTCCTTCCAGCATCCTGCTTTTCTCCCCTGCAGAAGTTTGCATCATCAGAACAGATGCATGTAGATGGAAAACTGGGAGAATGGAATTGCAACTTTTCAGGAAGCAGGGTGTAAGGATGTATAGCTGAAACTTTATTGCTGGAACAGCACAGCAGGTCAGGCAGCATCTAGGGAACAGAAGATTCGACGTTTCGGGCACATGCCCTTCTTCAGGAATGAGCAGAGAGTGTTCAGCAGGAGAAGATAAAAGGTAGGGAGGAGGGACTTGGAGGAGGGGCGTTGGAAATGTGATAGGTGGAAAGAGGTCAAGGTGAGGGTGATAGGTCGGAGTAGGGTGGAGGCGGAGAGGTCAAGAAGAAGACTGCAGGTCAGGAAGGCGGTGCCGGGCTGGAGGGATTCGGCTGAGACAAGGTGGGGGGAGGGGGGATGAAGAAACTGGTGAAGTCCAAGTTCATCCCCTGTGGTTGGAGGGTTCCCAGTCGGAAGATAAGACGCTCCTCCTCCGACCGTCGCGTTGTTGTGGTTTATGTTGTGTAAGGATGTATAGTCAAGATAACTGTGGGAGTTGGTGGGTTTATAGTGGTTATTAGTGGCCAGCCTCTCCACAGAAATGAAAACAAAGAAGTCAAGGAAGAGAAGGGAGGAATCAGAGATGGAACAGGTGAAATTGGAAGCATTGAAGATATCATTGATGCATAGAGAAAGAGTTGTGGGTGGGGGCCAGAGTGGGATTGGAAAAGGAAATGTTCCATGAACCCCACAAGAGACAGGAGTAGCTAGGGCCCAGGCAGCACCCATGGCCACACCTTTAATCCGAAGAAAGTGAGAGGAGTTAAATGCGACGTTGTTTAAATGAGGATCAGAAGTTTTGTTTGGGGTCAGTTAAGATACCAGAACTGAGATCAGACTGACAATGAAACAGGTGGAATAGTGTCTATAATAGAGTTTGTGCCACAACTGGATATGAGGGATCCTGTTTGAATAAATGTTTAGCTAGAAAATTGCAGCCAGTTGTCCACTTTTGTGAACTGCAATAATAAACATTAAATTCCATTTATCATTCCAATTTATGCATAATCCTTGGGAATCGTTTTAACTTATGGCATAAAATGGGCAACCCATTTAGTTACCCATTATACAATCCACCCAATGTTCTTCTACATGGAAGTAAATGAAAAGGAAAATCCAACATGATGTCTTAATGAGCTGCTGATTTTATGGTGCCCATTTTACACTATTATTTACTCTGAAATGAGAGTTCTGCTATAGAGTCAGAGCTTATTGCTTTTACCTTCCAGTTGATTCTTGTACTGCATTGCAATAATGGCAGGGAAACTGATCTTCAACCAAAAGAGAAAATGCTGGAAAATCTCAGCAGGTCTGGCAGCATCTATAAGGAGAGAAAAGAGCTGACGATTTGAGTCTAACTGACCCTTTGTCAAAGCTAAACAATGGGGGAGAAATAGGGAGGTATTTATACTAGGCTGGGAGAAGGTGAGTCATGGCTCCAGAAGCAAAGGTAGCAATAAAGAGGTGATAATGACAGTGCATAGAGAGATTATAGGGAGATTAGGAGCCTTGAATGACCAAGGCTGAAGCCAGTGCTGTGAGACAAAATCTGGGGGATGGGTGAAGCAGAGGTAAATGGAAAACAGGGGAGAAGGGGAGCAAAAGAGGAAGAGGAGAGGAAAAAAGTGATGAGAGAGTGGGGAGCGAGAAAAAGAGAGACAATCAAGAAATAAGAGGTGCAGAACAGTGAAAAAAAATTTTAAAAATAAATAAAATAAATGAAAATTGATCTTCAATAATTTTTGTTTTATAGATACTGCTTTACAGAATTTACAGGAAAAAGGTCAAGGTCTTTTAGACCAAATGACATCCCAGGCTCCATGGACATTTGGAAAAGATGTTTCCATTGAAAATAAAGACAATATAGAACATATTCAAGGACTTATGGAAGATATGCAACTTCGGAAACAAAGGTAAAAATTAAAATTTGTGGCAATGATAACTTGTGAAGTTACAGTGAACTAGGATTGTTAATTCGATCCAAACAGCTTAAAAAGAAAACCAACTGTTTCCATGATATTAAGATAACATGTCAAAAGTATAATCATTATCCTTTTGAATTGTTAACATTTTGTGTTGAAGATCACATGAGAAATACCTTTTCCAAGAAAGTTTAAAAGAATTGGATTTTTGCTTTGTTGTCATGTCTCAGCAACATTAAAGGTGCTTCAAATACAAAGTAAATTATGTTTATAAAAATGCTGTTAATTTAGAAACTGCTTTCATTGTTTTTCATAGCTGTTTACATTTAAAATGAACATACAACATAATATCCCAACTAATAATGCTGCTTAAATCAGACATCCCAGAGTGAGTATCCCTAGCTTTTTAGACTAAAAGTTTTACTGTTGCAAGAGACTGCTAATGTACATTTAAGAAAAGAGCATAAAAGTTTATTACACAAAATAAAAAAAAGTCTACCTTGCATTACATAAGAAACAGCCTTAATACAAATGTCAGAAATTGAGATTCAACACGTTTAGCATCAAAACAACCTTAAATATGCTCTAATCTCAGAAATGGGTTACTCTGTACTTTTGAAGTTCTTTTATTCAATGGTCAGAGCTGTACTGGTCAGTTTCCAGCATACTTGCATATTCACTCGATGTTATCTTCTTTACTTAACAACTCTTCATAAGAAACTTAAACAAACTACGAACACAACTCACTTAGTCCCTAGCATATGTTCTCTCAACTTGTACATTCAACACTCTCTTGTAGGATGTCTTCTCTTTGATAATGTTAAGCCTTCTGTTTTTTTTGGAGATTTCCTGTTACTAACATGTAAGCCATTCAGGACTTCCCTTCTTCTGATTGTTTTAGAGACTGTACTGCTGATGTTAAAAGGCTTTTCCTCTCTGACTGACCACTTTTCTCTGCAGACTCTCTAATCTTCTAGATAATTCTCACCTTCTAAAAGGAAAATAGGTTCTATCTCTGTCTTCCTGTGTCATATGGCACTTGGATGTTGGCCATTTTTGTTCTGTTTTGTTCTTCTCTTCTAAAGCAGAAGTTACTCATTTTGAGAATTTTTAAAGCTTCATTTAAATACATGTAAATAAACTTCAACTAGTCCATCACTGCATTCAGTTCACAAAATCTGAAATAACACTAAAACAAAGTTTTCTCCTCCTTAACACAATATAGAAGTACAAATCAAACTTGAAGGTAGATATGGTTCTATCCACTTTAGGACCCAATATTCCAAATTATGCTAATTTATCATGAACTTTCACCGAAGGATATTTTGGAGGTGACCACATGTTGGTCAAAAAAGATAAGTTTTATGAAAGATATTTAAAACTATACCATCTAGGAACAGAATTAGGCCATTTGGCCCATTGGAGTCTGCTCTGCCATTTGATCATGGCTGTTATGTTTCTCAACCCCATTCTCCTGCCTTTTATCCAGACCTTTTGATCCCCTTGGTAGTCAAGAACCTATCTATCCCTATCCTAAATATACTGAATAAACTTTGTCTCCACAGCCTTCTGTGACAATTAGTTCTGCAGATTCGCCACTCTGTGTTGCTGAAGAAATTCTTCCTCATCTTATTTCTAAAGAGTTGTCCCTTCACTCTGAGGCTATGCATTCTAGTCTTAATCTCTCCCAACAACTTGTTGACATCCTCTCAAATCAAGCGTCTCAGTATTCTGCAAATTTCAGTCCAATCCCCCCCTGCATCCTTCTAAACTCAGGCGACTGACTGTGTGGAGTTTGCACGTTCTCCCCGTGTCTGCGTGGGTTTCCTCCGGGTGCTCCGGTTTCCTCCCACAGTCCAAAGATGTGCAGGTCAGGTGAATTGGCCATGCTAAATTGCCCGTAGTGTTAGGTAAGGGGTAAATGTAGGGGTATGGGTGGGTTGCGCTTCGGCGGGTCGGTGTGGACTTGTTGGGCCGAAGGGCCTGTTTCCACACTGTAAGTAATCTAATCTATTGAACACCTGAGTCTTCAACCACTCATAATGTGACAAGCCCTTCATCCCTGGGATAATTCTTGTGAGCTTCCTCTGGACTGCCTCCAAGGTCTTCCTTATCTACAAGGCCCAGACTGCTCCCAGTATTCCAAATGCAATCTGACTAGTGCCTGAACAGAGGCACTAGAGCAGGAGTCTAGAAGTCTGCGGGGAAGGTGGGTGCAACATGTGAGCCTGGGTGGCGATTGGTGCATGGATCTCCCAGTGCTGGAGGAGGTTGAGCCTAGCATGGGAGAGATTGAGCCCTCGTGGGGAGTAGAGGCCCTTGAGGGGAAAGCCCAGTGTGGAGCGACTACAGGCCCATAGTTAAAGGAGGACTGTAATTTTCAACTTAACTTTATTTCTTTATTTACTACTTTATACTGAGAAGAACTATAATGTTGTACTTTTAACTTTTTTTTATTTTTGTACTTGCATCTAAGATCTTGTACTTAGGTACCTTGTGCCTAAGATAGTGCCAGGAGTGGTGACTTTGTACATTTTTCATTTGTGCTCCTGGATCCCTGTACTTGAGTACATGTGAAAATAAAACCTAATTCCTACACAAAAAAAAACAAAGAACTGTGGATGCTGGAAATCAGAAACAAAATCAGAAATTGTTAGAAAAACTCAGCATGTGGAGACAAAACCAAGTTAATGTTTCAGTTCTTCAGCAATCTCTGATTTCGTTTCTGACCAGTGCCTTATACAGCCTAAGTGGTACAATCCTGCTCTTGTATTCTAACCTCTTGAAATGAATGCTAATATTGTATTTGTATTCCTAACTGTCAACTGAACCTGAATGTTAATCTTAAGAGGACCCTGAAAGAGTTTTCCGAAGTCCCTTTGTGCTTGAGATTTTCAAAGCTTGTATCCATTTGGAAAATAGTCTACATCTCTTCTTCCCATCGACATGCACATCCTCAGGCGTTCTCACATTGTATTTCATGTGTCACTTCTTTGCCCACATGCCTAGTCTGTCCATGTCCTTCTGTAGCCTCCCCGCCTCCTCAATGCTATCCGTTCCTTCACCTATCTTTATGTCATCTTCAAACTTAGCAACGATGCCTTCAGTTCCTTTGTTCAGATTTTTATGTATATTGTGACTGGCTGTGATCCCAACATTGACCCCTGTGGAACACCACTAGTCATCAGCTTGAGAGAGCGAAGATGGAGAACATATTCGTGGAAATGGCCATATTTGAAGAGACTGGAGATCTAACTGTGAACAAGGATATCAAAGACTAGTTGAGCAAGTTGACACCTTTGGGAGTATTATGGAAGGGTCAAAAATCAGGTAGTTGGCTGCTTGAAAGTGCACTTATAAGTAATATGGGGGCAAAGGTTTCTCTGGATTAATACGGTAGGATGTATGTCCAAAAGGGCTAGGGGAGTAAGGGTGGTGAAAGATGCAAGCAGATGTAACTTTTAGCCTTGAGCTCTGGGGTTCCCTCACCGAATAACTGCCTTTCTTACTCTCTCTTTTTAAGACCTTTCTCTTTAATCAAGCTTTTTGTCACCAGTCCTAAGATTTCCTAAATTGGCCTTTTTTGCAAGAGTACTTGAGTAAAAAAAGTCATTGCAATTATATAGGGCCTTGGTGAGACTGCACCTGAAGTATTCTGTACTGCTGTGGTCTCCTTAACTAGGAAGGATGTAGTGTCCGTATAAGGAATGCAGTAAGCTCATCAAATTAATCTCTAGAATAGCTGGATTGTCTTATGAGGAAAGATTGAGAAAACTGAGCTTTAATTCTCCAAAGTTTCTAAGTATAAGTGGTGATCTCATTGAAGCATACAAAACTCTTAAAGGACTTGATAAGAGTATGTACAGGGATGTTTCACTGGCGAGGAAGTCTAGATCTGGGACACACAGTATTAGAATAAAAGTTAGAACATTTAGGACTGAAGTAAAGAGGAATTTCTTTATTCAAACAGTGATGAATATTTGAAATGCTATACCCCAGAGCATTCTGTTTGAGTCTGGAGACTCAAACATTGAATATATTCAAGGTGATAGATTTGGAGAAATTAGTGATATGGATAGCATGGGAAAATTATGTTGAAATGGAAAATAAGCCATGACCAAGCAGGCTCAAGGGGCAAAATAATCTATTCTTGGAAAGATTTCAGATTTTAATTCCAAAATTATTAATTTTTCATGAATTTCATGAATTAAACCAGCATGCATATCAGGATCCCTCACTTGCTATCTCAGCACTCACTCACTTTGCACCCACTTGGATGAACTCATCATTTCTACTTTGCCTTGCCTTTCATTGTTTGTCCCGTCATTCAGAATTGGAAAATTCACAGATCAGTCAGAGACCTTGTCACTCATCAGTCAGGGCTGTCCGTCTATTTTGGTCAGAGCAATGCTGTCTCTTTTTCAGTGCATAGCCCTTCTGAAGCCAGAGGTTAACCTGTTGGCATGCCGATCAATGTATGTAAAGCCTTCTCACAGCTCAGGAGAAATGTTGGACAGGCTATGATTTGTCATAGGGGTCACGTCGATGAAAATCGAAGGGGATTATTAGGGGCTACTGCTGAGGCACGGAAGTTGGAAAAATATGTTCTGGGGATTTCAGGCAATATGCTGAGATGCAGAGGGGACAATAATTGTGAAGGGGTATTGATGGTGGTTGCTGTGGCGGGGGGGACATGGTCACTATAAATCTGAGATTGTGCTGCACTGTGCCCCTGCCAATCATTGGCATGACTAAACTTTAGGGTCAGACCTCAGTGGATAATGTTAGAAGGTGAAGTTTTAAAGAAAGAGGTGTCTGAGAACGTATGCAGGTTGTGTACTGATGGGCTTGTTCAGGGCCCAAGGAAGAAAGGAACATGGCGGTTTGAAGGGGCCAATTGGTCGAGGATGCCACTGTGCCAAGAACAACCTGTATTGCCTTGCATGCTCACGTCGATTATAAATCCACAATAGTATTAGAAAATGGCTATGACCACATCCAGCTGAGCGGAGTAAGTGTTTTATTCTATCTGAGCACACTGGCTTTACTTGTAAGCAAAGTGAATCCATTCAAGAGGTAATTGGATTAACCAGGCACTTGCACTGCAGAGCTTGAAGTCAACTGTAATCATAGCACCTTGTATGTGAGATGCATGCCATGTGGGATACAAGTACTGGTCGCAAGCAATTTTGACCATGTCAGTGGTCATTTCAGATTGATTATAGTTATTTCTGTGAGGCAGAAATTATCATAGGCAAGCTTAAAAGCGGCACCTGTGGGGCTCAATTCACAAAGGCAATCCAAGATCCCATGGACTGCAAAAGGAGCTGTTTTCCTTTAACTTTGAATTGTAAGTATTCACTAACATGCTCTTCTATGCATTTCTTGGGTGATATGCGAGTTGAAGGAGGGGAAGTAAGGTATCAGTAATCATACAACACTTACAATCTTCTACTGCATTTGCACAATGTCAGATGACCATGTGGAAGCATCCCATGGCCGTCCTCAGAATCATAGAGTTAAACAGCATGGAAGCAGGCCTTTCGGCCCACCATATCTATGCTGGCCAACAAACACAAAACCACACGAATCCCATTTACCTACACTTGGTCCTATTACGACCTGCATTTTAAATGCTCATCCCGAAGCTTCTTAAAAATTGCAAAAGTACCTGCATCCACCATCCCCTCAGGCAGCAAATTTCATGTTTCTGCCAGCCTCTGAGTGAATAATGTTTTCCTTCGAACCCCTCTACATCACTTACTCCTCACCTAAAAAGGTATTCACCCTGGTTTTAGACATGTCTGCCATAGAGAAACAACTCTCATGATCCACCCTATCTGTGCCTCTCAAAGTTTGTACACATCAATCACTTCACCTCTCAGCCTCCTCTGGTCCAAGGAAAACAAATCCAGCTTGTCCAGTCTCTTCTCATGAAGCTTTCATCCTAGGCACCATCCTCATGAATCTTCCCTGCACCTTCTCCAGTGCAATCGCATCATTCTGATTAGTGTGGCGACCAGAACTACACACGGTATTTCATCTGTGCCTAACCAATGCTCTATAAAGTTGCAACGAGTCTCAACAGAATCCTCCATGCCCACAGATTTTCCCTCGAGAAGCTTGGATGATAACTTTGTTACAAAAGCTCGTGATTGAGGCTGAGTTAAGAACAGTGCAGCCCATTCTTCAACCAGAGCCGTCATGGTACATTAGATAAGTCTGCTGAAAATGAGGTTCTTATGCTTCAATTGGTTGAGAAGTGAGGGTTCCTGCCCTACAATTCAAACAGCATATGCTGTATAATCCTATCATGATGCGCTTGACACAACTGGAGCAAACCATAGGGGATGTGTTGGACACTTAAGAGCTGGGAGAGCAATAGCAGTCTTCTAAGGAGAAAGATAAGGATATTAAACATGAAGAATGTCACCACCTGTATTATAGAGTTGTGCAGCAAAGGTGCGACAAACTAATCAGGATGTAATTGGTACCCGGGTCCAATAGATGTGAGCTGGATGCAGTGAGCACTCATTATAAACTTGGTGATCAAAAGGCAAGCAGTTGCCAAAAGCAAATGCAACTTTTGTTTAGTCTTGTTCTTTGCGTTCGAAAAATGAATATTCTCAATTATTTGAAGGATTTTTAGTGTATGATGCTCCCCTATTGAACAAAGAGAAGATATTAGGCTACACTGTGCATTAGAGAAAGAATAGTACTCTTTTACAGCCTTCTGAGATGAGATGTTGCCAAGGACTCTGGGTAACCTGAGTAGCTATTCTTATAGCTGCAGTTAAAATGACAGTGGATTAGACAGATGATGACATATTTGCAGTGGAGTGTCAACCATGCCACCCGTGTCCCTAGGAAAGTCTTTACCTTTTTTGGTTCTCCTCGCTTTGTGAGGGCTAGCTCCTTTGATCTGGGCACAGTTAAGCTTTAAAATGGTGCTGGTACCAGAAATCCTGAGAGGTCCCGGCAATGTTGAGTACTTCTGCCATTGAGGAGCAGAAGATAGAATGAGCAGGGTGGCATAGAGGTGTAGTGTGTAGCTAATGAGCTGAGCTCTGGAGAATAGCTTGAGAAAGCCCTCTATAAAGCTCCCCAAAATTAACATGTAGCTAATATCCAGTAGAATTCAGCCCAATATGCCAGCAGAATATAACACCAGCAAGACACACTTCATCTTTTTACATGTGTGCTTTAGATAGTACCTTCCATAGCAATGACCTTTACTACTTAAAATGGCAAAGATAGCAGATACATGGGAGCACCATGCAAGTAACCTCAAAGTCACATGTCATGTTGATTTGAACCTATATCATCATTCCTTCACTGTTACTGGGTCAAACTTTGGGAGCTCTCTTCCTAACAAAACTGTGGCTGTACACCCACCACCTGGACTGTAGCATTTCAAGAAGGCAGCTTACCACCACCTTTTCAAGAATAATTAGGGATGAGGAATAAATGCTGGTCTAACCGGCAGCAGCTACATTTCTGAATAAATAAAACAAAACCTGAGATTTAGATCAACTATGATTCATAGAAAGCAATGTATTTGCTTGAACTGTGAGACCCACACCTATTCCTATATATGATGAGGGATTTCTCGTGCAGAGACTACAGAAGAATGAAGGGTGGATATCATTGGGGAGTTTGGTGGGTGTTGATAGACATATTGCACTGCTAAACTAATTTCTGAAATGAAGAGTAAACGATTTGATTAAATGATTTCATTAATTATACCAAGCTTTAAATCAGTGGTGGTGGAATTATATTTCCTAAAACTATATTGTATTCTTTAATTGCTGAATTAATTATGTTCTCAGGATATCACATAAACATTTCTTGCAACTTGCTTATACTAGTTATTTCAAGGTTTTTTATAATCGTGTACCCATTTTAAAATTCAGGTTATTAATTATTTCATGTAATCTAAATTACTGGGTATTTGTTGTGCTCCCCATATAGAATTTTCCTCAGTGAGGTTTATGCATAAGAACTGCTTTGTTTTAGAAGTTTAAGTTAACTCCCAAAGAAAAATTAGATTGGAGTTTATTGTTTGGACTGCGAAACAAAGACAGGATCCTCATTAATTGATCATTGACTGTTAATTTTCCTTTCCATGCTTCTGGATTTTGCAGATGTGAAGATATGGTGGATGTCCGGAGACTGAAAATGCTTCAGATGGTGCAACTTTTCAAATGTGAAGAAGATGCAGCACAGGTAAGTCACTGAATTATTTAAATTCAGAACTTAAAATAACAAAGATGCATATTTCTGCAAACTTAAAAGATTTCGAACTCAAATGTAGAATATAATGCACTTGTATTTCAATTAATTTTTTTTTCCTTCATATGTAAAAGGCAGTTGAATGGCTAAGTGAACTATTGGATGCCCTCCTGAAAACTCATATTAGATTAGGAGATGATGCACAGGAAGCCAAAGTTCTCCTGGAAAAGCACCGCAAATTTATTGATGTTGCCCAGGTATGTTGATGTACTTAATATTATAGCTACTATATATTTACAAAGGAAGCAAATTCTAGGTATTTGACTGTGACACAATTTGAGCTAATTAACTATTGCTGTCAACAAAAACAACTTTCACGAATGCAGTGCCTTATCATAGAAAAATCTCCAAAACACTTGAGAAGGCTTAAAGAAAAATTGGACAATGAGTTGAAAGAAAAGTTAGAAGCATTGACTGAAAGGTTGCTCGTAACGATGGGTTTTGAAAAATTCCCTTCCCCAGCATTTTTCGGACTCTCTCTTATTATGGAGTGAATATCTTTGTGTCTGGATCTCTCATTCTGGAGGTCCCTCACTAAACATCACCTTCTGTCTATCTCTTTCTTTAAACCTTCCTTAAGCACAACTTCTCTGACCAACATTGCTGTCATATCTCATAAATCTTTTTTTCACTTTGTGTCCAGGAAGTACTGTGGAATGTTTTTCTACAGTAAAGACACTGTATATGTCCTTGTTTCTGTTATTTCTGTTGTTTAGCACGTTTTGTTATTCAGCTATTCAAGTGGAATATTGTTCTTTATATAGGTAACATGTTACGTTGCATAATTGCACTGTATGCCAAGAATAATTTTGCAATACTTAATTATCCACTATCTATCAAACTACCTGTTCTATGTCTACCAGCTATCACATTGTGGTTGAGATTTAATTCTACAGTACGTAAGTATAGGGACTGATGCGCTCAGTAACAAATGACTCTCTGTCCCCATCAATGAGAGCACACCAATTCAAGCTGCAGTCGGCTAGTTGACTGGTGAGCTACTTGGTAAATCACTCACTTTGAAGCTGAAGTCGCACCTTGACAGGAGTCATCAGCGAATTGGAGACCAGCAGTTCCTGGGTCATAGAGATCATTGCTGGAGGCTTAATTTCATAGGATTTAATGGCAAGAGGGTGGATTAAAGGATAGGTCAGTAGAAATGCAGTGGCAGACATTTAAGTGAATATTTCAGGTTACACAGATACATTCCAAGGAAGAAAAATTCCAAGGGTGGACCCACCTTCCATGGTTAATTTAAAAAATCAAAGATCGTATCCAACTTGGTGTACAATTGTTTGAAGTTTGGTGGCACTGTCAGCAGGTTAGACAATTTATTAAAAACAAAATAAAGAATGACTAAAAATGTTTAATAATTAGGGAAAAATTAGAATTTGAAAAAAGGCAACTGGAAAAAAAGAACAATTTTATATTTATATTTAAAGGATCAAAACAGTGAACAAAGTGAATGTTGGTCCTTTAAGAGGAGAGCCTGAGAAATGAATGGCTGATGAATTAAACAAATTTCTTTTGTTCCCTTTCATGATCTATGGGCATCATGGCAAGGACAGCATTGGTTGTTTGCAATGTCCATCTCAGAGGGCAGTCAAGAATCAATCACATTACTGTTGGTCTGGAGTCACAAGTATGTGACATCAGATAAAGACAATTGGTTTCCTCCCCTAAAGTGGATGAATGAGTCAGATGGTTTTTACAAAAATCAGTGATCGTTTCATGACACCATCTCTGAGACTAGCTTTTAATTCCAGATTTATTAATTGAATTGTAATTTGACCAGCTGCATGTTAACATTTGAACACATGTCCCCTGAGCATAGCCTAAGCCTGAGGATTACTAGATAGCGATAGGTAATTGTACATTAATCTTCAAGTTAGAGGATACAACAAACATTCCAGAAATAGCTGTAAATAAGAAAATGGATGGGAAGAAAACTACTATCATGAGGGAAGTGGTACTACATAAATTGCTTGGGCCATGGGCTGACAAATCCTGGGTCTTGATGAACCTCATCCTAGAAGCATCGAGTCAAATAATTGATGTGTTGACTTTTAATTTTCTAACGTAATATTCCCCAAATCTGGGAAACATTAGGTTTGAAAATAGCAAATGTAGCTCCTTTATTTAGAATGGGACAGAGACAGAAAACAGAAAATTGCAAGCTTAATATCTGTCCTGGGAAAGATGTTAGAAGTTATTATTAAAGACATTAATAGCATGCACTTAGAAGTTCAAATAATCAGATGGCATCAAATGAAAATCATTATAACTAATTTACTGGAATTCTTTGAAGAAGTAATTTGTGCAATGGATGAAGAAGAACTGGCGGATATTCTGTACTTAGATTTCCAGAAGACACTTAAATAAGGTCCATATCAAATAATCAAAGATTTTGCAGGCTATAAAAGTTATAGTTTTAGGAGTAACATATTGACATAGATATAAGTAAAATTGGCTAGTTAACAGGAAACAGTAGTCATGGAGATAATTGGCAAGGTGTAACAAGTGTAAGAATCTGCACTGGGCCCTCAGTTGTTTGCATTTCATATAAATAGCTTTGGATGAAGGAACTGCAGGTTTGTTGCTAAATTAGCTGATGATGCAAAGATGGGTAGGAATGTAATTTGTGAAGATGTCAGGAGGCTACAATGGGATTTAGATAGGATAACTGAGTATAATATGGGAATATGTGAAATTATCAATTTTGACAGGAAGAATATAAAGCGAAGTATGTTATCTAAAGGATGAGGGATCATAAAGCTCCAAAATGCAGAGTGATCTGGCTGTTGTTGTGATCCCAGCTTATGATAACACTGGATAAGTCAGATCATAGTGTAAAATCTGGCTTGATAATCCATAAGTTTTATTTTTCTTTTTTGTTTATTGTAGTGTTCAGTCACTGATTTGATTTCTTGTCACATGCACCTAAGTACAGTGAAAAGCTTTGTTTGTGAGCAGTACAGGGACATCACAGGGTATAAAAAAACTTGGACAGAGTGAGGCATACAGGTTGAGGCAAGGTCAACTTTAACAAGGTCAGCATTATTTGAAGTTAGAGAATCCATTCATCAGTCTAATAATGGCAGGGAAGAAGCTGTTCTTGAACCTGCTGGTACATGTTCAAGCTTCTGTATTTTCTATCTGACAAAAGAGATTGAAGGAGAGCATTGGTCGGGTGGGTCTTTGATGATGTTGGCAGCTTCTTGCGGCAACAAGACATGAACGTGGAGTCCACAGTATCATCAGCAAATATATAGATGCCGTTCATCCAGCATTTGGCTACCCAGTTGTGTACATTGAACATATACAAGGCTGCCATTGTACCTTAGCAGAAGAACATGCAAGCTTATTGCATGAAAGAAGGCCACAAACAGTATTATACTAGATACAAATATCAGTAAAAAAAAATTTCCCTAGTAATAATCTTACATACATTCAGACATTGAGAGTCACCTCTGTATCCATGCTAAAGTTTCTTGCTCAGTTGACATGGTGAGAATCTGTTTCCTTTGGGCAAGATTCTGCACCTTCACTCAATATTTTGTTTAGCTAATGTCTTTCTCCAGGACCCTTTATAACAAGCTGTTAACTCAGCTCATATATCGCACATATCTTTACTAACTTGTAGGGGATGTGTTCCTGTCTGGCACTTCCACTGCCTTCTATTTCTAGAGCTGTCTTCTCACTGATTTCTAAGCATCTCAGCAATTCTGGCCAGACTTGACTGCTTTATATAGTTAATAAGACCATTAAATCATCTGTACTATTAGGCTTCCTGCTCTGAATGAAACAGGCCTTCCTCCCCCATCTCCCCCCGCCCCACCGTTCTCTCCCCTTCTCTCTCACACCCCCCCCCCACCTTTCTCTCTGTCGCTGTCTCTCTCTCTCTCTCTCTCTCTCTGCGGGTAGTAAAACTCAACTCGGGAAACATCTTAGCAATTACCTCCCCAGCTGGCAGCTGGCTTGGTGGTCAGATTTTTTTTTGTAAAGCTCAGTATGTTTTCATTTATTACAAGGTGAATTGAATTGAATACAAAAGTAAGGGGATTATGCTTCAATTATGCCAGGCATTGGTGGGAGAACAAATAGATTACTCTGCATAGTATTGGTCTCTTTATTTAAGGAAGAAGGTAAATGTGTTGGAGGCAATTCAGAGAAAATTTGCTGGACTAAAATCTAGAATGGACGAGTTGTCTTCAGAGGAAATGTTCAGTAGGTTAAACTTGTATCTATTGGAATTGAGAAAAGCAAGAGATGACTTGATTGAAACATACAGGATCGTGAGTAGTCTTGACAAGGGGACACATGGAAAGGTTGTTTCCTCTTGTGGGAGAATCTAGAATTGGAGTCACTTAGCGAAGATTTGTAGCTCAGGTTGGGGTTGTAGATGTGGCTGATTTGCTATTTCAACTTTCTTGCCTACCCATGATAACATTTCACCCCCTTGTTTATCAAGAATCTACCTATGTGTTAAAAATATTAAAAGGCTCTATTTGTTTATTTGAGGAAAAGAGTCCAAAAACAAATAATTGTTTGTGAGAAAAATGGGGACCTCTTATTTTTAAAACAGTGACTCCACTGGATGTAAGTTTGCTCGCTGAGCTGGAAGGTTCATTTCCTGACATTTCGTCACCCTACTAGGTAACATCTTCAGTGGGCCTCTGAGCAAAGCACAGGAGGTGACATCACTAACCCAAAGAAACCCAAACATATAAATAGAAAGCAAGAATTATCAATAGTGCTTCATCTGGAGGTCCACTGAAGATGTTACCTAGTAGGGTGACGAAACATCTGGAAATGAACCTTCCAGCTCAGCGAGCAAACCTACATCCAGTGGAGTCACTGTTTTAAAAATAAGAGGTCGCCCATTTTTCTCACAAACAATTATTTGTCTTTGGACCCTCTTCTTCAAATAAACAAATAGAGCCTTTTAATATTTTTAACACATAGGTAGATTCTTGATAAACAAGGGGGTGAAATGTTATCATGGGTAGGCAAGAAAGTTGAAATATCAAATCAACCACAATCCTATTGAATGGCAGAGCAGGCCTGAGGGATTGAGTGCCCTGATGTTCCTTTAAATCAAATGTTTAAGTTCATTTGCTCATAGGTCTTTTTCTTTCGGGTCTCGCTAGTCGAGGTGGGTCAGAGGGTCTAAAGCAACACCTGGGATGACTTTCAGCATCATTGCTTTAACCTTGCCCCTGCCTTTCCTAACCCCAGATTGAGATAACCCCAGCTTTGACAAAAGGTCAGTTAGACTTGAAACGTCAGCTCTTTTCTCTCTTTTCAGATACTCCCAGACCTGCTGAGATTTTCCAGCATTTTCTTTTTAGGTTTGAGATAAATTGAGCCAGCTACCCTCTCACCCGCCCCACCCCAAAACCCAGCAGGCAGGTTGCTATGATGTCTGAAACGGACCATTTTTCTCGCCTGTCGGCAAAACCTGTTCAGTGCTGGATTGAAACTCTGAACTGATTGTTACTTGGGTAGTTAAGGCCTTACTTGCTAACAAACTGAGAAGGTCCCTCTTCACCCAACTCCTAATAGCTGAGATGACAAGAATAGGTCGAATATCTCTCCATGGTCAATGTGCTCAATCATTTGCCCTTCTCTTCACTTCCGGGGAGGGAAAATTGCAATCACAGCATGATTCTGTTACATTCTCCTGTAGGAAATTTGTAATTGTTTCCATTTTTACAACTGAAGAGGGCAGTGTCATAACATATGGTGAAATAATATTTCTAAAATACATTTGTTTCATTTGTTGAACTATTTAACCATGGATATAGTTATGGTGTATCGGCTGTCAATCTCATGCCAATTCACTGCAAGAGGAGATCACGTTTTCCCTGGATTCTGGAGTCCTGATTGTTCCTCCCCCCGCCCCCAGATAATTATTTAGATCTGTTTCGAAAGCTATGATTGAATTTGCCTTCACTATACTTTCAGACATTGAAATCTGAAACCTCACCATTTGCTGTGTAATATAAAAAGTTTTTTCTCGTATTGCTGTTACTTCCTTTGCCAAGTACCTTAAGTCAGTTTCCTCTGGCTCTCAATCCTTCTATCTATGGAAAAAGATTTTCTATATCTACTCTGTCCAGACCTCTCATGGACACCTCTATTCTTTATCAAGAAGAACTATCCCAGCTTCCTTGATCTCTCCAAGTAAATGAAGTTTCTCACATCAGAATCTTTGCTCACCCTCTTTGATATTTTCATATCCTAAAGCGTGATGCCCAGAACTGGATACATCTTTCTAGGTGAAGCTGAATTAGTGTTTTGTATAGTTTTATCATAGCTTCCTTGCTTTTCAACTCCATGACCATATTTAAATAACCAAAGACTTGTGTGCTGTATTAACCATGCTCTCAACCTGCTATTCTCCCTTTTTAATTATTTATGCCTCTGGGTCCCCTCTGTGCTTGCACTACCTTTAGAATTTTATTGTTTATTTTATATTGTATCTCTGTGTGCTTGCTACCAAAATGAAACACGTCACATGTGTGTGGATATCGTCTAGTCTGTTACTTGTTCATACGTTCCACCAGTGTGCCTATGTCCTTTCGAAGTGAAACATCATCCTCCTCAGTTCATAAATATAACAACAAATACTAACAGGTTCAAAGTGAGGAGGTAAAGAAAACATTTACATGTTCATAGATGAGGACTGTTTCAGATATTTTCTTTTTAAAATAAAAGGCCGTTTCTGGAACGTGTTCATTGCTGGCAAGGCTTGGATTTATTGTCCATCCCTATTTGCTCAGACAAGGCAGCTGTAAAACAGCTTCTGAACCTGGATGGCTTGCTAAGAATCAACTAAACACGTGTGGAATTAGAGCCATATATTGGCCCACCAGGTAAGGATGACAAGTTTCATTCTGAAAGCAATATTAGTCAGCTGGTTGGGTTTTATTTGCACTGATGTCAGTTCTTTATTTGCAGCTTTTGTAACGTGAATTCAAACTCTCAAACTGCCATTCAGATTTCAATTCCTCCCTTGGGTTATTAGTTTCAGGCCTCTGAATTCACAGATCCTTAATATGATCAAAATACAGCTATCCCCAGAATTATGGGAGGTTTTGTAAACTGTAGATGCTTAGATCACCTGAAACAAAATAACAAAAAATAATACTCTATTTTCAGATAAGAAACAAACATTAAAGGATCCAATATGACAGGTAGTGTGTAGTAGAATTACATCTAGGACAGTCAGGGTAATAAAAATATTTACCCTTTATTGCTCAATATTAATCCTATAAAACTTGCTCTGCTGGAGCAATGAATTTCCAAACATCTGCTTGAAATTCCTTGAATTTTGCCAAGTTTTGTTTTCCAAGTCACACTTCTGCTTTGATTGTGGGCAATATTTCTTCATCATCACAATTGTAGTGAGTGTAAAACAGGAAAATGTTGAAAGATCAGTATGTGATAAAGGAGAACCTGTTAAACGTTCTGACGTAGATCCTTCATCAGAACCAAAAACTAGAAGATATTTTTGTAGAACTGAACAAAGTGAAGAGGCCAGAAGAAGAATATCAACAAATAAAAAAAATTATTAGAAATACTTGTCAGTATCTGCTTACTTAGCATCTGCTGAGAACTGAGAAGTTAATGTTTTAGGTATAACTTTTGTCAGAATAAGATGGAAACTGAGAGTTGGAAATCTTAAGAGTCGTAGAGTCACATAGCACGGAAACAGACTCTTCAGTCCAACTCATCCGTGTCGGTCAGACATCCCAATCTGACCTAGTCCCATTTGCCAGCATTTGGCCCACATGCATCCAAACCCTTCCTATTCATATACCCATCTAGATGCTTTTTAAATGTTGTAATTGTACTCCCCTTCACCACTTTCTCTGACTGTTTGTTCCAGACATGCATCACCGTCTGCATGAAAAAGTAACCCCTAAGGTCCTTTTTCAATTTTATCTCTCTCACCTTAAACCTATGCCCTCTAATTTTGGACTTCCCTACCCTGGGAAAAAGGCTGAGGCTGTTTGCCCTATCCATGCCTGTCATGATTTCAAAATTCTATAAGGTCTCCAGTGCTCAAGGAAAAATTGCCCTAGGCTATTCAGTCTCTCCCTATAGTTCAAACTTTCCAGTCTCGGCAACATTCTCATATATGAGGCTTGACGTTATACCAATGATGCACTCACTTTGAGTCTAAAATTAGTGCCGTACAAGTTAAATAAACTGTGTCTATAAATCCACAAAATTTAACTTTATCGTATCTACCATTTAGTGCATAATTTCTAAGATACAATGGCCGCAAATCTGGCAACATCCATTCCGAGAATAAATGTTTCGGGTTCAGTGACCTTTCTTCAGAACTGCCACTTTTCCCACCCTTTCTGTTTTTGTTTCTGATTTCCAGCATCTGCAGTTCTTTTGTTTAATTTACATTGGCTTCACTTTGGTTGTTAAAAGTTCCTCAAGTGAAATGTTGTTCATTGTTTTTCTTCTTGGGGTTGTTCGGTAAATTCTGTTTCTTGTCTTCCTTTTCACCCATTTACTGACTCTGAAATTAGAGGCCTTAATTGTCTCTCTAGTTGCCTTTGCATTTCATGTGACCTGCTTGAACATTGCTACCATCAATGACAGCAAGACACCGCAAAAATAAAGAGGATTAATTTTGCAAGTGGTCATCTTGATATTTACTCTCAGTCATCAGATAGAGCCAAATGATTCCAAGCTTATAAGAAAGGGAATATTAGAATTCAAGGGAAAAAAAGATTAAAGCTCGGAATTACAAAGTATTTCCATAAATTATGATTACACGTTCCAAGAGAGAATTATTTCACATAGTTGCTGAGCATGAGTGTATTTAGTCAGGAACAAGATTTTTCCCTTCAATGTCTATGAGTAGAATTCATAAATATCTCATTAGGGTATTTTGTTCTTTCATTATTCATATGGGATGAATTACTCAATAGTCACACATATACTGCCTCTGGCAAATGAACAATTAGATCCGGGATGAATTTGTATGTGAGTAAACCACGCATGGTGCAGATAAAAGGATGTTTGAAGAATGCATAACATTAAGGGAGAGCTACAGTTCTCCAGCTTCAAAATGAAACATTATATGGCATATATTATCAACATCCAATTCCAACTCTTGGGGCAACATTTTGACATTCTCTAAATTCAACATTCCTTCCTCAGGGAGCATTGTGTGTGGGGGGAGCTGTGATGTCCTGCAACAAAGGATTGCTCATTTTTGGCATATTGATTTTGTTATTAAAGACTGGTGAAAATTTACAGATGTTGTATGAAAATCAATCCACCAGGTAGTGAAATGAGATTACAATAACAAAAGTGTGTGGAAATAGCTAAGTAGGTTGTGAAACGGCATGGAAAAGAGCAAAAGTAAAGCTTCAAAGTACCAGCTGCATGGAAGAATTCATCTGAGCTTGCAAAGGAATGGAAATTAATATCTCTTCTGAGAAACAATACCTTTAACAATGCAAAACTTCTTCAATACTGCATTAAAGTCTCAACTATTATTATTGGTCAAATTCTATTGTTATGTAATGGTCAGTTAATTTTCAATGTGTGTTACATTAATTATTGTTTGCATGGGTGGATAAATGTGGTACTTAACCTGAAATAAAGCCTTCATGATATCTTCCAACATAAGGCACAACTACAGATGAGTTCAGCATAATGGGGACATTGATCTCAACCTAAATAATATGCTGCAATCCTAAGAGGGAGTGAAGTTTCTTCAACCTTTTTAGGTTGAGAATGAAAGTGCTTCTGCCGAGCCTAGGCTGACACAGTTCCTGAATTTTATGTTGAACTTAATGAAACATTAAGACATTGATGAAACATGAAATATTAGTACAGAGAAAGATCATATAATGGGAGCAAGAGTTGAGATGGCTAGTCATGAAGAACCAGGTATTGGTTGTGAACAAAATTGTAAAATTCAACAAAGCAGAGTGCAGATAAGTTTTATCCATAATGTGTGCAAATACAGTACACCAGATTGGTATAAATATATGAAAATTGTTATGACGTGGAGGAATATTTTGGACGTTGAGAAGAGGGGAAATTGCCAAGTTTTGCTGATGTCAGAAAGTGCTAAAAGATCAGTGAAATATCCTGAGCCCTATTTAAAAATATATTTGCAAACTCCCAAAGACTTTGGCACTAATATTAACTTTACCTGCCCATTTATAATTCCTGTTACAGCTCCCAACCTAGCTAAATACAGTGGCACACTGTACAAAATTATGGGAGGCAGAAGGTTGCTTCTTGATAATTGACCGCATGAATTATTCAATGAAGCTAGGTATGCTGATAACTTAAAGTATCCTGCATTGCTTAATCAATGTCTGTTTAGAGAAGTTTAACGTTTTTAGTGATTTTGTTCAAAATCACACAATACCAGGTTATAGTCCAACAGGTTTAATTGGAAGCACTTGCTTTCGGAGCGCTGCTCCTTCATCAGGTGGTTGAAGGAACAGTGGTCTGAAAGCTAGTGCTCCCAATTAAACCTGTTGGACTGTAACCTGGTGTTGTGTGATTTTAAACTTTGTACACCCTAGTCCAACATCGGCATCTCCAAATCATTTTTAGTGATGTATTATTACCCAAACAATCATTGAGTTTTGCTGAAATGAGATAGATTACTGCCAATAGGATGAAAAATATGCGTCAAGTTACATCTTTTCTCTTTAATCTTATCTAATGATTACCTAGAGCACCTACGATTATGGAAGACAGTTGCTGCAGGCCACAGTAGTGCTGTGCCAGTCTCTACGGTGCACCACAAGGTCATCAGGCGAGACACTACCAAGATTGAACAGAGTCTGGAAACAGTTTACAGTGACATCAGAAGAACGGATTCACAGACTGAATTTGGCTTGTGCATTTAACTTGGCTGCTGAAAAGGCTTGTGTTTTATTTTGTTTTTGGTCAAGAAGTATTTAGATACACAGTAGCACCTCAGAAGTACTTTTCTTTACTGCCCTCCTGAATGTAGTGACTCATTTACCTTTCATTTATAGGCTTGGCTAGTAAGTAAATTTACGTGGCACGACCAAGTAATCAAGCCTGATTCTGTCAATCTCTGACATTTCTCTCTGCACTTTTTACAGAGAATGTGTCTGGGTGCCAATAAGGAATAGGAAGCCTAGATGGTTTTTCTTTTACCTTCCTGACCTGAGGGACTGAGGTCAGTTGTTGTGCCTGATTTGCATCAAGGTTAACTCCATATGGATCTGAATTTGTGATAGGAAGTTTCTTGATGTATGAGTCAGTATCATGTCACACAAACATTGCCTCCTCAGCTATTGTGAAAACACTTTGTCCATGTGTTTCTGTTGTGTGAAAGAGAAACTTCAATCTAATTGCAACTATTAAGAACTGGAAGCACTTGCTTCTGAATAAATGTCTGCTAACCATTTTCTGAAGGTATGGTTAAATAATTCCAGATCAGTTCCACTGGATTTGATCATTTTGTAGAAACTAATGCAAGTAAGTGTTGTAGCACAGCATGTTCACTCCATTACATTGGTATGAATGGAATTAATTTCTTTAGGGGCTGCTGGTGGCTCATTTGTGCATTTAGTTGCTGTCTCCATTGAGTATTTACTAAAAGAGTCTCCTCATTCTGCAGAGTGGGAAGAAGAGAAGTGTACTTCTAATTGATGTGTAATTAAAATAATTTTATTTATTCATGCTTCAGAAAGTGTAGCTTTCTAATGTTAATTATTCAAGCTAAAATGTTTGTTTTTGAGATTAAACTATTTTCCAAAGTGTTTATATTTCTTCATGAAATGTACTTTTACATCAAGAAAGTTTTCATTTCACAGAATGCATAATTTTTATGCACTTTACAGTTATTAGCCAGTAAAATTTTCTCTGCTTAGTTTTAATGTACTTTTGGTGAATTGTGTGTAGTTCTGACTTCCCATGTATATACCCATGATAAATATATTTAATTTTAAAGATTATACTTTGCTTCAAGGTTTGTATTTTAGCAAGTAGATGCAAGTCAAATAATTCTCACAAAAGTATACTGCAGTGCTCTATAAGCCGCATTTCGTATTTCAGTCAAACTTGCACCTCCAAATGTCTCACATTTGGGCAATTTGATATAATTTAATATTCTGACATATACTTTATAGCTGCATATGTATGCTACTTAATTAGAACTGACTGGAACTTTATTCAGTCCATGGTTATGTCACATGTGTTATGTTTCATAATTTATTATCATTGTTTCTTCAGATATTAAAAGATAATTCACAACTAGAGGAGCAGACTGAAGCCTGGAAGGAGTTTCTAGAAAGATTTGATGAAGTTGAAGTCACTGGAAAATCATTATTAGATAGATTAACAGTGCCTGTGATTTATCCTGATGGGTAAGATTTATATTATTGATATATATATATCTGTGCAAGGTGTCCTTTGAGCTCTAGCTATCACAAATCATTCATGGCAATTTGAAGAAGAATATTTTAAATTCGCTATAGTCAAAAGCAGGGAGCAAATGTACTTCATCAAAAGTGATGGGCAAATCATGTTGAATGTGGGACATGACACAGGGGGAAAGGCTGAATTTTCAACAAGTCAAGAAATTAATGTTCCATGAGATGCATGATGAAGAAATGTTTAGAGGTGACAGAAGCATGAAAAAGTGATAGTGTGATCATCTCACTGAACGTAAGATTGCAAAGCTCTCAAGCTTTTTGAATGCTCCATCGTAACTTAAGCCACTGTCCAGATTTGAAATGCGGATTTTCCATACCTTCAACCATGCCTTTCTTGTGAAATTCACTTAAGTTATTCACATTGACTGGCAAAGACACTTCTCTTTGTGTCTTTCCCAGCTGGAGAAGCATTAAACTCGGGAACTACTTTTCCCCTTTCTGCAGTCATTTCTTGAAAGCATCCTTTGTTTCGTGTCTGTTTCAGTAGTGTTTTAATTGCAGCTGTCAATCTTAGATATAGTGATTGTATTTCACTTTCTGGGACCTGTTCTGATCCAACAGCTGTTATTGGGCATTTCCAACCCTCCACCCATCAGCTGTTCATTGGATGCTGCTGGTAAGATCCAGTATCATGCCCACCATGCATCTGGATTTGGACCCTAATGCAATGCCAACCTTCTAGTAAAATTCAGACACGATAGTTTGAAATTCTTCAGACAAGTTTGAGTGGTCCAGTGTGAAATGAGTTGGCAGCCTTCATGCAGTTTCTAACTTGTGTAGATCCATAGTGCAATAGAGTCACAAATGAATGACTTGTTTATAATGTCACTCAAACTAATGGCAACAGATGTGAAAATTAGAAAACCAGTTTTTCTGAAGTTTAAATTAAAGGATATAATTTGTGCAAGTAGACTTTTTTTTGGCGTTATCTGTGCTGTACATGTATTTGAGTACTTGCTGCTGACACTTTGCAGCAAATTTATGAAGTAAATTATTCTAGTTTTCCACATTAGCCATCTTCATTGTGAACTCAGAGGTCATGAAATATTATACACTTTCCTCACTATATCGTGATCAGTATGTAATTTAAAAGTGAAATGTGACTTATTTGTATCTCATATTGTTTATTAACCAATGGCTTGTCTAACTTCCCAATAAATTTGTGATTAGCTTTATTATACAAGGTTGCATAAGAGAAGTAACATTTGCTCTGGCATTACCTATCTAAATGCCTAAAGAATTATTTGCCACCGAAATAGATCCTGTAGATTTAAACTAAACATCAAACGTGCACAGTTAAGCTAGATCCTAGTTCAGTTATAAAATCGGCAGCACAATAAGTTATGTAAGAGTTATGTAATCCCACAGAGTTTCTTTTACAGGTAATTTGGAGATGATAAAATTAAACAAATCTCCACCATTTCTTTAGTTCTTGAAGAGGGTGAACACCCTTGCAATCTTCTTCAAATTAAGGGAAGTAGTGGCCTGGTATGGACACTGGGCTGATAATCCACAGGCCTATGCTAATGTTCTGATGCCATGGGTTTGAATCCCAATATAGCATTTCGTGCAATTTGAATTCAATAAAAACCTGGATTTAAAATGCTGGCCTAATGATGACCAAGTAATCATTGTTGTAAAAACATGTAATGTCCTTCAGAGAAGAAAATCTGCCATTCTTACTCCATTTGGCTACGTGTGACTCGAGACCCACAGCAATGTGGTTGACTCAGAACAAATAGGAATTAGCAATAAAATGGCAACCACATCCATTGAACATCTTGGGCAAACAGGATACCAAACGTTCAGAATTCCATGCAGAAGTTCATCAAAGTTTATTTCAGCTGCTAAGATTATTTTACATTTCAATTATCCTACCTCTCCATACTTAAATATATTATCAATGTTTTTCAGATCTGAGCAGTACTTTGGAAGTCCAAGTGATATGGCCTCTACAGCAGAACATATCCGAGAAAAGATGCGATTGGTTAGCCAAAAGAAGCCACAGTCGCCAGAACACATTCCAAAGGACAGTTAATGGATCAGCTCTTTTAGTGTATGGCCAAAAGCAAGACTGGAATAATCTCCTCAGCATACAATTCAGATACTAGAAATTTGTTTTGCATATGATGGAACTACTTCACATTGGAAAATGGGTTTGCATTCCAAGTGTGCATAAACTGTGAAATTTTGATAATGGACCTTGAAACAATTTTTGTCTCCAACATGTGCAGTTATACTTTGGAAAGTAAGCCTGATATCCCACCTGTGCATTATATGTGTAGAATTATTGCAGCAACACATTCTGCAAGTGAGAGAAATGGACTCCATTCCATGTGTATTCTGCACAGCTTGCATTTGAATACAGGCCATTGTCAGCTTTGACTGTAGAAGCCATATTGACTAATTAACATTGCTGCAATGACATTAAGATCTGAGAATAAAGTAATATTGGAATTGAAAGCATTGCACTGAATTGAATTCTTACCCCAAAGCTTTTCAGTCCTGTCAACTGTTAAGTTTAGTGGTTGGTACAAAAGCTCAATGGTGCTACAAAATATTTTAGAATGTCCATGGACTAAGCAGTCCTTTTTACTGTTCTTAGACAGATGCAGTGGTACTTTTAGGCTTTTATTATATCTGTTCGTAGATGATAAAAATATTTCCCTTGCAGTTAATGTTTTAAATTTTTTAAGTTGCTGCTTTAATTTGTGCCAATATGAAATGTATACTTCAATGCCTTTGCTATAATTTTTGTTTTTCAATACCTAATCTGTTTTACATATTACAGTAATTACATATTAAATGATATTTGATGATAAGGAGCTTTAAAATACAGATAAACATCTATTTGTTTTGACAGCCGAACATTTCAAGTTGCAATTTTGCATTGGAAAGTAATGGTTCTCATCCTTGCAAAATAAAATGCAATATGTATACAAAGTATCATGGACATTTGTTTCCTTTAAGCTGGTATGAAAAAAAATTAATTGAAAACTCAAGAGCTAAGACTTTTTCATTCATTTGCAGAAGGTGATGTCACTGGCTGAAGTGTTTTATTGCCCTTGAGAACTTGGTGATGAGTTACCTTCTCCATGAGGTACAGGTACATCCGCAGTGTCTGTTAGCAATGTGTTTGGAAGGAGCTATGGTGCTTAACCGCACTGCGGGGTTTAAAAGAATATGCTGGTTAATCAAGAAGTGATATCAAGCTTTGGTCTAATGATAGGAAGGTAAAAGGCCTAATGGAGGTAAGAATAAATCAGAAAAGTATAGGCATACATCTAAGGTATGAAGCTGAAAACAGATATTATGATTTCATTTCTACAATATGGATGTGAATATCTGGGTGCAGGTGCATAGTTCCTCGAAAGTAGAGTTTCAGGTAGACAGGGTGGTCAAAAAGGCATTTACCATGCTTGCCTTCATTTTCATTATGTTGATTATAGGAGTTGGGAAGTCATGTTGTGGCTGTACAGGACAGTAATGAGGCCACTTTTATAATACTGGTTACAATTCTGGTCTTGTCGCCTTTCTATAGGAAGGATGTTAAACTTGAAAGGGCGCAGAAAAGATTTACAAGCATGTTGCCACAACTGGAAGGTTTGAGCTGTAGGGAGAGGCTGAATAGGCTTTTTTCCCTGGAATGTTGGAAGCGGAAGGGTGACCTTATAGGGGTTTATAAAATCGCGAGAGGCATAGTTGGGGTGAGTAGACAAGGTCTTTTTCCTCGGGTGGAGGACTGCTAAACTAGGTGGCATAGGTTTGAGGTAAGAGGGAAAAGATTTAAAAGACCTGAGGGGTAACTTTTTCACGTAGAGGGTGCTGCATATATGGAACAATCTGCCAGAGGAAATGGTAGAAGGCATCTGGATGGGTATATGAATTGGAAGTGTTTAAAGGGATGTGGGCCAAATACTTGCAAATTGGGATGTCTGCTTGGCAAGTCGTACTGAAGAGTCTGTTTCCAATCTGTGTTACTCTATGACGATAATTGCTGAAATCATAGCCAATGACTCTGAAGTCATATGTGAATAACCAACAATACATTTTGTTCATGCACTTGCAAGTATTACAAACAATTTTTGCACACTCATTAATATGAGAACTCAAAGCCAAGGCCTACAGCACAGAAAAAGGTGACTCGGCAGATTGAGTCTGCTCCAGTCAAAAACAAGTACCTAATGTTCTAATCCTATTTTCCAGCACTTGTTCCCTTGCTTTCTATGCTATGGTATCGCAAGTGCACATCTAAATACTACTTGAATTTTATGAGAATTTCTGCTTCTATCACCTTTTACAGGCAGTGAGTTCCAGATTCCCAGCATCCTCTGTTTGAAAGGATTTGTCCCAACATGCCTTCTGAGCCTCATTGCCCCTTAGCTTAATACTATACATCTCATAATTGTATGCATCTCAATCATGTCTCTTCCCCACTAGCATCACCACCTCAGTCTCCTCTGCTCCAAAGCAAACAGTCTCAGTCTATTTAATCTTTCTTCATAACCAAAACATGCCAGCCCAGGCAACATCCTGATAAATTTCCTCTGCACTTCTCCAGTTCAATCACATCCTTCCACTAATGTGGATTCCAGAGATGGACACAATACTCTAGCTGCAGCCTAACCAAAGTTTTGTACAGTTCCAGCATAAAGTTCTCTGCACTTAAATCCTTTGTCCTGGCGAAGAAATATGAGTTTTCCAAGTGCCACCTTAACCTATTTATCTGCGAGCCATGTTACCTTGGGGAACTGGTGGACATGGACACCAAAGTCGTCTTATCATTGATGCTTCCAAAAGGGTCCTACCGTTCATTATGCATTCCCTTGCCTTGTATGTCCTACCCAAGTTCATCACCTCACTTAATTTACATACATGGATACTGATCAATGTTCCTCCAAATTGTTCTTTTTGGAGTGTGTAGACGATCACTTTAAGTATATGGCCCCTTTCATTTATTTTTACACACCTTCATACTGTAGTTTAAAGGACAGACTTCCTGCATAGTGATTTATAGGTTGCTATGTGGTCATGTAGTTTAGAGCAAATATTGGTTCTCGGTCTATGTTAAGGACTAGGAGCCATTTTCTCCTTTAGCATATCTCATCTGTTGATGGGACATAACATAGATGATGAGGAGGGTGTCTTAAAGGTTGAGTGATTAGAATAATTCTATAAGTATTGTTCTGTCAAGCATTTACTTGACTAATCCCTGGAATAGCTCTCCAAACGTTAGCACCAGACTCCTGATAGAATCGTAGAATGGTTGCAGCATATGAGGAGGCTGTTTTGGCCCATTATGTCCTTGACAAGTCTTCACAAGAGCAAATCAACTAGTCTCACTCCCCAGATTGTTCCCATAGTTCTGCAAGGTTTTTGTTTGGTCTTCAGTAATTATCCAATACCTTTGAAAGCCTGAATTGATATTGCAGATGTCTCCAGATTGACCAGTTCATGAGAGGTTTGTCATGTATAGTATGTTTTTTTTTAACGCTTAGTTTTGGAGGTGCACCCTGACTGGGCCAGCAAGCCTGCCCAAGTGAAGCAGCTACACTGGCTGACACCAGCAAACTACTATGAATGTAAACTGGACTAAAGTATTTGCTGATGTATATGATGAATGATATCATTCTGTTTCACTTCATCAAGCCCATTCTTAAGCTTTGTTGAATGAACGCTTCATTTTCAGGGAAAGGACATTAAAGGCACAACATAACCATGAGTTATTGTTTTATCACAATATTAGTATCAAGACTTTATTGAGTTTTTTCAAAATTTCAATAGTGTTGCAATTCAGAATAGTCTGTACATCTGAATGGATAGAGCTAAAATGCATCGAACACTGGGTCTTAGACTACGTTAGTCAGCTCAACCGTAAAAAATACAGACTACTATAATTTTAACTGCAATTTTTATAAATTATGAAATGGTTTGAAAGATAAGGACCAAGACTGGATAACATTTTTTGAACGTTAATAGTTACAGCAATGCCAGACTGCTTTACTTGATGATATTGTGCTCTTTTCTTGTCTCTTTGATCTCTTTCTTTCAAATGTTGGCTTTGTTCTCATCCTCAATCATTTTTTATTGAAGTCTGGTTCCTGCTCTTCACCTTTATCTATCTTCTCTCTCCATCCTTTTGTTAGAATTTACATGTAATTTACAAAGAGACAGAAAGTAATGTATCGAAGGTTAATCTGCAAGGAAGATGTAAAGTGTCTGTAAAGTTTTATATACAGGTTAAGTGAGTAGGTAATGATGGAGTATCATGTCAAGTGGGAAGTTATTCACTTTGTTACTAAAGAAAAGCAGAACATTTTAAAAGGTGAAACTTTAAATACTTAACGAAGTTTTGTTGTAATCTTACATAGAACATAAAATTTAATGTGCAGGTACATCAAGCAGTTAAAGACAAATATCATCCAGACCTTTATTGTGGGATGCCAAAAGTGAGGATGTTCACTGATTATTGCACAATATTCAACATCATTCGCAACTCCTCAGGTACTGGAACAGATTGTGTTGAAATGCAGCAAGACCTGGACAACATTTAGTCTTGAAGATAGTCGCAGCAATTAACAAGAGAGAATCCAGCCATTGCTCCTTGACATTCAATGACATTGCCATCACTGAATCCCTTATTATCAACGTCCATCAGAAATTGAACTTAGTTGGATGAGTGCAGCTCCAACAACTCTTCAAGCTCAACACCATCCACAACAAAGCAGCCCACTTGATTGGCACTCTGTGTAACACCTTCAACGTTCACTCCATCTGCACCAATGCACAGTGGCAGTTCTCTGTACCATCTACAAGATGCACTGCAACAGTCCACTAATTTTAACACCATCTTCCAAATGTTGACTTGAAGCACATAGAAAAACAAAGGCAACAGATGCACGGTAACACCACCACCTGAGAGTTTCCGTCCAAGCCACATACACTCTTGATTTGGAACTATTGAGCTGATTCTTCACCATTGATGGGCTAAAATCCTTATGACTCCCTCCTATGAGTGTACCTACACCAAATGGACTGCAGTGGATCAAAAAGGCAGCTAGCTACCACCACCCAAAGGGCAATTAGGGATGCGCAACAAATGCAGGCCTAACCTTTGACACCCACATCTTGTGAACAATCCCTTTTTTAAAAAAAAAGCTTATAGATGGCATACTAACCAAGAGTACTTTAGAGAACTTCTAAAAGCATCTTAACTTGTATTGTTTTGGTATAGAGAATTGAAGGGTATCCAGTGTCATTCCAAGTGTCATTTCATTCATAAGAACGATTGATTGCTATTTGTATCTGCTGTGCCAGATCACTTTGCATGTAAGCTTCATCAAGAATTTGGGCTTCCACATTGTTGTACACTTTTGCCACTGCCATGGATGCGAAATTGTTCTGATTTCTTTGAAAATTCGTAATTATGTCTCCCACCCCCGTTATAATCTCTTTTAACTCTTCCATCAGACAAGAAGCTTAAGCATCCTTACCATTAGGTTCAAGAACAGCTTCTTCTGTTATTAGACTTCTGGATGAACCCCTCAAATTTCAAATTTAATGTTGACCTTCCTCGTTGTGCACCTTCTCTGCAGCTGTAACATTGTATTCTTTGTTCTGTTCTATTACCCTTATGCAACTTGTATGGTCTGAGCTGCCTGTACTGCATGTAAACCCCAAAGATGCTGGTAAAGGAGGACAAATGCATTATAGCCTTTTGAAGCTTTCTCTGGGAAGTTACAGAAGTCACACTTATGATTCATGGTCATTATAGATCTTTTGACTATTTTCTTCAATAGAAAATCTATTTTCAACCATAAGATCATTAGACATAGGACAGAAGTAACCCATTATGCCCATTAAGTCTCCTCTGCCTTTCAGTGAGATCATGACTGGTCTGATAATGCTTAACTCCACTTTCCTGCCACACCCTCATAACCCTTGATTCCTGTTCTGACTAAAAATCTGTCTTGGTCTGTTCATACAAGATTTCACAATAATTACTGGCCTTTTTTACATTGACACGTGAGGGTCGTTCTGAGATTTCAGGCTGGTTTTTCTTACTTTTAAAAGTTTTGGAAATTATGGATGTTATTCAGCTTTGATAAATCACAAGAGTCTTTACTATAATTACAACATCCCATTGTTAAACTGACATGGTTCTTAAATAAAGGAACAATGTAAAAGTGATATTTTGAGGTGCTGGAATTGATGGAATGAGGAGCTCTCCTGTACAAGTTGAGGAAGCAGAGAGTGATAGTCAAAGCTACTCCTTTCACAGGAAATGCTCAATTGCAGACAAGGTGAGACTAACTCTGTTCAGTCCTCAAGAATACATTAGTGATATATTTGAAAGAAAAAAAATGATGGCATAAGAGTAAATTATTCATGTAAATAATGTGAGAATCTGCAATGTCTCAAGAACATAGCTAAATTGCTCCTGTGAAATTAGGAAGAATTTTGTAATCGAAATCTTATGAATAATTGCCAGTTTTGCTTTTCTTTGCCTCCTCCAGGATATGCATAATTGGTGTATGTATCTGACATCAGTCAAAGGATGTAACAAACTAATGGACCTGGTGGCTTTTTTCTCATCCTGTATGCAAAACATAACACCATCCCTTCATTCTAATTGTTTCTTTTTTTCTTTCGATACATTCCTTCTTCACTTTCTGTTGCACAGAGCTAGATCCATTTGTTCAGATGCATCATGAACCTGATATAAATAACATTGCAGGAAAATTGTCTCACTGTAGTTTTTGACCTTTCCTTATCTTTGTTTATTGCATGTCCATACTGACATTCCAGAGTGTAATGAAAATAGTTATTATCAGTACTGCATTGCTCCTTACTGAAGTGTCACAGAATGTTTTCTGGAGCCTTCCTGGAATGCAGACAGCTGCTCTAAATCTGAACGGTACTGAATATGCCAAATAAATATTTGCATCCTAAAGACTGAAATGTGTAGTTTACTAAAGTATTTTATTTTGTTATTTCCATGTCATTTTTGTTTTATTTTTCTCACGGTCTCACAAATTAACATTTAAAAATAGAAAGCAACACATAGATTCAAAAATCTCATTGGTAACTGTGAAAACCTGCAACATTTTTTGTATGAATCAAACAACCAGATGTATAGTAAGAAGAAATCTTCATGTATAGAATCAATAAATCACCTTTGTTAAGATATACAGGAGTGTTTACATGTTTCTCTTTCACAAAATGGATGCACGTTAGAAAAGCCATTTTGCCAAATTTGCTTATCCTTCCAAGAAGGGACACTTCCCCTGCTTACCACCACTTCCTCCCTACCCACTCAAAGCAAATGGCATGTAACTGGCTCCCACTAGAACCTAGGAGAAAGTGAGGACTGCAGAATCATGGAGATCAGAGTTGAGTATATACTGTGCTATACTGTTGTGTGTGTGTGTGTGTGTGTGTGTGTGTATATATATATATATATATATATACACAACAGTATAGCACAGTACAGGCCCTTCGGCCCTCGATGTTGTGCCAAACTTTTATCCTCCTTGAAGATCAAACTAAATTACATACCCTGAATTGTACTATCTTTCACATGCCTATCCAAGAGTCGCTTAAATGTCCCTAATGTATCCAAATCTACTACCATCGCTAGCAGTGCATTCCACACACCCACCACTCTCTGTGTAAAGAACCCACCTCTAACATATCCCCTGAATCTTCCTCCAATCGCTTAAAATTATGCCCCCTCATAATAGCCATTTCCGTGCCGGGAAGAAGTCTCAGACTATCCACTATCTATGCATCTCATCATCTTGTACCTCTATCAAGTCACCTCTCATCCTTCTTTTCTCCAATGAGAAAAGCCCTGGCTCCCATAAACCTTACTTCAGAAGACATGCCCTCCAGTCCAGGCAGCATCCCTGGTAAATCTCCTCCGCACCCTCTTTAAAGTTTCCACATCCTTCCTATAATGAGGCGACCAGACCTAAACACAGTGTTCCAAATGTGGTCTAACTAGAGGTCTATGCAGCTGCAGCATAATCTCGCGACTCTTAAACTCAATTCCCCTGCTAACGAAAGCCAACACACCGTATGCCTTCTTAACAACTCTATCAACATGGGTGGAAACTTTGAGGAATCTACAGACATGAACCCCAAAATCCCTCTGTTCCTTCACACTGGCTTTAACCCTGTATTCTTCATTCAAATTTGACCTTCCAAAATGAATCATTCACACTTTTCCAGGTTGAAATCCATCTACTCCCATCCATATATTCCCAATTCCTTCGTCTCCGCTGCATCTGCTCCCAGGAGGACCAGTTCCAATACCGTACAACCCAGATGGCCTCCTCCTTCAAAGACCGCAATTTCCCCCCAGACGTGATCAACGATGCCCTCCACCGCATCTCCTCCACTTCCCGCTCCTCTGCCCTTGAGCCCCACCCCTCCAATCGCCACCAGGACAGAACCCCACTGGTCCTCACCTACCACCCCACCAACCTCCATATACATCGTATCATCCGTCATCATTTCCGCCACCTTCAAACGGACCCCACCACCAAGGATATATTTCCCTCCCCTCCCCTATCAGCGTTCCGAAAAGACCACTCCCTCCTTGACTCCCTCGTCAGGTCCACACCCCCCACCAACCCAACGTCCACTCCCGGCATCTTCCCCTGCAACCGCAAGAAATACAAAACTTGCGCCCACACCTCCCCCCTCACTTCCCTCCAGGGCCCCAAGGGATCCTTCCATATCCGCCACAAATTCACCTGCACCTCCACACACATCATTTATTGCATCCGCTGCACCCGATGTGGCCTCCTATATTGGGGAGACAGGCCGCCTACTTGCGGAACGTTTCAGAGAACACCTCTGGGACACCCGGACCAACCAACCTAACCACCCCGTGGCTCCAACATTTCAACTCCCCCTCCCACTCCACCAAGGACATGCAGGTCCTTGGACTCCTCCATCGCCAGACCATAGCAACATGACAGCTGGAGGAAGAGCGCCTCATCTTCCACCTAAGAACCCTCCAACCACAAGGGATGAACTCAGATTTCTCCAGTTTCCTCATTTCCCCTCCCCCATCTTGCCTCAGTCAAATCCTCTAACTCAGCACCGCCTTCCTAACCTGCAATCTTCTTCCTGACCTCTCCGCCCCCACCCCCACTCCGGCCTATCACTCTCACCTTGACCTCCTTCCACCTATAACATTGCCAACACCCCTCCCCCGAGTCCCTCCTTCCTACCTTTTATCTTAGCCTGCTGGACACACTTTCATCGTTCCTGAAGAAGGGCTCATGCCCGAAATGTCGATTCTCCTGCTCCTTGGATGCTGCCTGACCTGTGCTTTTCCAGCAACACATTTTCAACTCTGATCTGTTGTCCTCACTTTCTCCTTAAAATCCATCTACCACTTATGAACCCAGCTCTGCATCTTATCAATGTCTTGTTGCAACCTACAACATCCTTCATCACTATCCACAACTCCACCAACCTTCGTGTCATCAGCAAACGTACTAACCCATCCTTCCACTTCATCCAAGTCATTTATAAAAATCACAAAGAGCAGAGGTCCCAGAACTGATCCCTGCGGATCACCACCGATCACTGAGCTCCAGGCTGAATACTCTACATTTGCTACCACACTCTGTCTCCTATGGCCCAGCCAATTCTGTTTCCAGACAGCCAGATTTTTCTGTGTCCCACGCCTCCTTCCTTTCTGAATGAGCCTACCGTGGGAAACCTTATCAAATGCCTCGCTAAAATCCATGTACACGACATCCATTGTTCCAGCATTGTCATTTCCTTGTCATTCATTATCTTCTTTCTTATATATGTAGCTCCCTGAACTCCCACATTTGTCCCATAACTAGTGGTCTGAAGTTTAAGATTTTCTTGGAGCTACTTTCAAGGCTTGAATGTTTTACTTGCATTTTCGTAATCAAACCTGGGCATCAGATGTGATCTGATTGAAGTGTCCTATAGTTCTAACATAGCTGTTCTGACTTATATACTACTTATTTCACCATGCTTTCTTAATTGCTGTTTTGTTGTGCTGAATCCTGATCAACCACATGTCTATTTCTATGCTTATTGGTCTCTTTCAACCTCGCATTTAACTATTTCTACACTATGTAGGGGAACCTCGATTATCCGAACGTGATGGGCGGGCACCATTTCGTTCGGATCATTGATTATTCGGTTAATCGATTAAATGCCTTTCCTCCAGATCTCGACATTTTTAAAAGTCTGCTCCCCGTTCAGGAGACTGCAGCAGTAGCACAGTGCGCGAGACCCCGTCCCCAGAACCGCCCCCCACCCCAACCCCGTCCAAAAAGCAGCAAATCAATGCAGCATAAGGCAAGAATGTATGAATGACAGGTGAAGAAAGCAGATAGCAATAAAAAATTACTGAAGGCTAATTTAAAAAAAATCCTGAATGATCAGTCAGGAATGTCTTCTTTTATTTTAACATGATTTGAATTCTCTTAAATGAATGCAAATTTATACAGTGCATTTGATGACTGCAGGACCAAACAATTGGTAGAATCTTCAGTTATGTAGTATAAACCTGCTGTCAGACATGTTAGTGGTCATCACCTCAACTCAGTGGTGGGTCATATTTTCTTGCACACTTCCTCAGCTCATTACACTATTCATATGATCTCAGCTGATGGTTATTACTGAATAGGTCCGAGCCCTGACTGGATCCTGGTTTGATAGATCAAGCTGGATAGATAACTGCAGTTGTTGTTGATAGATCATACTTTTTATTAGTTTTGATTTTAATTAAGTCGTCTCTCACTGAAATGTAAGTGCACAATGCTACCGATTTTGCTTTAACAACAAATCAGAAGTTTATGAACAAAAGAAATGTATATAATTTGTATATAAATTGAAAAGAAACACTACAGCTTTTATATAATGGCAACACATTCTTCAGTTTTAAAATTGGGGAAACAATGACCTAGTGATATTATCTCTGGAAAGACTTAGGATATATTCTGGGGAGCCGTGCTCAAAACCCACCATGACAGATGGTGCAATATGAATTCGATAAACATCTGGAATTGAGAGTCTAATGATGACCATGAATCAATTGTCGACTGTTGGAAACACCCATCCAGTTCATTGACCTTTAGGGAAGGAAACTGCCATCCTTACCTGGTCTGGGCTACATGTAACTCCAGACCCACAGCAATATGATTGACTCTTAACTGCCCTCTGGGATTTGCAATAAATACTGGCCTAGCTAGTGATGCCCTCATCCCATCACTAAATAAAAAAACCCTACCAATGGACACAAAAAATGTTTATTTCTTAGCCTAGGCCTCAAAACCTCTTAAGGGAAACCACGATGGCTACAGAAATACTCATACAATGCAATGTAATATAGCACAGGAACAGGCCCTTTGGCCCACCAAGCATGCACCGATTCCTAATCCTTATTTAGACTCACCACTTATTGCCCATATGTGATATCTATCCATCTGTTCACCTCCCATTCATCTATCTATCAAGATACACCCTAAACGTCGCTAACTTCTACCACATCCACTGGCTGTGTGTTCTGGGCACCCACCACCCTCTGTGTGAAACATTTGCTCTGCACTACTCTACTAAACTTTCTCGCCTTGAATCTGTAGGAGCTCTTTTGTAATTGACCTTTCCAACTTGGGAAAAAGCTCCTGACTATCCACCCTATCTATACCTCTCATAATTTTGTAGACCTCTATCAGGTCACTCCTCAGCTTCCATCTGTCCAGTGAAAGCAATCCAAGTTTATCCAACCTCTCCTCATAACTAAAACCCTCCAGACCATGCAACATCCTGGTAAACTTTCCCTGCACCTTCTCCAAAACATCCACACCCTTCTGGTAGCATGGTGACCAGAACTGCATGCAATATTCCAAATGGACTAAATAACTAAAGTTTTGTACGGCTGAAACATAACTTGCCAACTTTTATAGTCGATGCCCTGGCCGATGTAGGCAAGTGTACTGCATGCCTTCTTGCCCACCTTACCCCCACCTATGTTGCCACTTTCAGGGATCTGTGGACCTATACACCCTCTGAATGTCAATGCTCCGAAGGGTTCTGCCATTTATTGTATAATTCACACCTGAATTTGATCTTCTGAAATGCATCACCTAGCATTTGTCCGAATTAAACTTTATCTGTCGTTTCTCTACCCAAATCTGCAATCTATCTACATCTATATCCCGCTGTTAATTATTAATTTTATCCTACAGAAAAATCCATGCCTGTCATTAACCCAGATTCCAAGAACTTAAACGTGCCACAAATAATATTAAACATATATATAAATCTTGCAGTTTACATCACAGTATGCATGTGGGTGTTGTGTAACTGCAACACCAATCCTTAAGGGCTATGAAATTCTCAGCCCTGCCAAGACCACCAGAAGTCATATTTAAATGTCTGAATTTCCAGAAGTCATATTTAAATGTCACCTGGACAGCCCTTTACTCACTGAACGTTTGCAGCGTCCCTCAACCCGCATTTGTTACTCCCATTCCCTCCAGAGATGTCTCGTCCCAAACATAAAATTGACCACACGGTTCAGCAATGCTACACTCGAGGTTCACATCCAGCCAAACAGGAAAGAAGAGGGGTTCTGTTCGTCAGTGGTAGCAGCAGGAGGCTCACACATCAGCAACCATGGGTTCCACACACACACACACAAAACACAAGATCTAGTGCAGGAGAAGGATGAATGATTACCTGCCCTCCACAAGAGTAAGCACTGTGTGATCACTGCAGTTTCGCGCTCATGGGGCATCGCTTCATCTAACTGTGCCAATGCAGATGCATGTCTGATAGGGCAATCATGTAAAAGATTAGAGTGGTGCTGGAAAAACACAGCAGGTCAGGCAGCATCCAAGGAGCAGGAAAATCGACGTTTTGGGCAAAAGCCCTTCATCAGGAATAGAGGCAGGGTGCCTGCAGAGTGGAGAGATAAATGAGAGGGGGGGTGGGGGTGGGGAGAAAGTAGCATAGAGTACAAAAGGGTGAATGGGGGTGGGGATGGAGGTGATAGATCACAGAGGAGTCCTCGACAGAGTGGGAAGGGGAGTTGAAATGTTGGGCCACAGGGCGATGGGTTGATTGGTGCGGGTGTCCTAAAGCGCTCTGCTAGGAGGCGTCCAGTCTACCCAATGTAGAGGAGACCGCATTGGGAGCAACAGATACAATAAATGATATTGGTGGATGTGCAGGTAAAACTTTGATGGATGTGAAAGGTTCCTTTGGGGCCTTGGATGGAGGTGAGGGAGGAGGTGTGGGCACAGATTTTGCAGTTCCTGCAGTGGCAGGGGAAGGTGCCAGGATGGGCGCATGGGTTGTTGAGGGGCGTGGACCTGACCACGTAGTCACGGAGGGAACGGTCCTTGCGGAAAGCGGAAATGCGTGGGGAGGGAAATCTATCCCTAGTGGTAGGGTCCGTTTGGAGGTGACGGAAATGTCTTCGGATGATGTGTTTATGTGAAGGTTGGTAGGGTGGAAGGTGAGCACAGGGGGGGTTCTGTCGTTGTTACTGTTGGAGAGGTGGAGTTTGAGGGCGGAGGTGTGGGATGTGGACGAGATGCATTGGAGGGCATCTTTAACCATGTGGGAAGGGAAATTGCGGTCTCTAAAAAAGGAGGCCATCTGGTGTGTTCTGTGGTGGAACTGGTCCTGCTGGGAGCAGATACGGCGCAGGCAGAGGAATTGGGAATATGGGATGCCATTTTTGCAGGAAGTGGGGTGGGAAGAGGTGTAATCCAGGTAGCTGTGGGAGTCGGTGGGTTTGTAAAAAATGTCAGTGTCAAGTCGGTCATCATAAATGGAGATGGAGAGGTTCAGGAAGGGGAGGAAGGTGTCAGAGATGGTCCAGGTGAATTTAAGGTCGGGGTGGAATGTGTTGGTGAAGTTGTTGAATTGCTCAACTTCCTCATGGGAGCACGAGGTGGCGCCAATGCAGTCATCAATTTGGCGAAGGAAGAGATGGGGAGTGGTGCCGGTGTAACTCCAGAAGATGGACTGTTTACATAGCCGACAAAGAGACAGGCATAGTTGGGGCCCATATGGGTGTCCATGGCTACCCCTTTGGTCTGGAGGAAATGGGAGGATTCGCAGGAGAAATTGTTAGGGGTGAGAACCAGTTCAGCCAAACGAATGAGAGTGTTGGTGGAAGGGTACTGTTGGGGACTTCAGGAGAGGAAGAAACGGAGGGCTTGGAGGCCCTGGCCATGGCGGATGGAGGTGTACAGGGATTGGATATCCATGGTGAAGATGAGGCGTTGGGGGCCAGGGAAACGGAAGTCTTGGAGGAGGTGGAGGGCATGGGTGGTGTCTCGAATGGTTGTGGGGAGTTCCTGGACTAGGGGGATAGGACAGTGTTGAGGTAGGTGGAGATGAGTTTGGTGGGGCAGGAGCACACTGAGACAATGGGTCGGCCAGGGTGGTCAGGCTTGTGGATCTTGGGAAGGAGGTAGAATCGGGTGGTGTGGGGTTCCCAGATTATGAGGTTGGAAGCTGTTGGTGGGAGATCTCCTGAGGTGATGAGGTTCTGTATGGTCTGGGAGATGATAGTTTGGTGATGGTCGAGGAGGCGTTAGGAGGAGGTGTCTTCGAGTTGATGTCTGGCTTCAGCAGTGTAGAGGTCAGTGCGCCAAACTACCACTGCACCCCCTTTATCTGCTGGTTTGATGGTGAGGTTGGAATTGGAGCAGAGGGACTGGAGGGCTGCACGTTGTGAGGGTGAGAGGCTGGAGTGGGGGAGGGGGGTAGACAGGTTGAGGTGTTTAATGTCTCAGCGCCAGTTGCAGGAATTGCAAAACCTGCGCCCACACCTCCTCCCTCACCTCCATCCAAGGCCCCAAAGAGCCTTCCACATCCATCAAAGTTTTACCTGCACATCCACCAATATTATTTATTGCATCCGTTGCTCCCGATGCAGTCTCCTCTACATTGGGGAGACTGGACGCCTCCTAGTAGAGCGCTTTAGGGAACATCTCTGGGACCTCCGCACCAATCAACCACACCACCCTGTGGCCCAACATTTCAACTCCCCCTCCCATTCTGCCGAGGACATGCAGGTCCTGGGCCTCCTTTACAGCCGCTGCCTCACCACCAGACACCTGGAGGAAGAACGCCTCATCTTCCGCCTCAGAACACTTCAACCCCATGGCATCAATGTGGATTTCACCAGTTTCCTCATTTCCCCTTCCCCCACCTCACCCCAGTTCCAACCTTCCAACTCAGCACTGTCCCCATGACCGTGGGGATGGTAGCTGCACTAGCCACATCGCTAATGGCATCTGAGCAGGTATTAGTGAACAGCAGAAGAGGAACCTCACCCAACCCCTCCACACACACCCTGCTACCACCAGTACTTCTGAGGAGGATCTCTCTGCAACCTTACAGAATACACTAGCATAGTAATATCTGCACCCTACACCAGAACAGGCATTCACTTGCTGGGCCTAGAATAAGCTCAGGCTCACAATCTGACCAGCACTCCACTGGCACCAATCCGCAGCCAGTGAGAAAGCGTTGTCTGGGGTTTCTGACACTCAGAGGACTGAAGAAGGCCAGAAGTTTACTCGACTCCATGTGGATGATGAGCCCCTGTACTCAGTAATGAGCAAATGTTGCAAGTGCAGAGACTGCAGGGCAGCATCAGGCAGAGGTACCATAGGCTGTCCATAGACTGGAGTGAAAGATAGAATAAGCTGTGACGTTATGCCTACTGTAGTCACCCCAGCATGCAAGCACTTAGCTGCTTCCGCGGTCTGGTGTGGCAGCCATCCTGCAGACCAAGGCCCAACAGAACACACAGTGGCAGCTGGTTATCTGCTCAAACCTGCACTCCATTGCTCTAGCTGTCAATGCAATCAATCGCCAGGTGAAAGGGATTGAGGCACTTTGAGCTGCTTTCAGTTACACCTTCCACTGGGAGGAGGGGTACCAGCTATTGCCTCTGGGGATTTATCTCAGGGACTCTAGAAGTGCCCAGTATGTTTACCTTGCTGTGCCTGTGACACCGTTGCCTTCATAGCCAAGAAAGCCCAGCAGCATCTTTACTTTCGGCACAGGCTGAGAAAAGCCCATAGTCCACTCCCATCCTCACCACATTCTACAGAGGGTTCACTGATTAGATTACTTACAGTATGGAAACAGGCCCTTCGGCCCAACAAGTCCACACCGACCCTCAAAGAGCAACCCACCCAGACCGATAGAGATATACAGAACAGAAACAAACTCTTCGGTACAACTCATCCATGCTGGTCAGATCTCCTAAATAACTCTAGTCCCATTTGCCAGCACTTGGCCCATATCCCTCTAAACCCTTTCTATTCATATACCCATCCAGATGCCTTTCAAATGTGGTAATTGTATCAGCCTCCATCACTTCACCTGGCAGCTCGCTCCGTATACGCACCACCCTCTGTGTGAAAACATAGCCCTTTCAGTTCTTTTTAAATCTTTCCCCTCTCACCATAAATCTATGCTCTCTAGTTCTGAACTCCCCCACCCTAGGGGAAAGACCTTGTCTATTTGCCCTATCCATGCCCCTCATGATGTTAGAAACCTCTATAAGGAAACTCTTTGCTCCAGGGAAAATAGACCAAGTCTATTCAGTCTCTCCCTATAGCTCAAATCATCCAAACCCGGCAACATCCTTGTAAATCTTTACTGAATCCTTTCAATTTTCAAAACATCCTTCCGATAGCAGGGAGACCAGAATTGCATGCAGTATTCCAATAGTGGCCCAAACAATGTCCTGTCCAGCCACAACATGACCTCTCAACTCCAATAATCAAAGCACTGACCAATAAAGGAAAACATACCAAAAGACTTCTTCATTATCCTATCCAACTGTGACTCTACTTTTAAGGAGCTATGAACCTGCACTCCAAGGTCTCTTTGGTCAGCAACACTCCCTAGGACCTTACCTTGAAGTGCATAAGTCCTGCTCTGATTTGCCTTTCCAAAATGGAGCACCTCGCATTTATCTAAATTAAACTGCATCTGCCACTCCTCAGCCCATTTGCCCATCTGACCAAGATCCGGTTATAGAGTCATAGAATCATAGAGATGTACAGCACGGAGACAGGTGCTTTGGTCCAACTTGTCCATGTCGACCAGATATCCTACCCTAATCTAGTCCTATTTGCCTGCTCTTGGCCCATATCCCTCCAAACCCTTCCTATTCATATACCCATCCAGAGGCCTTTTAAATGCTGTAACTGTACCAGCCTCCACCACTTCCTCTAGCAGCTCATTCCATACATGTACCACCCTTTGCATGAAAAAGTTGCCCCTAGGTGCTGTTTATATCTTTCCCCTCTCACCTTAAACGTATGCCCTCTAGTTCTGGACTTCCCCACCCCAGGGAAAAGACTTTGTCTATTTATCCTAGCCATGCTCCTCATGATTTTATAAACCGCTATAACATCACCCCTCAGCCTCCGATTCTCCATGGAAAGCAGCCCCAGCCTATTTAGCCTCTCCCTACACCTCAAATCCTCCAACCCTGGCAATGTCCCAGGGTTCGATTCCAGCCTTGGGCAACTGTCTGTGTGGAGTTGGACATTCTCCCCGTGTCTGCGTGGGTTTCCTCCGGGTGCTTCAGTTTCCTCCCACAGTCCAAAGATGTGCAGGTGAGGTGAATTGGCCATGCTAAATTGCCCGTAGTGTTAGGTACATCAGTTAGAAGGAAATGGGTTTAGGTGGGTTATTCTTTGGATGGTTGGTGTGGGCTTGTTGGGTCGAAGGGCCTGTTTCCACACTGTAGGGAATCTAATCTAATCTAATCTAATCTAATCCTTGTAAATATTTTCTGAACCCTTTCAACTTTCACAACATCCTTTCGATAGGAAGGAGAACAGAATTGCACACAATATTCCAACAGTGGCCCAACCAAGGTCCTGTACAGCCGCAACATGACCTCCCAACTCCTGTACTCAATACTCTGACTAATAAAGGAAAACCTACCAAACGCCTCTTCACTATCCTATTTACCTGGAACTCTACTTTCAAGGAGCTATGAACTTGCACTCCAAGGTCTCTTTGGTCAGCAACACTCCCTAGGACATTACCATGAAGTGTACAAGTCCTGCTAAGATTTGCTTTCCCAAAATGCAGCACCTCGCATTTATCTAAATTAAACTCTATCTGCCACTCCTCAGCCCATTGGCCAACCTCATCAAGATCCCGTTGTAATCTGAGATAACCATTTTTTTGCTTACCACTATACCTCCAATTTTGGTATCATCTGCAAACTTACTAACTATATCTCTTATGTTCACATCCAAATCATTTATATAATTGATGAAAAGTAGTGGATCCAACACCGATCTTGTGGTACTTCACTGATCACAGGCCTCCAGTCTGAAAACCAACCCTCCACCACCACTACCCTCTGTCTTCTACCTTTGAGCCAGTTCTGCATCCAAATGGCTAGTTCTCCCTGTATTCCATGAGACCTAATCTTGTTAACCAGTCTCCTATGGAGAACTTTGTCAAATGCCTTACTGAAGTCCATATAGATCACATCCACATTCTGCCCTCATCAATCCTCTTTGTTACTTCTTCAAAAAACTCACTTTAGGGAACCTTCTTCGCTGTCCACTACACCTCTACTTTTGTTGTCATCTGCAAATTTACTAACAATACCTCCTGTGTTCACATTCAAATCATTTATACAGATGACGAAAAGTAGTGGATCCAGTACTGATCCTTGTAGTACTCCATTGTTCACAGGCCTCCAATCTGAAAAGCAACCCACCACCACTACCCTCTGTCTTCTACCTTTGAGCTAGTTTTGTATCCAAATGGCTAGTTGTCTCTGTATTCCATGTGATCTAATCTTGCTAACCAGTCTGCTATGAGGAACCTTGTTGATCGACTTACTGAAGTCCAGATAGATCACATCCACCACATTGCGTTCATCAATCTTCTTTGTTACTTCTTCAAAAAACTTATAGTCTAATTTTAGTTTCAAGTTTGTCTCTTTATCTTTATTCATACATCGTACATTTTGCCTCTTCCTCCTTTCTATCTTTCACTGTACCTTTATCTTCCTTCCCTTTCTGTTTTTCCTTATTTTTCCCCAATCATCACGCCAACTATACTTACCATTTTGATGTGAATGCTGGTTCCAGAATTTGCGTTTCTTTTAAACTCAAATTCTACTCCAATGCCCACAATGACCCTTTATTGTTTGTGAACTCCATTAATGTGGTCAAATAACTTACTGTGCATCTATTAACCCATTCCCAACTAGCCTTTTATTCCCTTCTGTGTTTTCTCTCCTCTCTGGCTACTCATGTTCCCATACTTTCCCCAATGCCTCTATTCTGTAACTCCAGTCAGTTGTCTTCCTCCCACTGCATTTTCACCAATGCAACATGTTACTTTTGCTTTCAAGTCTTTCAAAGGGTGATCACTAAACACTACTGCTTTGACTAAGTTTTCACCAGTTATATTCTAAATTCTTTGTGTTAGAAGTTCTGACTGGAGTTCAAATATACTCCAGTCTGGATTGGAGTTCTAAACCATTATATTTTAAATTAATTTCACTAAGATTACTGATGTGGTAAAGATTACCACTCTGGTGCTGCCACTTGATCTATTCTCTGATATTTCTTGTTACGCAGGTCATTTTGAATTTAGAATCGAGCCATAATTTTAATGTACAGTAAAATAATATCACTATCAATAGGTGTACACAATTTTTTTGAAGAAACTGACAAAACATTCAAATAACTAAAAAGGTATGCAATTGCTGTCATGCAGTCCTAAACCTCACACAAGTGCTGGAAGATAAAGTGGTGTGAGTGATATGCAATTGGCAGATCTGTAGTAGCTGTGATGACAAAAATGGAACATGTTTCTGATAAAGTACAACATACACAGTCCCAGCTATTTTTGTAATCTTATGCATTTGACACTTAATCAAGTTTTATTACAAAGATGTGACAAAGTTGCTTTAATACTTGTTTAAAAATCAGTGAAGCCAAATATCTGAATTTTTTCAGCGATCCTGATAAAAACCACAGATTTTAGGAATAGTTCAGAAGTTTCTGAGGAAGCAGAGAGGCTGCAGAAAGACTTCGACAAGGTAGGAGAGTGGGCAAAGAAGTGGCAGATAGATTACAATATGGGAAAGTGTGAGCTTGTGCACTTTGGTTGGAAGAATACAGGCGTACACTATTTTCTAAATGGGGAAAGGCTTTGGAAATCTGTAGCACAAAGGGACTTAGGAGTCCCAGCTCAGGATTCTCTTAAGTGAACATATAGGTTCAGTTGGCAGTTAGAAAGGTCAAATAGCATTCATTTCAAGAGGACTAGAATACAAGAGCAGACATGTACTGCTGAAGCTGCGTAAGGCTCTGACCAGACCACATTTGGAATATTGTGAGCAGGTTTGTGTATGTAAGCAAGGATGTGCTGGTACTGTGGAAGTCTAGAGGAGTTTCACAAGAATGATCTCAGAGATGAAGGGCTTGTCATATGATGAGCAGTTGCAGACTCTGGGTCTGTACTCAATTGAGTCTATAAGGAAAGGGGAGAGATTTGATTGAAACTTACAGAATTCTGAGAGGCCTTGACAGTGTGGATGTGGAGAAGATGTTTCCACTAGCATAAGAGACTATGACCCAAGGGCACAGAATGAAGGAATAAGTTTTTCGAGCGGAGATGAGGGTGGAGAATCTGTGGAATCCATTGCCACAGAAGACCTGTGGAGGCCAAGTATTTGATTCTACTTCAGACAGTCACACATCAGTTATTGATGAGTAAGAAGATCGAGGGAGAAAACAGGAGAATCGGGGTGAGAAACATATTAACCGTAATCAAATGGCAGAGCAGACTCAATGGGCTAAATGGCCTAATTCTGCTTCTGGATCTTATGGTCATGTGGTCTCAAAATAGGGAAAAAAAGAAGAAAAAGAAATCCCCTGTTTATGTCTTTTTCTTTCAGAGAAGCAAACCAAAAATCCAAAAACACAAAACAAAGGAAGGCAATGTCTCAGACCAAGAGAACCTTTCACCGCAGCAACAAACCTGCTGTGTGACAGCTAGGTCAGAGTCAGTCCCTGAACTGAGTAGATTTTCTTTTTTTCTTTTAATAAACCCCCACACTACCGCCTAACTGCGGTAGTGCTTATTTTCCCCAGCACCCATGTTGTGTGTGTGCAGGTGTAGGACACAGTGAAGAATAACGAGTGCGTAAATCTTTACTAATGTTCCACCACCAGGAAGAAAGGAAACACCCAAGTGGTCATTGACAAGCAATGCCCTTCTCAGCAAAGGAATCCCCTGATTGTATTTCTTTTCTTTAAGGAGAAACAATACACAAAAGAAATAAAATAAAGAAAACTAAAAAGAACAAATACCTCCCCTGGAAAAGGGGGATAAGAAAAAAACTCTCCTCCTCAAAACACAGAGATGGGCAGCAGGTCCAGCCAGCACAGAGTCAATGCCCTAAACTGAGGAAATTCTAATTCCCAGTGAAATTTTTTTCTTATTTTTCTTCTTTTCTTCAATTGAGGAAATTCTAATCTCCTAGGTTTTTTTTATAAAATCCCCTCCCCACGCTAGTGCCATACAGCAGTAGTGCTTATTTCTTCTCCTGTTTTTTTAAAAGTTTTTCTCTTTTTTCTTATTTCCCCCACACCACTGCCTAACTGCAATAGTGCTTATATTTGCCTCAGCACCCATGTTGTGTGTGTGTGTAGGTGTGAGACACAGTGAAAGACAACAGGTGTACAAATCTTTATTCAATTTCCACCACCAGGAAGAAAGGAAACACCAGGGTGGCCAGTGACAAGCAGTGTCCTTCACATCAAAGGGCAATGCTGTGTGATCAAAAAAGTGAAGGGGAGGGTAGGGATTAAATCAAAATTGAATTGGAGGAGGAGGTAAAACACTTCACTCCCTACGGTGCCCATCTTTCCCTGGACGGCTTGAAGCTAGTGAACCTATGCCTTACCACCCACTTCACCTTCAACATAAAAACCTACAGACAAACCAATGGAACACCCATGGGATCTTAGCAAAGAGAATAATGCAGAGACTCGAACAAACAGCACTGCCAACCTTCCAAACCAAACTTTGGGTCCGCTACGTGGATGACACCTTTGCCGCCACTAAATGAAACAAATTAGAGGAAATCTTCAAGACCATCAATAATACCCTTACAGTTTATTCAAAAAGAACGGGTACCCAATGAACACAGTCTGCATGATTTCTCAGCAACAAATCCAAACAAGCAGACAAAACGCATCCAGAAATCCTAGTCACTCTCCCCTACATCAAAGACATCTCGGAAATAATTGCCAGACTACTCAGACCACTTGGCATCATGGTAGCCCACAAATGCACCAACACACTAAAACAAAGTTAATGAACTTGAAAGACCCTATACAGACAACAAGCAAAACTAATGTCATTTACAAAATGCCGTGCAAGGACTGTAATAAACATTACATTGGACAAACAAGCAGAAAACTAGCCACCAGAATACATGAACACCAACTAGCCACAAAAAGACATGACCCTCTCTCATTAGTATCCTCATATACAGAGGAGGAAGGTCACCACTTCAACTCAGACAACATATCCATTCTAGGACAAGCCAAACAGAGACACGCATGAGAATTCCTAGAAGGATGGCATTCCAACCGGAACTCCATCAACAAACACATCAAGTTAGACCCCATCCTCCCCCCTGAGAAAAAGAACAGGAAATTACATCACCACAGGAAATGAAATCACCACAGAAAATGATGTCACCAACCCAAGGAAACCCAGACGTAGAAATAGAAAGCAGGAATTATCAACAGTACTTCACCTGGCGGTCCACTGAAGATGTTACCTAATAGGGTGACAAAACATCTGGAAATGAACCTTCCAGCTCAGTGGGCAAACCTACATCCAGAGTCAATCCCCTAAGCTGAGGAGATGCTAAATTTCCTGGTTATACTTTTTTAAATACCCCCATAATACCGCCTAACTGCGATAGTGCTTATTTTTTCCCCAGCACCCATGTTGTGTGTGTGCAGGTGTGAGACACAGTGAAAGACAATAGGTGTACAAATCTTTATTCAACTTCCACCACCAGGAAGAAGAGAAACTTCTCAGAGGGCAATGCAACATGACCAAACATGAAGTGGAGAGAAGGGGTTAATCAAAATAGAGATGGAAGGGGAAATAATACTCTCTACTCCCTTTGGTGCCCACTTTTCCCTGAAAATCCCGAGGGTGTTGCTGGACACTGCATGCTCCTTCTCCCCAGGGACACCTGGGCTCTGACGTACCCACAGAAGAAGGGCAGGCAGTCAGCCCTAATGACACCCTCCATGGCCCGCTGCCTGGACCTGTTTGTGGCCAGTTTGGCCAGGCCTAGGAACAGACACACGAAGCGATCCTCAGACCTGCCCTCCCCCCATCCGCACCAGGTGCCCAAAGATCAGAAGCACAGGACTGAAGTGCAATCAAAAACAGAGCAGAAGGTTTTTAAGAAAATCAAAAAGGGTGTGCAAGTGCCCACAGCCAATGTATACATGGTCCATAGTCCCTTGGTTATATTTGTCAGTCAAGGCTTTCCTGATTAGCCCAGGTTAACATCCCTGATCAAGGATCACATAGTCAACATGATCCACCTGGTTCCAGTCATGACAAAAAACAGATTAGCAGTGCAAATCTGGACTGACAGTGCTTGTTAGGGTGCAGAACTACCTTTTTAACATGACACTGACCAGGAATGCCAGTCAATTCTGGGATATCTTGCAATGGCGAATTGTTAAAAGCATGGAGCAGGTCAAATTGGGACTAGAATTGTTCAAGAAAGACACCATGAATTTGGTAGATAGCTAATAAGCAAGTTTTCTAAGATGTGGTGACAAAACCCACTAGGCCTCTTCATGAAAAGCCCTTCAGAAACTTGATGTAATAGGAACTTGGCCAAAAACAGAGCTTATGCCCAAAACGTCAATTTTCCTGCTCCTTGGATGTTGCCTGACCTGCTGTGCTTTTCCAGCACCACACTCATGACTCTGAGCTCCAGCATCTGCATGATTCAGTATATAGTCAAGTTAAGCAAATAGACAACAAAGTGGCAGAGTCATTTGTACCACAGAAGGAGTTCATTTAATCCATCAAACCTATACTAATGTCCCATGAGATAATCCAACATTCCTACTCTTGCAGAGGTGGAGTGTAATGTTAAAGCGACTGACTTTGATTATAATAGAAAAACAATATATTTTAGAAGGTTTGAGTCTTATGAAGGTTCATTTTCAAGAGGACTTGGGTCTACTCACACAAAGAACACAGAAGGTTAGCATGCAAACACAGCACGCAATTGGGAAGATGAACTGCATGTTGACCTTTTATTCTAAGACGGTTGGAGTACAAAAATTATCTTGCTCCATTTATAGAGAACTGGTAAGATCATACCAGTCAATGTACAATGTACAGTTTTGGGCTGTATATTTAAGGAGCTTTATACTTGCATTGAAGGTGGTACAGTGTAGTTCACTAGACTGGTACTTGGGAGGAGAATGTTGCCCACCAAGAGACTGAGTAAATTGCAACTATTCTGTTTGGAGTTTTAAAAGAATTAGAGGGAATCTCATTGAACAGGCAAGATTCTGAAGGAAGTTGACAGGGTAGACACTGAGATGATGTTTATCCTCGCTGGAGAATCTAAAGTATGGGTTCATAGATTTAGGATAAGAACAAGGATTAAGAGAAATCTCCATCTCATGGGTTGTTGATGCTTAGTTATTGACTATTGTTTTAGGCTGAGGTCAACAGAGTTTTGGTCATGGAGAATCACGAAATGTTGGGAGCAGGCATTAAAGAGAAATGAAGGCTGACGATTATATTGAATGGGGGAAGCAGGTTTGAAGGGCTGTAGTATCTAGTTCTGTTCCAAATTCATATGTTCTTATATTTTTATGGGCACATAGAATCTGAGCACCAGCAGATTTGCAGGGCTTGTGGGACTCCCTCCTTTGGGAGTCGCAGTGGGATCATGAAACTGATGCCTTCTCTCAGGATATCAGCATTTGTGTTTCCACCACATCTCCTCTGGTACTCTGCTTGCTGCTGTCTCTCAGCAGGTCATGCAAAACTGCTCTTCACATGCTGAGACAGGGCAGTTTGAAGTCAGGCATTGTAGGCCAAGAACTGTTGGAGGGCGTCTTGAAAGTCTAGTTGGAATCCACCAGTGATTCTACAGTTGAGTACTATGCTAGCCAAAGGCAGCTGTGAAGTAGCCACAAAGAGATTGTGTGAGGTTGAATTTATAATGGATGTTTGTTAGATACACATTTTACAGGAAGGTCATTGCTGGTGAATTTATTTCAGGATCTTGGAAGAGGGGAAGCATTAATAGAGTTTCCTGTTAGGAGATGTTGCAAGGAATGTCAAGCCTGAACATACACACTCAGACAGTTGGTCTGAAATATAGGGGTTGAGCCACATTCTCTTTTTATTTCAAGCCACATAATTCTTGCTGCTTCCTCCTCAGGTTTCCTTTGCATGTCAAGTGGTGTTCTCATGATGGTAAGTTTGTACAGGATGCTGCAGACTGACATGAATTTTGAGCCACTTGCATGCAGTTAATGTCTCTCTGGAACATTGGGAAATATTCTACTGAGCAAATCATGTGCCCATTTATTCCTGTTTCTCTTTTATTGACAGAGATGTATAGCGTGTACAGATATGGTTTCTATGTTATCCACTCCTGCCTGGGATAATCTGCCACCGTTATGGCTATTGGCAGCTCTCCCTGAATTGAGGCAGCAGGCCGCCAGGCAGGAGGTGGCTCAGTTGTGTGATCATCTCCTTGTCGAATCCGTGTGAGCACAGGCATTGATCCTACGTGAGGTGGAGGCTTGAGGTACAACCTTCTTCCCATCTGTTTTCACAAAACTTTCTCTCCCTACTCCATTTCTTGGCCATGTTGTAGAGCTGAAAGTTTTACGACTGCAGCTCCCATACCCCTTGCAAGCTCAGCATGTACAGGCAACCCAAATCCTGTAGTTTCCCTTCAATGCATGTATCAAATTATCAAAATGAAGCATATTCGCCAACTTCGTAATTCACTCACTTCACCAACAACGTGCAATTCCAGTAGAATGGACCATTTGCAAAATGCAATACAGTCTCTACTGTGTAAGTATCCAGAAGCATAGTGCATATCATTTACAGCCTGTGGGGTTCCTTATGTTGGTATCAACTGTAATCTCCCTATTTCACTGCTCATAACCATTCTTATTTCCTACTGAACTGAAATTGCGAATTGATTGCAATAAGTATTGAATTGTGGGCAATTTGTACAGAGGTCCAATGCTAATTTTTAAACAGTTAACTTGTGTTGAAATGCCCAAACTCAATTATTTTTGATCCAGCATATAATTTTGTAGCAAAGAAACATTGAAAAAAAATTCAGCTTAATCTGCAATGTTTGCTCTTGAAGTGTTTTATTGATTTATAAAAATGGTAGTCCTTTTCCTATAGTCTTTAATCATTGATCTGCAACATCATAACAACTTGATCATGACCACTCTGAAGTGAAACTTGCTTTTGTCAGTCTTTATAGCTAAATAATTCCAGCTGTGACACTTTTCCCTGCAAAGCTTTATCTTTAATTCAAGTTACCAAGTATAAAAGTAGCATTCTGTCTGTCAGTAAAGTTGCTATTGGGCAAAACCAATGTGAATGTAACCATGTGAGGTGTAAATTGCAACTTTGGATTTGGATGTACTTTCTTATACTGTCTTTTTAATTCTCAGAATGGAAATTGCAACATTGAATCAGTTTAAATCATAACACAAGCATATTCAAACTTTACCATAGCTCTCTTAAGATTCATGTGTTACAAAATAAAGCTGAAAACAGTTTAATTAAGGTTTTTGCTTACAGCTTTTGTGGGTGAACAAAATAATGTTCTTCAAATTGTGACTGTTTCCATTTGATCTTCCAAGGTCATGTTAACTTGTGTGAGGACTGAATCCAGTAGTTTCTCTGCTGATAACAGAGCAACACAGGCAGATTGGTGCTGTCAAAATAGGGGTGTGTCAGCTTACTAAAGCAATGATACAACACATGCTGCTTCAATCTATTTTTAACTAGCTGTTCTTTGCTGTGAATATTGAGCCAGTGTCAGTTGGGTCCTTTTCCTGAACGCATGTTCAGTAGTGAGCACTGCAGTTTTATTGCTTTTCTTTTATCAGTTATTTAACAGCCTAACTTTTGATTCACTTAAAATTTCAGTCCGCAGGGTTAATCCAACAGCTGTATGATTTAGGAAGTAGGAGAACATGTCCATTGTAAGTGATTCTGGAAGTAGACCTTCAGCAACAACAATTAGTACTGTAGCTGTCCAGACAGGAGACTCAAGAATTGTTGTAGCTGTACTGAAGGCAAGTTTGCTTTTTCTGAAATGAAATATGCTATAGTTTTGCTAATTTGTAATGACACAACTTTAGGTTTGATAAATTTGGCCTGTGCTTTGCTTCCCAGCCTTCAGTTCGACACCAGTGTAAAATTCTGAATTTAAGATTCTAAATTTGAAGTCTTTTGGAAGTGCTAATTTTTTAAAATGTTACTTCTATGTACAACATACCAATAAATTACAATGGTTATATGTTGTGATAATTCTGACCACCCGTATCATTTCTTGTATTTCAGTCAGGGACATGTGTTGAGCTTCAGTTGGTTGAATCAATACCAAATCTGCTTGAAATTGGCAGCAATGCAGATGAAACCAGGAAAATATTGACTGAACATGAGATCCTTCTTGCTAAACTGAAGGTAAGAAGACATTAGTACCCAGCTTATCGTTAATTAGGAGCAATTACTTCATGCTACCAAGGCTGACCTAACTGTAGATTCGATCAGTCTACCAGCATAGACTGATATTACAGAAGTTACAAACTGAAGACACAGAACATTATACCCTCTTATGGACATTGCGAAAATGAGAAAAAGTTTAAAACTTTGGAAAGAGGGCACAAATGTTACAGTGGGCTGGACTGTTGAGATGTCTGGTGCTAGAACTTTTGAGGAGGACATGGAGATGATGGGGGTAATTGGAAGACTGTAATCAGCTCCCTGGGGATCATTTCACCAGAAGTTATAATGCTGGAGCTTGGAAGATTGGTAGTTTGCGTGGGGCAAACAGATATTTGTATTACATGTAAGGTGTCCCTTTTTTGGGGTTCTCCATTTAGGCTTAATAGGCTTTGGAAGGAGCAGGAAGGATTCCAACTTTCTTAAATTGATGCTGGATTTCCCAAATAATATTGAGACTTAATGCATTTATATCTTGGTCTTTTTCTGATCCCTACTGGGAGATTCTTGGTTGACTTAGAAGTGCAAAGTGGTTGTTGTTCTTCATTTCACTGTTTTTTTCATTGATGTGATATGTAAGCCAGCATTTATTAACTAGACTTAATTACACTTGAAAGTAACTCAAAATCACCTTTTCGAGAGCTGCTGTAGTTAAGTGATGAAGATATCCCAAAAGACTACCTATTAGAGTCATAGTCATAGAGATGTACAGCACGGAAACAGACCCTTAGGTCCAACCCGACCATGCCAACAAGGTATCCCAACCCAATCTAGTCCCACTTGCCAGCACCTCCACTACTTCCTCTGGCAGCTCATTCCATACACATACCACCGTCTGAGTGAAAAAGTTGCCCTTTAGGTCTCTTTTATATCTTTTCTCTCTCACCCAAAACCTATGCCCTCTAGTTCTGGACTCCCCCACCCCAGGGGAAAGACTTTGCCTATTTATCCTATCCATGCCCCTCATGATTTTATAAACCTCTATAAGGTCACTCCTCAGCCTCCGACGCTCCAGGGAAAACATCCCCAGCCTGCTGAGCCTCTCTCTGTAGCTCAAATGCTCCAACCCTGACAACATCCTTGTAAATCTTTTCTGAACCCTTTCAAGCTTCACAATATCTTTCTAATAGGACGGAGACCAGAATTGCACGCAATATTCCAACAGTGGCCTAACCAATGTCCTGTACGACTGCAACATGATCTCCCAACTCCTGTACTCAATACTCTGACTAATAAAGGAAAGCATACCAAATGCCTTCTTCACTATCATATCTACCTGCAACACCACTTTCAAGGAGCTATGAACGTGTACTCCAAGGTCTCTTTGTTCAGCAACACTCCTGAGGACTTTACCATTAAGTGTATAAGTCCTGCTAAGATTTGCTTTCCCAAAATGCAGCACCTCACATTTATCTAAATTAAACTCCGTCTTTCACTTCTCGGCCCATGTGATCAAGATCCCGTTGTAATCTGAGGTAACCCTCTTCGCTGTCCACTATACCTCTAATTTTGATGTCACCTGAAAACTTACTAACTATATCTCTTATGCTCACATCCAAATCATTTATATATATGATAAAAAGTAGTGGACCCAACACCGATCCTTGTGGCACTGCACTGGTCACAGGCCTCCAGTCTGAAAAACAACCCTATCCAAATGGCAAGTTCCCCTGTATTCCGTGAGATCTAACCTTGCTAACCAGCCTCCCATTGGGAACCTTGTCGAACGCCTTTCTGAAGTCCATATAGATCACATCTACCGCTCTGCCCTCATCAATTCTCTTTGTTACTTCTTCAAAAAATTCAGTCACATTTGTGAGACATGATTTCCCACACACAAACCCTTGATGACTATCCTGAATCAGTCCTTGCCTTTCCAAATACATGTACATCCTGTCCCTCAGGACTCCCTCCAACAACTTGCCCACCACCGACGTCAGGCTCACTAGTCTATAGTTCCCTGACTTATCCTTACCACCTTTCTTAAACAGTGGCACCACGTTAGCCAACCTCCAGTCTTGAGGAGACAATTCTAAAATTCTGATCCGTAGATGACAGAATAACTTAGTGTACCACACACCTAACAAAATATATGGACAATGATGTTTTGCAGGAGATTATGAAATAAAATACAGGTTGTTCTGCTGTAATGCAAGTTGCGTTAACACAAATTCACTGTAACTTGATTGACAAATTGGGGTCAGTGTTTTTAAAGCATAAACTTTTAAAGCATGTGTTGGCTGTAAAGCGATTCCATCAGCAACACATTAAGCGCTGTTTCTAATCCGTGATTTTTCTATAATGTGGGGTTGCACAAGAATGCAACCATCGCACAATAGAACTACCCATTTCAGACAAGTCACACAGGAGATATGGGGACCTATGACCTAATCAGTCAGAGAAGTAGGTATTAAGGCATGCCTAAAAAGAAAACAAAGCAAGGTGGAGAGGTGTGGGGACTACATTCTAAAGCTTTGTGCATTGGCAGCTTAATGAATGGCCACGAAAGAGGAACATTTAAAATTGAGAAAGTTCAAGAGGCCAAAGATCTCGGAAACTTGTTGAGCTGTTGGAGATTACAGTGATGGGGAGCAGTAAGGCATGGAGCAATTTGAAAGCAATAATGTGACAGCTTCAAAAGGGCCTTACAACCCACTATTCGGCAAAGCAAACGTCTTGTATACATTCATAAAGGCTGCTCACAAAATTTTAACTGAACGTTGTGTTTCTGATAATGTGTTTCAGTTTTTACAAAAAAAAGCTTCAAGGACAAGCTGTCTTTATTTTATCAGAATTAATATATTTAGAAACTCAAGGAGGGAGATGAATTGGTAAACCTGTATTATTGTTGAATATGTGGTTGATTGGTTGAAGTGAATAAACATAAATGAAGTGAAACTAGACAAGTCTGTGAGGGAAAATGGAGCAGTGGTTTATGATAGATTTAGATCAAAAGTTGCAGGAGACATGAGTGGAGCAGAAAAATGATCATGAACTGGTTTGACTAAATATCACAATTCTATGCCATAAAAGGTAATTAACTGATGGATATGTAATTTTAGGACCAGCATTTTCTTTGACTGGGTGTCATTGTTGGTCTGTGAACACAGAGATGGAATGTGAATGGAATTTGGTGCAAGTAAAGATACATGCAGTTGATTGCCTCTAGTTTAGAGAGGGTAGACTTGGGAGACTTGACAGAGTCAATTTGAAATGTTGTTTCCCCTAGTGTGAGAGTCCAAGACCAGACCGTACAATCTCAGATTAAGGGGTCACTCATTTAAGATAGAGATGAGAAGGAATTACTTCTTTCAGAGGGTGTGGATTGTGGAATTATTTGCCGAAGAGGGCTGTCAACGCTGGGTTTTTAAGTGTTTTCAAAACTGAGACATATCATCCACGTGCATTCCCACAACAGATCTAACTGGGTGGAGGTGAGATACCATTGGGTTTCTTTCCCCTTCCTGACTAAATCTACCTTTCCTTTCAAATTTGCTGGTGAGTGGGGTCATTAAATTCTGTCATATGTTATGGAGTAGAGTATTGGAGTACATGGATTGAGGTATTACAATTGCAGCAAGTATACAGGGAGTGTAGTTGCAGGATTGGAATGACTCCTATTCAGGAAGTTGAAGGGCAGTTGAGTTATTTTCTGGCCAGAAAAAGACTGAAGCTAAATTACAACAATAACAGGTGGCCAAATACAGGCTCAACAGGAGACTGAAGTACTTCCAAGTCAGGCTGAAGTGTGGCTTTTACAGGAACTTGCAGGTGGTGATGTTACAAAGCACCTGCTCTCCAGTGATAGAGTTTGAGAGGTTTGAAACTGCTGTTGGAAGAAATGGTGAGTTGCTGCAGTGCATCATGAAGATGGTACATGCTGCAGCTACAGTGCACCAGCGATAGAGGAAATTCTTCTATAAAGTGGTGGATGTTTGTTGCCAATTTGTTCTTGTGTGTTTTAGAATCATATTCATCTATTCAAATATTCAATCTCATTCCCGATGTGCTGTAGCGAGTCAGCAGATGAGTTACTCACCACAGAAAATCCAGTCTCTTACTAGCAGTTTGGCCAGAGCATTTGTATAGCATGTTATATTTCTATTGAATAGTGACCTCAACATTTTGGTAGGGTTTCAGTGTTGACAATCATGGTGCACACCAGAGGAAAATGGCTAGACTTTCGCTAATTGGCGATGGTCATGGCTTGGCATGAGTAGTATGAATTTTGCATGCTGCAAATCAACCCAAGCTTGAATGTTACCCTCTGGTGTCTGTGGGGGACATGGGTGCTGACTGGAAAATCTTGGTCAGCTTCCATCGACAGACCCTGATAGGCCCTTGAATGGATCCATTGATAACAGCAACGTGCAGATAATGTTCCAGTCCTGCCTTTGGAAAATGGCCCAGAGATGGGATGGAGCTGGGATACTGACATGTCAGTGAAATTCCTCTATTCTAAACACTGGCATGGGATTAAAGATCAAAAGAGAGAATGTGTCGATAGTCGGGAGGAAGAAGCACACCAGATTGTTAATGTGGAATGTATCACGAAAGACTGGATAATACTTTCACTGAATATGGTTGCAAATTATTACAGATGTGTTCACCGGCCAATGCAGCCTGTGCAGCTGAGACAAACAATTGCACAGATTATTGGTGTTGCAAATCAATACTTACTTAAAATCCTTCCGTGACATGTAGACATTGCTGGCAAAGCCCATTGTTACCCAACCCTATTGCCTTAAGATGGTGATGAGGCACCTTCTTGAATCACTTCAATACATTTGATGCAGGTTCATCCACAATCCTGTTCGGAAGGAGGTCCCTGGAACTTGACTCAATGACAGTGAAGGATATATTGCTCCATGTCATAGGAGTGTGGCATAGAAGAAAGTTGCTGGTGGTTGTGTTCCCAGATTTCCACTGCCTTTACCCTTCTAGAAGGTAGTGTTTAAGAGTTGGGAAGTCACCATCAAAGTGGCTTTGATGATTTACCACTAAAATGCATCACACATACATAGTACACACAGCTGCCACAAAGCATAGGTCGTACAGGAATGAATGTTTAACTTGGGTGAATGAGGCCCTAATTGGACATGTTGTTTTGGCCTAGGTGATGTCGAGTTTGTGTTTCTGTAGCTGCATTTATCCAGGCAAGTGGAACGTATTCCATTACAGCTCAAACTTGTGCCTTGCAGACTGTGCAGGTTTTGGGTGGTCAGGAGGTGTTTTACTCACCTGGGAATTCTCAACCTTTGACCTGCTCTTGCACCAAACTGAATTTCACCTGTTTTTTGTGGGCAGGACATGTCTGGGCAAATGTTCACATTGTCTTGTGGATACCCATGTTGTAGCTGCACTGGATTAGCTTGGCTAGGAATGTAGCAAGCTCTGGAGCTCACATTTTCACAGCATTACCTTTGCAGTGTACAGTTCCTTCAGTCATTTCTTACCATCACTCGGAGTGAAGCAAGTTGGCTGAAGACTGGTATCTGTGATATTCACGTGGTCAGGAGAAAGCTGTGATGGATGATTTACTTGGTATTTCTGGTAGAAGGTAACTATAATTGGTTCAGCCTTAGTTGGTAGGAATTGTGTCTTTTTTCTGTGTATGAGCAAAGCGTACGAATGTAATCTAAATCCTGAGAGGTCTAGACACAGTAAATAGAAAAAAACTTCTCATTGGCAGAATGACCCAACCAGACGACACTTTTAATGTGATCATGTTGCCCCTGCTAAATTTGTGGCCCTATTTATGGGTGGCCAAGTAAATGCCCAAACAGGCACCATGCCACATGGACATGTAAATGCAGAACCTAAAGCCTGTTACGATACCACTTAATGAAATTAGTCACTGACCCACAAGCAGATGTCAGATTCTTCAGTATCCTCAGAGGTCACCAGTGAAAGATAGCAGCATTTAGTTTTTAAAGATGTTCCTGTTGAACCTTGAGGTATAATTGTTCTAGCAACCTCCCAGTCTGATGCAATTCTGAGTGGAAGTGCAGGGAGACAGGTTTTCTGCTCACTTGGGAATTGTTCAAAATCTGTTAAGTTAAGTGATTTTAGAAGCAATCTCAACCGTGATGCTGGTTACAGTTGGAAGTTTACCAGGGGCTGAAATGGATGGATAAATTCCAGTTTGCATAGGCTCTTATATAGTTGCAGTGTTTTCAGGTCCCAGGCATACAAAGATATGGCAATTGGCTTTTGAAACATTGAAAGATGTATGGGTGCCAAACCGTCAACTTTATTAGGACTTGCAGTGAAGTTTTGTTTAATGCAATTTCATAAGAAATGATGTTTTCTTGAGGCATGTGAGATGATCATGAAAGAAGGGGGGCCTTGCCATTTGTGCATTTCTGCATAAGTAGAGCACTGGAAATCTGAACTAAAAACAGAAAATGATGGAGAAACCCGGCAGATCTGGTAGCATCTTTGGAGAAAGAACCAGAGTTAATATATCGAGTCCAATATTTTCAGACCTCTGAGCATTTCAGTCAGGATAAAGTTTAAGTGAGAAGTCACATCCAAAAATGCACTGTACTCAGCAATTGTAATTTGCTTTAAAGAGATATATGAAAAGCTTTTACACAGCGTGTAGTTAGGGTATGGAAGTATGATGGAGGCAGGTTTGATTGAAGCATTCAGGAGGACTTTGGATGGTATTTGGATAGAAATGGTATGGAGAAAAAGGGGGACAAACCAAGAGGCTGTCATTTAGGTAACATAACTGTGCAGGCATAATGGGCTGAAGGCCTCCTCTGTGCTCTAACAATTCTGTGATTAACTGTTTAAAATCACTTTACATCAATGTTTAGAAGAGCTCTAAGAACATAGCATAGGTACCTTGCAGAATCCAGAAATCTTTTATATCCTACACCTTCGTCTGGAAGCTTGTTTTCACTCACAACCTGACATGTGCATTTATTGAAAGCATCAAATTCTGTGCAATGTCATGCATCTTTCTTCATGTCCACTGCAGTTCTTGCTGGATAAATGGGATTGACTGAATCTAATGGCACTACAATGAATGTATGCCTTTGTACACTCCTAAAGGAGAAAACACTACACAGAGGATCTCTGATTTATAAATGTCCAATTTACAAATCTCACATGAATGCAATCTCATACAGGGATATGATTTTAAAGACCTGACATCCAAACATTTCCAGTACTTATAAAAGCTCCTTTATATTGTCCTGCATTGTGTTCCAAATTGCATACATTCAGTTTGGAATGGACTCCAGAATGGAACCATTCACAACGTGGGACTGACTGAAACTAAAAAGGCATTGACAATCTCCTTATCTCTGCTCTTTTGCCCTCCACGGGACGAGTTTTGAAACTAGTGGAGAGATAGAGAAGAGAATGAGTAAAAGGTGAAAATTGAATAGATTGGGTCCCTCCTTAGGAACTTATGGGCATTGTGAGAACTCCTTTTCCCTGATGCCTACCTGTTTTCAACATCTACTTTAAAGGTTTGCATAAAAACAATCAAACAACAGTGGCCCTGCTTTCAAGAGGATCAAATGCAAACAGCATAGGACTGTGAAATGATCTTGGTAAAAGGCTTAAATAAAGAAAAGTCATCTTGTTTCCTCTTGTATAAGAAATCTATCCCAATTAAATGGTGCTGAGAATTACATTGAGCTAACAGTGTATTCACTTTTTGATGGTTCTGATTCTGCTGTTTTGGTTTTGCTTAAAGACTATTCAGTGACCCTTGCAAAATAAACGCATACTGCTTACTCTAAAAGCTATTTTTTGCTTCTCTGACAAAAAGTTTCTCATGTACCTTTGCTAGAATTTAGACCCCTTCCTCCTTTCATCAAGAAGTAACCAACATTCCTCCTTCTTACTACTTTATTCTCAACTAACAATCTTGTTATCCTTCTCTCTTTTCTCATCTTTAAACCCTCTTATCATTTACTCCCTTGTAACTTTCCAAGTTATGAGGAAAATACTGGAGGATGGGGAATGGATGTTAAAATTAGACCTCATACCTATAAAACTAGTGAAATTCAAAAATAATGAAGAATAACAGAGACAATTTCAAATTCAAGTGATGAAGTACTCTGACTTTAAGTACTCCCTGTTATTTTTGGAAAAGGTGATGAAGAATAGAATTGGAGCCAATCTTTAATGCTTAATAAAGCACTAATTTATTGGATGCATCTTACAAACATTCACTGCCTTATTCAACACCACAATTTCTGGCGGTGTTCATTTATTTTTAGGGACTGAAGATATTTTCAAATCCATCTATTTAGAGATGTTATTTTACACATCTAGAGCAAGTAGCCCGGACCCTAACTTTGCTAGCTGTTTTAAGCAGGTGTAAGGTGGATATTCCAGGAGGGATGCAGCTGGCTCAACCACTCAGTTTTGAACAAAACAAAATTTTATTTGCAAGATTACCAAATGAAACACAAACAAAAGAGAACAGAATATAGAATAACAACCTTCCCGAAAACTCAACAAATTATCCCAACTCAATGATGCTGTTTCAATGATTTGCAACAATCCCCATAAAAAGCCCTCGGCACAAAAGGTAAAATCAAACACAGGGTCTTACAGGAGAGAGAGAGGGAGAGAGAGAGAGAGATGACAGACAGATTCAGTATGGAACACCTTCTTCCATGTAGCTGTTTGTTGGACCAGCAGCCTCAAAACTGACTGACTGCTTCCAGTGAACAGCCAGACTGCTAAAAACCAAACCAAACCAGAGAAAAGCTGAACTGAGAGAACTGGTCACTCCCCTTTCTTGGACAAGTGTCTTTTTTAAAACTTGAAAGCATTCTTACGTAGTTAAACCCAGATTTTTTGGAATTGCTGCTTTTACAACCTCTCTGAAAAAAAAAGCCAGGGACAGCATAACCTTGTTAAAGGAACAGCATTGTCACTATACATAAAAGCAAGAGGAAAGCCAGGGAAAGGGTTGGCCCACTCAAGGACAAAGGACGGAATCTGTGTGGAACCAGAAGAGGTATTGAGGTCCTAAACAAATACTTCGTGTCAGTAATTACCAAAGAAAAGGAATTTGTGAGGATGATGTCAGGGGAGTGTCAAGTTTCTAAACCAAGTTTCTATTATAAAGAAAGAGGTCTTGTCTGTCTTAAAAGCTATTAAAGTAGATAAGTCCCTGGGTCCTGATGGTATCTATCCCAGAATATTGAGGGAGGCAAGAGAACAAATTACTGGAGCATTGACAGACATCTTTGTATCATCTTTTTGGCCACAGGTGAGGTCCCAGAGGACTGGAAGATAGCCAGAGTTGTCCCATTGTTTAAGGAGGGTAGGAGGGAATAATCTTGGAAATTACAGATCTCTGAGTCTCACATTCCTGGTAGGGATATTATTGGAAAAGATTCTCAGAGTTGCAATCTATACACATTTAGAAGTGAATGGATTTATTAGTGATAGCATTATTTTGTGCAGGGGAGGCCATGCCTCACTAACTTGATTGAGTTTTTTGAGGAGGAGACAAAGATGAAGGAAAAGCAGTTAGATGGTTATATGGACTTCAGTAAAGCCTCTAAAAAAGTCCCTCATGGCAGACTGGTACAAAAGTGAAATTACATAGTATAAGGGGTGAGTTGGCAAGATGGATGCAGAACTGGCTTAGTCATAGGAGACAGAGGGTAGCGGTGGAAGGATATTTTTCGGAATGGAAGTCTGTGAATAGTGGTTTTCTACAGGGGTTAGTGCTGGGACGTCTGCTGTCTGTGGTCTACATAAATAATTTGGAGGAAAACATGGCCAGTCTAATTAGTAAGTTTGTGGATGGTACAAACATTGTTGGAGTTGCAGATAGTGAAAAAGCTTTATAGAACTTTAGTTGGCCACACTTGGAATATTGCATACAGTTCTGGGTCACCACACTACCAGAAGGATGCTTTGGAGAGGGTACAGAAAAGGTTTAGCAGGATGTTGCCAAATATGGGGGATTTTAGCTATGAGGAAAGGTTGGATAGACTGGGTTTGTTTTTACTGGAATGCAGGAAGTTGAAGGGTGACCTGATAGAAGTTTATAAGATTGTGAATGGCATGGATAGAGCAGAAAGTATGAGGCTGTTTCCCAGAGTGGTGGGTCAATTACTAGGGGACACATATTCAAGGTGCAAGGTTGGGAGGGGGGGGGGGGAACAGTGTAAAAGAGATGTGCGCGGCATGATTTTCACGCAAAGGGTGGTGAGTGTCTGGAACGCGTTCCCAGAGGAGATGGTGGGATTAGACACAATAGCACCTTTCAAGAAACACTTGGACAAACACATGAATAGGAAGGGAATAGAGGGATACGGATCCTATAAGTGAAGGCAGTTTTAGATGGAAGGGCAAAATGTGGTGATGCAGGCTTGGAGGGGCGAAGGGCCTGTTCTTGTGCTGTGTTGTTCTTTATTCTTTGTTTTATCATGACCAGCTGGGGCCCAAGCACTGATCCTTGTGCTACCCCACTGGTCACAGCCTGCCAACCTGAGAGTAATCCATTTATTCTACACTGTGGAGTTTCTGACTGTGAACGAATGCTCAACTTATGCTGGTATATTGCACCTCCCCCCCACCCCCCATATTATGAGCTTTAATTGTGTTTGCTAAACTGCTTTCTTCAGATTTTATCAAAAGGCTTATAATAATTCAAATTCAACACATCTACTGATATCCGTCTTAATGATCTACTAGTAACATTCCCCCAAAAAGTCTTAACAGTTGTCAAACATGATTTTCCCTTCATAAATTACTTCAGACAATTATTTTGTAAATTTATTGTATAGTAACCATATCCTTTATAATAAATTTCAGTATTCTTACTTCTGACATAAGGCTCACAGATCCTCAATTCCATGTTGACTCTCTCCCTCCTTTCTTAAACAGGAGGGTTACGTTTGCATTAGCAGACATCTTTGCAACATTAATAAAATTTTGAAAAATGATGTCTATTACATACATTATCTCTGTAACCATCTCTTTCAACACCCTCAGGTGACCATCATTGGGTCCTAGGGTTTTGTGAAATTTCAGTCCCATTAAGTTTTTCCAATTCTACTTTTTCACTAATATCAATTTATTGAGTCCCACAATCCCATCAGACCTTGGATCTTAATTACTTTCAGGAGACTTCATGTCTCTTTCTCTGTGAAAACCCTTGCAAAGTACATATGTAATGAATCGAAAAAATGAAAAGCAGAACAAAGACTATTTTGAAGACAGTTAGATAAAATATAGCATTTACATCCTGCTGTACTACAGCATGTTCATTTTTTTCTGTTGCACCATTTCTAATGGGTGAATTCCTCTGTTGCTTGACAGTCCTGTGTGATTGTCATCTTCCGTGGAGCTAGATCCCCCTTGTACATGTTTCAGACAAATCTTGTTGTGAAACAGATCAGTGATTTTCTGCAGAAGTGCTTTGCATCCACTTCAACTTCTTGGAGCAGAAAGAGTTCCCTAGTGATTGCCTAAAAATCCATCCAGTTTAGTTGAAGACATATAGAGAGTGCCTTTGCTTTTACTTGCTGAGCCATGAAGCGGTAGCATGCCACTCAGTTGTGTCAATAAGGTATTTGCAGTAAGGCCCAGCTTCTGCTGCTGTCATCTATTTCTAATTATGATAAGTCTTCTGGAGTTCATACAGTGTGGTAGCACTTTGTAGTTCTACATTATTCCTTATTTCTTCCTTCAACCCTAGCATTCTATTTCTGTTTCTTGTCTTACAGTATTTTTCACAGAGAAACTTGGGAAAACTTCTGATTTACTCCACTAATTAAAATTAACGCAGTCCTCTGACTCAAACATTTGCTAAAAAAATGTTTCTGTTTCTTCTTTCAGAACTTCTATTTCCTTAAATATTTTTTCTGCAATTTTCTTGGTATTTTCAGTTTCAATGTCATTGCTGCAAAGACCCAATGATCTCAATTAATATCCACAACAGGTTACATATAGCTTTCCGTTATACTGTTTCAAAAACATTGTTTCACAATCATGTAATTTATTTTATTTATAAACACACCGCCTCGATCAAGTGCACAGTCTTTTCAATTGTTAAGGAAAGTTTGCTGCAATCCGATCATTTTCTTGTCAAATTTGTAGCAATTTTTCTCTTTAATTTCTTGGTCCATGACCATATTATCTAACATGTGTCCTTGATGGTCCTTCACCAACTTTAGCATTTAAGTTGCCCATTACATTTACTACATCAGAGCATTTAACTTAATCATGACACTTCAGGATGCCGCCATCAAATCCCTCCAACTGGGGTTCCATGTCATCTTGATTTGGAGCATTAACTTGTAAGACAACCAAGTCAAAAGACTTTCTTTCAATCATGATCACTCTGTCTAAGAATGACTAAATGCCTTGAACTGTTCTCTTGTATCTTCTCTGTACTAGTATTCCTATTCCATTCCAATTTTTCTCACCTCCCAAGAATGAAAGCATATGATTCTTCTTTTCCATATTACCAGATTCTAAGCATCTTACTTCTTCATGGCTTAAAATGGTCGGTGTAATGTTCATCAATTGGCTGTATGCCATTACCAAGCATTCGTGGAACTTCTATGAAGTTCTTATATTCCCATTCTCAAGAAGCTCCAACTTCCATTGAGTGTAACGGGCTCAGAAGCTGACCTCTTGTGAGTTTCAGTCAACTTTGCCATAAATTTGTTAATCACTTCGTTGAGCAAGAGTTTCTCCTACCCTCCACTATTCAATGAAAACTGATACACAGCATATTGCTTCAAATTGATTTTCTTCGGTCAGAAGCAAATAAAGCAGATGCAAAGTTACATAAACTTTTCTCCCAAATAAAGAACAATGCTGATTAGAAATGGCATTGCTGGTCTCATTAAATTGAAAGGTAGCATGCACCTATCCTCACATCTTTGGTAGAATATCCTATGAAGTTGATGGAATATGGATGGAGAAATTCAGGCTTCAGCCACTGTGTGGTCTCAGAAGTCTTGTACCTTTGTTCAGTTTAAAATTTATTTTCCTGCCTTTAGCCATGATAGCTGTATACCGGCTTTATTCTTGTGGATCTACCACCTCCTCTACAAATAACACATCTTCAAAACCTCTTGAACTGAGCTTTCTTGTGGCATTTGGCATTACAGGCTGGCGGACTTTGTGCCAATGACATTTTTTCCCAGTACAAGGCAGACATAGAACGACAGTGACCACACTCTCTTCCAACTTTTCTTACTAGCATATTGACAACCCTCTGACTGACAAACTGGACTGAGCTATGAAATTGGTAGTCTTGCTGTAAGAGGCTTTCTTGTCCCCTCATCTAACATTTCTGTTTTGGTTATGAAGTTCAGCTTATGTGGCATTCATTTAGCCAATGAAAGAAACCTTTTGGGCTACAAGCATGCTGATAACGCCTTGTCCAGCACTTCCACTGAGATGTTAGTCTCGTCTCTTAGCGTTCAATGTTGGCTGTTATCTGTGAGGCAGTTTGTGTCATATTTAAATCAATGATTAATCTCCCTCGGACCATTCTGTACACTGAACTCCAGATGCAGTCTCACTAATGCCTTGTATAACTGAAACATCTCCTCCCTTCTCTTGCATTTATTTCCCTTTGCAATAAAACATAATATTCTGTTAGCTTTCCTGATTACTTGCTGTACCTCCACAATAACTTTCTGTGATTAATGCACTAGGACATTCTGATCTCTCTGCAAATTTCCACTATTTAGATAACATGCATCTTTTTTATTCTTTTTGGAAAAATTGTCAATTTCAAATTTTTCCACATTGTACTCCATTTGCCAGAATTCTGACCATTCACTTAACTTAGCTATATGGCTTTGTAGGCTCCTTATGTCCTCTTTTACAAATCCCTTTCCTACTTATATTAGCAAATTTAGCTCAATACATAGAATCATAGAAATGTACAGCACAGAAACAGACCCTTCGGTCCATCCCATCCATGTCGACAGAATATCCTAACCTAATCTACTTCCATTTGCCAGCATTAGCCCAAATCCCTCTAAACCCTTCCTATTCATATACCTATCCAGATGCCTTTTAAATGTTGTAGTTGTATCAGCCTCACCACTGCCTCTGGCAGCTCATTCCATATACGCAACACCCTCTGCGTGAAAAGTTGCCCCTTAGGTCCCTTTTAAATTTTTCCCCTTTCACCCTAAACCTATGCCCTCTAGTTCTGGATTCTCTGACCTCAGGGAAAAGACTTTGACTATTCACCCTACCCATGCACCTCATTGGGATTTTATAAACCTTTATAAGGTCACCCCTTAGCCTCTGACGCTCCTGGGAAAACAGCCCCAGTCTATTCAGCCTTTCCCTGTAGCTCAAATCCTTCAACCCTGGCAACATCCTTGTAAATCTTTTCTGAACCCTTTCAAGTTTCACAACATCCTTCCAATAGGAGAGAGTCCAGAATTGCACATAATATTCCAAAGTGACCTAACCGATGTCCTGTATAGCTGCAACATGACCTCCCAACTCCTGTACTCTGGCCAAAAAGGAAAGCATACCAAACACTTTCTTCAGTATCCTATCTACCTGCGACTCCACTTTCAATGAAAAATGAACCTGTACTCCAATGGCTCTTTGTTCAGTAACGGTCTCCAGGATTTTGATCCTGTCATCTAACTCATTTATGTAAATTGTGATGAATTGTGCCCCCTGCACTGATCGCTGTGGCATATGTCTTGTGTGACATCCTGTCAGCCAGAAAAAGACCTGTTTATTCCTACACTCTGTTTCCCAGTTGGCCAGGCAATCTTCTATCATGCCAATATGTTACACCCTAACCATGTGTTTTTATTTTCCACAATAACCTCTGATGTGGCTCCTTATAAAATGCCTTCTGGAAATCTTAAATTGAGACTTTCACTGGCTCCACTTCATCTGTTTCTGAGATTTATTCACCTATTATTGCTCTTCCAATTTTGTTTCTGCTCTAATAGATCTGCTTCAGGCATTTTTATCTTATTCTACCTGTTGTTAATACTTCCTTTGATTTAACACCTGCATGCAGTTGTGGACTATTTTAAAACTTGGAACTCAGTGAATCTCTTCTTTCTGCTACCACGGAACGTCTGTTTTTTTCCATAAATACTGCAGAAAGCAATATATCTTTGAGGTCCTACATTTTTAACTTTCTTCCTTTCTCCTGGAATTGTTTTCAATGGATAATCCTTCTTCTTTTAAATCCCAACCAGAAGAATTACAATTTCTCCTCTTCATAATCTGAAAACTCCAGATTAAAACTCATTTTACACTTCACTGCTCCACTGGATTTTATTTTAAAGTTTGCTTATCACTATTTTAGCGTCCATGTTAGGTTAATCATCTTTTATTTTCCTTTCTGAACTTTTAATGTGAAAAGATGAAGTGCTTTTAACTTCCTGCTTTGCTAACATACTCCAATGTTCACTGCTTACCCTTCTCATGGACACCACTGCTACTGAATGATGGAGATTCACTTGATTTGGGATCAGACTTTAAAATTCCTTTGGGAAAAGGGAAGGCTGCACCACAAGGATGTCTAGATTGTTGTAAGAAGATTTATTTGAGGTTAGTGGTAAACAGCTTTGAAGGCCACTTCCCGCAAAATGTCGACCATTATCTGCTTCAGTGTTTTGATTCTTTCCTTTCATTCATCCATAACCCCAGCGCCACTTCATTATCCTCCATTAACCCAGGCACAAATCATTTCTATATACTAACAACAGAATAATTCCCATTGATTTTGAGATTTAGAATTTTCAATCCTTATCTGACATAAGAAACGCCCATTTATTTTAACCCTTTTCTTCCCATCAGCTAATTTTCTATCCAAAGAAAGAACAAAGCTGAATCGATCATAAGCACCTATCCAGACCTCAGTGAGATCAAAATGATTTATAGCTAATTGAATAACTTTGAAATATGGTCGCTGTTGTGATGTAGGAAAAATGCACAAGATCCAAAATATACTAAATACTCCGCTGTAAATTGATGTTGGATAAAGGCTTAATATTGGCTGGGATACTACAGAGAAGTTAAAAATTTAAGGCATTGCTGGGGAATCTTCAATTCAAAATACAAACAGATCAGCCATGATATTATTGAACGAATGGAGCAGGTTCATGGGACTGAATGATCTATTACAGCTATTATGGACGTACAGCTCCTATCTTATATGTTTGTAAATCCAGAGTTTTCTTTGTCTGCTTCAGAGTACAGTAAGGCCCTGGTTTATTTTGTCAGACAAAGATGATATCTTCAACAGGGCAGTACTCCCTCAGTATCACAATTCTCACTGGGACAATGTACTTACTTCAAGTAGGGTTTGAACCAACAACCATCTGACTCAGATGAGAGTGCACATGATCAAATGCCATTTCCACCTACTATCGATAGCCTTTGATTCCCTTGCCTAACAAGAATCATCCTTCTTAACTCAAAACATTAACTCTGTCTCTGTCTCCTAAGATGCCGTCAATCCTGCTGAGATTTTCCTGCACTTTCTGTTCTTATTCAAGAGCCTATGCCTTAGAAATATTCAATGGCTTCACTTCCACTAACACTAAGATCCTTCTGCACCATGGAATTGTGCATTGGTTCTATTTAAGTAACATTCTACTTTTTTATTCATCCTGCCAAAGAGAACGACTTCACTTATTCCCATCTTCTACTCCATCTGCCAGATCTTTGCCCACTCACTTATCCTAACTATATCAGCCTGCATCCCAGTTCTTATGTCATCTTCATAACGTAATTTCCTACCTTTCTTTGTGTCATCTGTAAATTTAGTTAGCACACCATCAATTTCCTTATCTCATCCATACTGTCCAGATACAAATGCTTTACTAATCAATTCTAACTTTCCCCATGACAAATGTCAAGCTGCTCTATTGTTTCCTGTTTTCTGTCTTTCTCTCTTTGAATACAGAGGTTATGTTTGTGATATTCTAATCTGATTAAAGCATTTCCTGAATTTCGGGAATTTTGGAAGATTAACACCAAGGCATCTACTACTTCATTAGCTACCTATTTTCTAGGATAAAGTCCACCTGGATTGAGAGCTTTATCAGCCTGCAGTTTTATTTTGTACCACTTCTCTATTGTTTGATTATGAATTCTCCAGGTTCCTGTCTCCTACCTCACGAGTTATAAAGCTATTGCTGTAATAATTTTTGTATCCTCCTTAGTGAAGATGGAGGCAAAATATTTATTCATTTCATCTGTCATTTTCTCATTATCTATTGTTAACCCACCATTCTCATTCTGCAGAGAAAGACTCCAACATGCAATTTACCTTGTCTTTTCCTTTTTTTAAAATACCAGAAGGCTATCTGTAATAGCTTCCTCTCATACTATTTCTTCTACCTGATTAAACTTTTAATTATCTTTTGCCTTCTGACCAATCATCTACTCACATTTACGATTTATATATGTTTTCCTTAAGCTTGACGTTTTCCTAGCGTCTTCAGTTAACCATATTCTTGGGCCCTTCCTTTAGAATTTTGCTTTATAGGAGGAATATACTTACTCTGAGTATTCTGAAAAATCTCCTTAAATGTCTGTCACTGCATTTCTATTGATTTATCTCTGAGCCAGTATATAAGATCACTTCAGCTAGCTGAGCTTTCATGCTTGTATAATCACCCTTATTTAAGTTATAAGTACTAGTCTTGGACCCAGTCTTCTCCCTTTATAAAAAAAACTAAAGAACTGCTTGCTGGAAATTGCTAGGAGAACTCAAGAGGTCTGATAGCATCTGTGGAGGGAAAGCAGTGTTAGCATTTCGGGGCCAATAACCCTTCTTCAGAACCCTTCTTCCTTTAAACTGGGTGTAAAATTTAGTCATTTTGTGGTTATTGCTATCTAAAGGGACCTTTACTTTGAGATTATTAATCAATCAACACTGCACAAATACAAGTACCAAAATAGCCTGCTCTATAGATTCCTGATCAAGGGCTTTTGCCCGAAATGTTGATTTTCCTGCTCCTCGGCTGCTGCCTGACCTGCTGTGCTTTTCCAGCACTACTCTAATCTTGCTCTATGGTCAGTTCTAGACATGCTACTCTAAGAAACTACTCAATAAACATTCTCTAAACTCATCATACATTGCCAATCTGATTTTTCCAGTTGAGATTTTTCCAGATTAAAGCTACTCATGATTTTTGTCATTCCTCTCAGACGCACCAATTAGTTCTTTATGGTATCTTGGTCTTGCATTTTGGTTACTGTTCAGAATCTATAGACCAATCCCACTAATGAGTTATCCTTGATTAGTAGTGGTACCCCTCCACTTTAGCTTCCTATTCTTATTGAATGTCAGATACTGCTCAATATTCAGGACTCAATACCTGTCATCCTCCAGCCATATATCTATAATGGCTATCAGATCATATATATTTACTTCAGTGTATGCTATCAATTTGTTTACCTTGCTATGAAACCTACATCCATTCAGATACGGAGGGCAAAATTTGCCCAGCCCCTGAATAATGTGAGCAGTGTTGGGAATATTGGGAAAATCACATGATGTCAGCAGTAAGGAGATTCCTGACTTTGAGAGTAAAGCTTTTCATTTTCCAACCAAGTGTTGAACGGTGAGATGAGATGCTCGCTAATGACTGTCAAGAGGCCTATTTGCATGCATTAGCATCCTCATTCGCATCTCATTGGTATGCAGTTTCTCATTCTCCTGCCTGTCAATAGAATCTAGATGCTGACAAATCCTGCAGCAAAAGTCAAAGTTGTTGCTTAGTGACTCCACTTGCTCCTCTAGCCCTCCATCTTGGACGTCAATCACCTACTGCTTGGGGCATGTTCCATGGGCCACGATCCCAAGGACCACTCTATCCACCAGGAACTCCAGATTCCTGTTGACAAACAGGGTGTTCATTTCCCTTTGTCCAGTTTGTCTGGAGCCAGCTGTGGATTGCCAGCACTTGATGTATAGGCTTTAAAAATGGTACCAGCACCAGAAATTTCAGGAGGTAGTGGTAATGACCAGTACTGCTGCCAATAGTGAGAGGGAAAGTTTAACAAGCAGTATGTTGTAGGGGTATTGTGCATAGGTAGTGAGGTCAGTCTGGGAAGATTGTGCAAAGAACTTGCTAGGGATTGCAGAGACAAACCTTCCTTGAAACTCATCAGAAATGACACTTGAACTGTTTGTAGTAAAATTCAGAGTCTTTACTTTTGTCGTTTTGTTAACTTTGTGACAATATGCCTTGTTTGTTGGTGCATTCTTAGGTTATTTTCTACTGTCTATTTCTACACTCATTTCCCATATTATTACTTTCGGCCTATATCTTTCCATATTTGATCCCTTGCCTTGATTATTTAGTTTAAAATCCTCTCGGTGTCCTTGTTATGCAGTTTGCAAGGACACCAGTCACATTTCAGTTCAGGTGTAGGTGATCCTGATAGTATAGCCTGCACTTTACACAGCAATGGTGCCTGTTCTCCACAAACCAGAGCCCACTTCTCCCAACACAGTTTTTGAGCCATCACTTATCTCTGTTGTTCTTTGTCCACTATGCCAATTTGCATGAGGCTCAGGTAATAATCCAGATATTATAACCTGCGAACTTCTGCTTTATAATTTAGGGCCTAGAGCCTCATACTCTCTATTCAGGGCCTCTTCTTTGCTCTGTGTATGAATGCTGGTACATGGACCATGACAACTGGATACTCTCCCTCCCTCTGCAAGTTCCTCTACAGCCCTGAGCAAATATCCCAAACACTGGCACCAGACAGGCAACACTGCTGTCTAGATTATTGAGAATGGGGTTTGTCCCCCTCTCTATAGTATTCTCTATGACCACTACATTCCTTGCTGCTCACTCTATTTCAATCTTTACCTCACCGCAGCACCATAATCAGTTTGTTCATTCACCTGCAGTCCCTGCTCTTATTCAGACAAACTGAGAGGACCTCAAACCTATTGGTCAATAGCAGAGGCTAACATTATTGCCTTCTTGAATCCCTTACCTGCCTCACTCACAGTCACACCCTTCTGTCCCAACCAGTGATCAAATCAAAATACCCTCTCCTAGATGATGTGATTACATCCTAGTACAACACATCCAAGTAATTTACCCTTTCCTTCACGTATCACAGAGTCTGCAGGTCAACCTCCAACTCAATGACTCTGAGCCAAACTTTCTTGAGCTACAAATGCGTACTGAAGACATGTTTGCCTTGGATACAATGGTATTCTAGAGTTCCCACTTGCTGCAGCCAAGATGCATCCTCAATGAGTTGGCATCTTGCCATCCTCAATGAGTTGGAATTAATTATCATAGAATCATAGATTGCCTACAGTGTGGAAACAGGCCATTTGGCCCAACAAGTCCACACTGACCCTCCAAAGAGTATCCCACACAGACCCATTCTCCTACTCTATTACTTGACATTTCCCCTAACTAATGCACCTAAAGAACGCATTCCCCTAGGGGCAATTTAACATGGCCAATTCATCTAACCTGTACATTTTTGGACTGTGGGAGGAAATCTCAGCCCTGGAGGAAACCCACGCAAACACAGGGAGGATGTGCAAACTCCACACAGACAGTTGCCCGAGGCTGGAATATGACCTGGGTCCCTAGCACTGTGAGGCAGCAGTGCTAACCACTGAGCCACCATGCTGCCCATTATTTAGTTATATTATTCATTTATTTGTCACTTTTTAAATATATTTTATTAACATTACCACTAACTTGTATGCTATTTTAAACCTTTAGATTGGAATAGACCTAAACCCATTACCAAATGGCTTACTCCTTTCAGTGTAATAGGGCAAGAACCAGTTCATATGGGACAAGAAGGTCGAAAAGCAAAAGGAAATGAATACCTTGTTTTCACACCCCTTTACTGAACTCCCACTTGCCAAGCTCTCAGATTCGCTCTTTCCTCATAAAGCACTCATAAGCAAGAACTATCCCCTATACACATAGTTAACCTAAACCATCAACTTTTACTTCAGTTTTGATTGTTGCAAGCTGACTAATTTGTTTGAGAGATTAGCCCAAATTTTTCATTCTCTGGATAGTCAGGGATGGGACAAGTTAGGAAATGCACGTGGACACCTTCACAGGCATTGAAATTACCTGGGAAGTTTAAACTTCCGATGGTTGATTTGTGCTACTTAGGATCCTTTTCCAAGTCTTTCGTTCCTGAGGCCTTTGTTAGAAGCTTGGGGCAGGTCTGTGGAGCCTGGCTGAATGCTTACCCTGGAAATGTCAAACATTTTAATACCTGGTCTAGCTCAATAACAAGCTAATGTAGCTAAACGGAGCACCACAATCAAATTCCCACACTCACTGAGCTGACTTGACCATTCCCACAACCACCTGACTGATCTCCTGGTCCAATCCAACAACAACCCCCCAAGTATGTACGCACATACGTACAAACGTACACACACACATATAGACACACATTCCGTCTACCCCTGAAACTAAGTAGCAGACATTTATGTATCTGAGGTAAAAACAATGACTGCAGATGCTGGAAACCAGATTCTGGATTAGAGTGGTGCTGGAAAAGCACAGCAGTTCAGGCAGCATCCGAGGAGCAAGAAAATCGACGTTTCGGGCAAAAGCCCTTCATCAGGAACAGAGACAGAAAGCCTGAAGGGTGGAGAGATAAGTGAGAGGAGGGTGGGGGTGGGAAGAAAGTAGCACAGAGTACAATGGGTGAGTGGGGGAGGGGATGAAGGTGATTTGTCAGAGAGGAGGATGGAGTGGATAGGTGGAAAGGAAGATAGGCAGGTAGGACAGGTCAGGGGGACAGTGCTGAGCTGCAAGTTTGGAACTGGGTTGAGGTGGGAAAGGGGAAATGAGGAAACTGGTGAAGTCCACATTGATGCCCTGGGGTTGAAGTGTTCCGAGGCGGAAGGTGAGGCTTTCTTCCTCCAGGCGTCGGGTGGTGAGAGACCGGCAGTGAAAGAGGCCCAGGACCTCCATGTCCTCGGCAGAGTGGGAGGGGAGTTGAAATGTTGGGCCACAGGGCGGTGTGGTTGATTGGTGCGAGTGTCCCAGAGATGTTCCCTAAAGCTCTCTGCGAGGAGGCGCCCAGTCTCCCCAATGTAGAGGAGACTGCATCGGAAGCAAAGGATACAATAAATGATATTAGTGGATGTGCAGGTAAAACTTTGATGGATGTGGAAGGCTCCTTTGGGGCCTTGGATGGAGGTGAGGAGGAGGTGTGGGCGCAGGTTTTGCAATTCCTGCAGTGGCAGGGGAAGGTGCCAGAATGGGAGAGTGGTTTGTTGGGGGGTGTGGACCTGACCAGGTAGTCACGGAGGGAATGGTCTTTGCGGAAGGCAGAAAGGGGTGGGGAGGGAAATATATCCCTGGTGGTGGGGTCTTTTTGGGGTGGCGGAAATGTCGTTGGATGATTTAGTTTATTCGAAGGTTGGTAGGGTGGAAGGTGAGCACCAGGGGCATTCTGTCATTGTTACGGTTGGAGGGTTGGGGTTTGAGGGCGGAGGTGCGGGATGTGGACAAGATGCGTTGGAGGGCATCTTTAACCACGTAGGAAGGGAAATTGAAGTCTCTAAAGTAGGAGGCCATCTGGTGTGTTCTGTGGTGGACCTGGTCCTCCTGGGAGCAGATAGGGTGGAAGCGCAGGAATTGGGAATAAGGGATGGCATTTTTGCAGGAGGTAGAATGGGAAGAGGTGTAATCCAGGTAGCTGTGGGAATCGGTGGGTTTGTAAAAAATATCAGTGTCAAGTCGGTCGTCATTAATGGAGATGGAGAGGTCCAGGAAGGGGAGGGAGGTGCCAGAGATGGTCCAAGTAAATTTAAGGTCAGGGTGGAATGTGTTGGTGAAGTTGATGAATTGCTCAACCTCCTCCCGGGAGCACGAGGTGGCGCCAATGCAGTCATCAATGTAGCGGAGGAAGAGGCGGGGAGTGGTGCCGGTGTAACTACAGAAGGTGAACTGTTCTACTTGGCCAACAAAGAGATAGGCATAGCTGGGCCCCATACGGGTGCCCATGGCTACCCCTTTGGTCTGGAGGAAGTGGGAGGATTCGAAGGAGAGTCAAAGTCCTGGAATTCCCTCCCTAAGGGCATTGTGCATCTACCTACAATATATGTAATGCATCATTTCAAGAAGGCAGCTCACTACCACCTTCTCAATGACAACTAGAGACAGGTAATAAAAATGCTAGCCAGCAACATCCATGTCCCATGAGTGAAGAAGGAAACTCTAGAAATTCGCCAAGGCTGCTTGGACAGCACCTTCCAAACTTTTGATGTAGAAGTACAAAGGCAACATGAAAACAGCACCACCTACAAGTTTCCCTAAAGTCACTCACCATCCTGACTTGGAAATATATTGGTATTCCTTCAGAGTCAATGGGTCAAAATCCTGGATTCCCTATACAACACATGGAACACACCACCTCAAGAGCAACTTCAAGAGCAGGCTATTAATTTTGGCCTAGCCAGTGATGTCTACATCCAATAAATGAATTTATAAAGATCTACACATTCATTCAACTCACCAACGCAGTCTTCCGTTTACCCACTGATCTATTCACCTATTAACATATTCACCCAATGACAGGTTAATTCACTGAAAGACTTGAATGAATGTGGAGAAGGTATCTCCACGAGCAGGAGTGACTAGGGCCTGAGGGCACAGTCTCAGATTGAAGCGATGATGAGAACTGAGATGAGGAGGAATTTGTGGAACTCATTGCTGCAGATGGCTCTGGCAGGTAAGCCATTGAGTGTATTTAAGACAGGGATAGATAGGTTCTTGATTAGAAATGGGACAAAGGGTTACAGGGAGAAGGCAGGAGAATGGGATTGAGAAACACATCAGCCATGATTGAATGGCAGAACAAACTCAGTGGGCCTAATGGTCTAATTCTGCCTCTTTATCTTAAAGTCTTATGGTCTTCCTTAGCTAAATATGGCATTTACTGTCATGAAATAGGGATCTGTCTCTTCTCTTCTGTCAATTCTCCAACAAATATCTCCGTTGATGTCTGCATTGATCCTTCCTGAAGTACTGTCTAAAATATTGCAAAATGGTCTCATCACTGAAATCTTCATAGGCAGTATCAGTGTGTACAGCATGAATGCAGTCCAAACGATTGCTTTGGCAACAAGGCGTAATGTGCGGGCATTTCTGAATGAACATACACATCACAACGCATTCTACAGAATTGGATCTTGTTGCTATATTGTGTATATAATAAATCATCAATAATGTGTTTCCATATTGATATTTATAATGTTTGAGGTAAAAGTCAGTTTTGATATTCATAAATGTTTTGTTGAACAATGCTTATCCAAACAAATGAAGACAAATAAAATAGCAATTGTTCATAACATAATTCCGGGTGAAATACAACCATTTGAAATGAATTTGTGTTCTCTAAACACCAAGTCCTATAATGAGTAAGTGGGTTGATCCTGGCAGAAATGTGGGCCTACAATGAAAGTTAATGTGAAGATTTGAATTCTGAGAACACTGGTATATGTGAAGGCTGTGATCCCTGACAACATTCTGGCAAAAATACTGAAGACGTGTGCTTCAGACCTGAGCCAGATTGTTCCAATTCATCTACAACACTGGCACCTATCCAACCATGTGGAAAATTGCCCAGGTATGTCCTATACATAAAAAGCAGGACAAATCCAACCAGCCAATTACTGCCCCATCTGTCTACTCTTGATAATAGTAAAGTGTTAGAAGATGTCACCAACAGTGCTGTCAAACAGCCTTTGCTTAGCAATAACCTGCTGACTGATGCTCAGTTTGGGTTTCACTATTACTGCTCAGCTCCTGAGCTCATGACAGTCTCGGTTTAAATATGTACAGAAGACCTGATATCCAGAAGTGAGGTGCGAATGTCTGCCTTTGATATTTGATTGCATTTGTATTTTGCAAACTTGAATCAATGACAATCGGGGAAAGCACCCTGCTTTCATACCTGGGACAAAGGAAGATGGTTGTGGTTGCTGGAAGTTGATCAATTCAGTTCCAGAATATCTCTGCAGGCATTCCCCAGGGTAGTGTCCTAGGCCCAACCATTGATTTACCAATAACTTTCCCTCCATCATAAGGTCAAAACTGGGATGTTCACTGATGGTGATTGTGCTGAACATTGCACATTTGCAACCTCCTTAGGTACTGAAGTGGCCCATGTCTAAGTGCAAGACAACAGGAACAGTATCTGGGATTGTGCTGACAAGTGGCAAATAGCATTTCCACCAAACAAGTGCCAGACAATGACCTTCTCCAATGAGAGAAAATCAAACAATTGTCCTTTAATATCCAATGCTGTTGAGGTCACTGAATCCACACTATCAACATCCTAGAAGTTACCCTTGACCAGAAAATAAACTGGACTATTCATATAAATACAGTGGCTATGAAACAAGTCAGAGACTAGGAGTCCTCAAGTGCGTAACTCACTTTCTAACTCCCCAAAGCCTGTCCACTATCTACAAGGCACAAGTCAAATGCGTGATGGAATACTTGCACTAGTCTGGATCCAATAACACTCAAGAAGCTCAGGCTTTATCCTGGACCTGCCTTCTTGCATTTGCTTGTAGTTTTTTCATGATTTAGAAAACAGTCTGCTCGAACCCTTTTAGCTCAAAAATTGCTCATGTTGAATTGAAATCCATTTTCCACAGTTTGCATCAATGTTTTGAATCCAGTGGCCCTTGTTCAGAAAGTACTGTGTTAACTCTGTTTTCTCTCCACAGATGCCGCAGACCTGCTGCCTTTCTCCAGCAATTTCTGTTTTTGTTTCAGATTTCCATTTCAATTTGGAGGATTATACTTGGAGCATGTGGAGTATTCTCGAGTATTTCCTGTAGAATGTGGGTTTCTTCCAGTTGCTCCAGTTTCCTCCCACTGTCCAAAGGTTAGGTGAATTGGCCATGCTAAAATTGCCTGAGGAAGGGTCACTAGACCCAAAATGTTACTTTGATTTATCTGCACAGATGCTGCTAGACCTGCTGAGGTTTTCCAGCAACTTCTGTTTTTATTTCTGTTTACCTCTTAAACTTGCTGACACTGTGTCAGTTTGCTCATGGCTCAGGTAATAATCCAGTGATTGTTACCTTTTTGGTTCTGTTTCTTAATTTAACCCCAGCTGCTTCTACTCTCTCAGCACAACCTCCTTCCTCATTAATGCTCAAATTTCCTCTGCCACCTGCAGTTCCACAGGTTCGTTCATGATAGATTCCCTCTTTTAGAGCAAGTTTTTCTTCAGTTATTCAACTTTTGTCTCTTTTAGGGCTTTCTTATTCTTTTCAGCTACTCACAAGCAACAATATGCATCTTGGCGGGTCGACACTGAATTCTCAAGACTTTCTCCATTATATTTTTCTCATATTCAGTTGGTGCCTATGTTGCCCACGTTCCTGTTCTTTCTTCTACTTTTCTTTCATCCTCCCTATTCCTTTACAACCTGACTGCACTCCCTCTGTGCCCTCACTTTGTTTCCGATCCTCCCTTCTTCCTCCTCTCTGCCATCATTCTTGAAGCTGAATTAAAGCACAGTTGAAATGAGCAGTGAAGCAGCATTACCTTTGATGAACACCAGCCACCTTCACAGAGTGAAGCTCAGATGAATCTGTCTGAATCAGCTGCCCCAGTCATCTGCTATTCTATTATTTTGTGTACATCTTTAATTTAATCAGCAGAACTCATTAGGGAAAAAGTAAGATATTTAATTGTTTCCATATTTAGCGAACTATCAAGTGAGAATTAATTATGGGGTTCTGGTCTTGTTTAAAAAAGCCAGCCAACTGTGTACAGAAATGTTATTCTTGCTTTCTTTCTTTCTCTCTCTCTCTCTCTCTCTGTAATAGGCACATGAAGGTGGTGTTAGGGATTTGCTGCTTGAAGCTGACACAACAGCAGAGGCCAATAAAAACCAAAACCAGCTGTATGATGCGATGGGAAGAACTCTGGGAGTTAATTGGACAACTCTCAACCAATTGCTTGAAAATCGAAAGAGACTTTTAAAAATGGCATCTGAGTTCTTTGATCAAGCTTTAGAGGTTAGTAATTAACAAAGGAAAAGTGATCACAAAATACAACACTTTAATGTTGGACTTAGAGAGATTACAGTGAATTTTGATAGCGCCGCATTGTCTTTTAATTGACATAGCAGTTGTAAATTTGATTCTATTCTTAAAAAGTATTTTTTTTAGTTTGCTATAAAAATTGATGAAGCTGAAGAGTTTCTGAGCAGTGCCCAAATATTTGAGGATATGGAATCCTTGAAGCAACTCCTTCATCAGCATCAAGACCTTAAGAAAGGCAAGTACCTTAATGAAATGTATTATGAGTATTTGTAAGTGGGAACTCAAATAGGAAATTACTTCTTTTATCCTGATTTCTGAAACAATGTACTTTGTGTTATTTTTAACAGTAAAATTTGGGCAGTGTCCTAAATAGAGATGAGTCACAAAACCTATTAATATTTACAGTACAGCTGTGGTATTGGTGCAAAATGATTTTATTTCAAATCAATATTACAATGTAATTGCATTTTCAAATCCAGATTCAGCCCATAAGTTGACACCAGAGCAAAGCCCTGACTCCTTGAAGAAGAGGATCTCACTTCACTTAATTTCAAAGTCTATTTGGAACTTTCACACCCGATTTACACTGTGCAACTTTATTGTTGCTTTTCCTCTATTCAATCTCAAGAGGATTTGAATGTAAAAGCAGCGATGTGCTACTGAGACTTTATAAAGCTCTAGTTAGGCCCCATTTAGAATACTGTGTCCATGTTTGGGCCCCACACCTCAGGAAGGACATACTGACACTGGAGCCTGTCCAGCGGAGATTCACACAGATGATCCCTGGAATGATAGGCCTAACATATGATGAATGGCTGAGGATCTTGGGATTGTATTCATTAGAGTTTAGAAGTTTGAGAGGAGATAGAGTCAAAGAGATGTACAGCACGGAAACAGACCATTTGGTCCAACCCATCCATGCCGACCAGATAGCCCAAACCAATCTAGTCCCATCTGCCAGCACCTGGCCCATATCCCTCCAAACCCTTTCTATTCATATACCCATCCAAATGCCTCTTAAATGTTGCAATTGTGCCAGTCTCCACCACTTCCTCTTTGCTGTCCACTACACCTCCAATTTTGGTGTCATCTGCAAACTTACTAACTGTACCTCTTATCTAATAGAAACTTACAAGATAATGCATGGCTTAGAAAGGGTGGATGCTGGGAATTTATTTCCGTCAGGTGGGGATACTAGGACCCGTGGGCACAGCCTTAGAATTAGAGGGGGTCAACTGAGAATGGAAATGAGGAGACATTTTTTCAGCCAGAGAGTGGTGGGCCTGTGGAATTCATTGCCATGGAGCACAGTAGAGGCTGGGACATTAGATGTCTTCAAGGCAGAGATTGATAAATTCTTAATCTCACAAGGAATTAAGGGCAACGGGGAGAGTACGGGTAAGTGGTGTTGAAATGCCCATCAGCCATGATTGAATGGCGGAGTGGACTTGAGGGGCCAAATGGCCTTACTTCCGCTCCTATGTTTTTTGATCTTATGGTCTAATAAAATTATTCCACCTTACCTTGGTCATTGCCATTTTCAATTTGTCTAACATATGTAAATGTGACCTTGAACCTTACAATTTCCAGTCTTTTCATTTGTTCAGCTTTGCAAAATATGTAGCATTGCTTCAGGCCAACTCTGAGTCAAAACCAATTGGGCATTGACTGATGGTGTGATCTAGAGTAACCTACTTACTGACATTTTCTCTGCTATATTTATTTGATCACACAGAGAAAATGAATAAATGTGTCTGGATTCAATGGTGTAGGCAGTAGTTTAGCAATAGATTAAAATTCAAATTACACTTTAATTTGATTGCAGCTTTTGAGTGGGTGGTATGCAGCTGTGTAATTAGTGCAGCCAGCATCATTCCTTTCCCAAGTAAAGGAGCAGTGAACAAGTCAGCAGAAAATCTTTGTGGGAACTATGCTTTCTACAGAATCACCAAATTGTTGCAGAATGTGAGTTCAATTGGCATAGTGAGTCTGCTTTGCACTTTGAAGTGTGTAAAACCCTTAACTTCACCTTTTAGCCCTGGGGATTCTTTCATTTCAAATAATTAACTGATTCCCTCTTGATGCCTCAAATGAACCTGCATGCAGCACATTCAGGCAGTGTACTCCAGACCATAAGCACTCATTGCATGAAAAGGTTCTGGTTATGTCTCCTTTGCTACTTTTGCCAAATATCTTAAATCTATACCATCTGGTTCCTGATCCTTCCACTGGGAAGAGTTTCTCCCTGTCTACTCTGTCCAGGCCCCTCATGATTTTGAACGCCTCTATTAAATTTCCGTCTCTTCTCTAAACTGAACAGCCTCACCTTCTTCAGTCTATCTATGAAACTGAAGTTGCTTATTCCTACAACTTAATAATTAATCTTTTCTGCACTCAAACACTTTCACATCTTTATGAAAGTGTGGAGCCGAGAACTGAATGAAACATTCCAGTTGAGGCCAAACCAGTTTATTTGAGAAGGCTAGGTAAGAATTTCGAGACTGTCAGCTCCGTCTGTTTAAACATTGGAAGTCAATTTATGCCAAATTATTTTGATGTCTTCATGACATATATGTAATAATCATTTGTAATGTGTGATTGGTAATAAGCCAAGCAGTAAGGGTTTAGCTATGGTTGCGGCCTGTTTTTGACTCGCCAGCTTTAGTACTGAGCTAGAGAAAAAAGTGACAAACGTAGAGAGCAGAGACTGAGTTGCACAGTCAAAGATTATTGGACCTGGCACCAAATATTCACCATTTCAAATGCCAGCATTGATTATATTGCTTAATCACAATGAATTAGTTTTGTTGCAGTTGAAGTATTTGAAGCATTTTACCTGTAAGTATTGGAGAGGAGGGCAAAAGCATGTCAGTTCTACCATAGAAGTATGTCTTGGTGACTTAGAGATAAAGGCTAATGGTCGTTGAGAATGTGATTCGATCTACGTCATTCCCCCATTAAGGGAAAATTAGAGGAAAATCCTTTAAAGTGGTAAATGTAAATTACTTGACAGAATAGAGAAAGATAAGAAATAAGCAATTTTGGAAAGTGAGGAATTCCTGATCAAAAGAAGGTCAAATCAATATGTCTCAAAACTTGCTTGAAATCTTTTCCAAGCAATCATTAGTTAAAATGAGCGCTCTGAGGAAATATATTCTTTGTAAAGGAAAAGAAACAAAAAAAAAAGCCAACTGTAGGCCAGGTAGCTTAACATCTGTCATTGAGAAAATGATGGAGTTTATAATAAAGGGTATAGTCGCAGAGCATTTAGAAACACATAATTTAAGCAAACAGAATTGACATGGCTTAATGAAAGAAAAATACTACCTGACAATTTTATTAAAGTTCTTTGAAGAGTTAACAAACAGAATCGATAAAATGAAATAGAAGATGTAAAACATTTTGGATTTGATAACACATGCTTAATGAGAAAAATGCCATGTTGTTGGAGATAATGTATGAGCAGGAATAATGGATGGACTAATTAATAGAAAACAGAGAGGTGGGATAAGGGCAGCAATTTCGGCCTGTAACCAATGGAGTGCCACAGGGCTCAGTGCTGGGCCACAAAATTATTTGTAATTGCATCATATATATAAATGAAATGTATGATGATAGTGAATGTATTACAGAAAAACTTACTCATGATGTAAGAAAAGGTAGGAGGATTATGCAAAGAGTCTGCAGAAAGATATAGATAGTTTAAGCAAGTGGGCAAAAATTGAGGAAGTAGGATATATAGTGGAAAATGAGGTATTATCCACCTTGGCAGGAAGAATAGAGGAGCTGAATATTATTGAAATGGAGAAAGACTGCAGCAGAGAGGAATTTTTGGAGTCCTCATGCTTAATCGCAAAAAGCTAGTTTACAAGTTCAACAGATAATAGAGAAGACAAATGGAATGTTGGCCTTTACTTCAAAATGAGTGGAGAGTCAATGTAGGGAAATCCTGCTAAAATGATTGAAGGCACTAGTTACATCACACCTCGAATACAATGAACAGTTTTGGTTCCCTTATCTAAAAAAAGATGTACTGGCAACAGCAGCAATGCAGAGAAGGTTTACAATGTTGACTTTGGTATGGAATGATCCTTTTATGAGGAGAGATTTGACTTGTACTCATTACAGTTTACAAGAATGAGAGACAACCTTATTGAAACAGTCAAGCTCCTTCAGGGGCTTGACAGGATAGATGTTTCACATTGTGGGAGAGAATGGGACCACAGGGCTTAACTTCTGTTTAGGACAGAAATAAGGAGAAACTTCTTCTCTTCTCTTAGAGGTCAGTGAATCTGTCTAAAACTTTATTTCAGAAAGCTGTAGAGCTGTGTCATTAATTGTCTTGAAGGCAAAGGCAGACAGATTTTTAATCAATGAGGAATCTAGAGAAATGGGGAAAAAGACAGGAACGTGGAGATGAGGATAATCAGAGCAGACTAGCCTACTTCTGCTTCTATGTCTTATGGTCTAAATCTGCTACTATATGTGGAACTTGAATTGATTCTGAACAGTTGACTTTTGTTTCAGTCCTTTTAACAAGCTCAATGGTTCTTCTTAACAAAAGTCAAGAACTCCTTCTTGTAATCAAAGAGTTCAAAATCCCAGGACCGAATGTACATTCTGAGCTAACTCATGGGGCTCACAGCAGCTGTGTAAAAATTGAGAGTCTAATGGAACTGCTACAGGACAGGAGGAGACAGTTGGAGGAGCAATCACATCGTCAAAGGCTGGACCTGGAGCGAATTTTACAGATCTATGAATGGGACCAGCAGGTAGACAAGGTATGGACCGAATGTGTCTTATTACCATGCAAATATTGGCCTTGAAATAATGATGCATACCCAAGCAATAGAGCTATTTTCTCATAGAAGAAAATATTTGATTAAACACATGCTACCTATGACTATTTGCTTTTGAAGAATGCACAACACTGTCAAAATTAAGATAGTGATCAAGAATAGTCTTCATTCCTTTGTAATACAAATGGATATCACAATATCAGCGAAAACACTATCCATATTCATGTCCTGAGAATGAATTTATTAAAATTCTGCCATCACAACTTCAGTGAGAACTGGATTGAAATCTTGTCACAGTGCTAAGAACAAACGTTGACCGAGATCTTCTGGTTAGCAGCAATACTGGGTGCATTGGCACTGACCACAATATTTTCTGTACCCTGGTGGATCTGCCCCTTTATAGTGGAACCTCCAATCCTGACTGAAGCAGAAATGGAGTGGTGCAGCCTCTCCAGGGTAAGCCCAGCGAGCACAGCAGAATTGAATGACCGACTGGACATGCCCCTTTACTAGCAGTCATATTAAGGTAGGTTTGTAAGGGTCTCTAGTCCTTTCATGCATAAGTTTGCCTTAGGGAATGGATATGTGCGGGCGTGAATGAATGATTCACTGAGGGGGTGTGAGTGAGTGAATGTGAATGAGTGAGTTGGTACGTGAATAGGTGAGGAGTGAATGGCTGGGTGAGTCATTCAGTGAGTGTATAGTCAGTTTGGTTGGTCAGACAGGTGTAGTGTGTGAGTTCAAGGAGTATTAATTTCAGGTCAGACGGTAATTGTCAGGAGGTAGTGGTGGAAGAGAGGGTTGCACTGGGAGCTTGCTTAGATTGCGGAGGTGATGGGATGATTGTTTGTGGTGTTTGGTTCAGTAACACTGACCAGTGACTAAGTTAGACTAAGTAGTAACAGCATAATATTTCCAAGGTAAGTATTGCATATCTCACCTGAACCCATTGTTGGAGATTATTTGTGCAAGGTCCCGAGACAGTGTAAATCAACCAATCAGAAGTTTAAAATTACCCAGGCAATTACAGTGTGCGTACATACACCAGGATTTTGGCAGGATCCTCACTATCCTGATCTCAGCTGATTTTATTACTGGACAAGTCAGATCCCAGACTGAAACTTGGTTACATAGATCTTGTTTTGTTTTGGTTTGGGTTTGGTTTTAATAATGTGGCTTCTCACTGAAACATAAACACACAATGTTGCAGATTTTGTCTTAACAATAAAACAGAAGTTTATTAACCAAAAGATAAAATGGAATAAACCAAAATATTTACTTCACTCAAGTCCAAGATATTTAAACACAGTGAAAGTATAATCACAATCCCTTTATAAGGTCCAAAACAAAACATGCCTTGTACAAAACTAAAAGCACCTTTGTGCAATGCTTTCCTAGAACCTTGGTAGGCTTAATGAACTGTGACTTTAACTCCTAGACTGGAAACACTGATAACTTCTTATTGGAGCTACCAAATACCCAAGGTTAAACATACTCAATTTCATGTAATCTCTTCAGAGTTTTATCCCAACCCATCTGGTTTGGTACTATAAATCTAATCTTATTATATTCTCTCCTTCTCAGGAGCGCTGTTGTATACAAGCATCTTCATCTTATGATTTCACAGAACTGCCCAAAACAAAGTAAAACTCTTTAGAATCTCTCTAAGCTACGAGTATTCCCCAAAGCTTAAAAAAATGCAGTCTCGGAATTTCAAACTGAACTTACAGCCCATTATTTATCTTTCTAAGTCACATAACATCCCAAAATTAACAAAAACCCTTTAATCTGCCAAAGTTGCTATTTCAAACTGTTTTAAAAGAAATCACCATGGCTACTGAATAATTACTAACCTCAGACAAGCAGAAAACATCTATGTCATTAAACACAAAATCAAAGCTCAAACTTAATATAGATAGTATTAAAAGTATATATAAATCAGACAGTTTATATCACATTATGCAAACACAAATTGAAGTCCAGATGTTCCTGCTCTGGACCTTGAAAGATTTCAGCCAAAAGATTCACATTAGGTTTTGGTTGCCAACAGTGAGAAAACTTTCATTATATCATCTTGTAGGTTTCAATGCAGTTCCGAAAGTTTATGACTGCTTCAAAAATAAATTTAAATATGCTAATCTAACTTTAGTTTGTAGTTGAGAAAATACAGAAAATAAGAACATCACTTTTAAGCTTTCATAAATTTGGAATGACTGTTGTTCAGTTTTAGTTTAACATCTGCCAATTATTGGTGTAGATTAGAGTGGTGCCGGAAAAGCATAGCAGTTCAGGCAGCATCCGAGGAGCCGGAAAATCGACGTTTCGGACAAAAGAACTTCATCAGGAATAGAAGCAGAGTGCCTGCAGGGTGGAGAGATAAATGAGAGGAGGGTGGGGGTGGGGAAAAAGTAGCATAGAGTACAATAGGTAAATGGGGGTGGGGATGGAGGTGATAGATCAGGGAAGAGGGTGGGGGAAGGTAGCAAAGAGTACACTGTAAGTACAACAAACTTTTATCTACCCACCTCCATAACCAGCACGCCTCAAACATTCCAGAAGATTTCCCCCGGCCTCTAAAACTGCTCGGACGCCATTAGCCATGCGGTTGGTGCAGCTACCATCCCCACGGTGATCAATGACATCACTTCCACCCCCATCATGGCCGCTTCCACAGCCACTTCCGTCCCTCACAATTCCTCATGCACCATACGTGATCTTACTTCCGCCCCTCACATTATCGTTGATGTCACACGCTCAGTGACTTCTGCCCCCCCCACCACTGCTGTGTCTGCCACCACTTCCACCCCCACCAACGCCATTCACCTGCATTCTGCTGACATGCCCCCCACAGATCCCACTGTCACCATCCCCGCCCCCCAGAACCCTGAGGGGAACACCACCCCTGCTCATGACTCCACCCCCATTCCCTCCACCACCACACCCACTCCAGTTACAGGCTCCGCCCCAACTGCCAGCTCCACACACACACTGAGTCCCAGCTCCCAGCCCTGCCGAGTTTTCACCATCCCTCCAGACCTCCCCCTCACTGAGGACGATCGATCAGTCCTCAGCAAAGGACTCACCTTCATCCCCCTCCGTCCACACATCAATGAATTTAATACACGCCGTGACGTCAAAAACTTTTTCCGCCGCCTCCGAGCTTACTTTCACAATCAGGACTCCCGCCCACCTTCCGAGGACCCCTTTGCCCACCTCCAACACTCTGCATCCACCTGGACACCCCGCGCTGGCCTATTACCCGCCCTCGACCTCTTCATTTCCAACTGCCGCCGGGACATTAACCGCCTCAACCTGTCGACCCCCCTCCCCCACTCCAACCTCTCACCCTCACAACGCGCAGCCCTCCAATCCCTCTGCTCCAATCCCAACCTCACTATCAAACCAGCAGATAAAGGGGGTGCAGTGGTAGTTTGGCGCACTGACCTCTACACCACTGAAGCCAAATGCCAACTCGAAGACACCTCCTCCTACCGCCCCCTTGACCATGACCCCAGCCCCCATCACCAAACTGTCATCTCCCAGACAATACAGAACCTCATCACCTCAGGAGATCTCCCACCCACAGCTTCTGACCTCATAGTCCGGGAACCCCGCACTGCCAGGTTCTACCTCCTTCCCAAGATCCACAAGCCTGACCACCGTGGCTGACCCATTGTCTCAGCATGCTCCTGCCCCACTGAACTCATCTCCACCTACCTCGACACTGTCCTATCCCCCCTAGTCCAGGAACTCCCCACATACATTCGAGACACCACCCATGCTCTCACCTCCTCCAAGACTTCTGTTTCCCCAGCCCCCAACGCCTCATCTTCACTATTGGTATCCAATCCTCTACACCTCCATCTGCCATGACCAGGGCCTCCAAGCCCTCCGTTTTTTCCTCTCCCGACGTCCCCAACAGTACCCTTCCACCGACACACTCATTCATTTGGCTGAACTGGTCCTTATCCTTAACAATTTCTCCTTCGAATCCTCCCACTTCCTCCAGACCAAACGGGTAGCCATGGGAACCGGTATGGGCCCCAGCTATGCCTGTCTCTTTGTTGGCTACATAGAACAGTCCATCTTCTGTAGTTACACTAGCACCACTCCCCACTTCTTCCACCGCTACATTGATGACTGCATTGGCGCCACCTCGTGCTCCCGGGAGGAGGTTGAGCAATTCATCAACTTCACCAACACATTCCACCCTGACCTTAAATTTACCTGGACCATCTCTGACACATCCCTCCCCTTCCTGGACCTCTTCATCTCCATTAATGACGACCGACAGCTACCTGGATTACACCTCTTCCCACCCCACCTCCTGCAAAAATGCCATCCGTATTCCCAATTCCTCCGCTTCCGCCGTATCTGCTCCCAGGAGGACCAGTTCCATCACAAAACACACAAGATGGCCTCCTTCTTTAGAGACCACAATTTCCCTTCCCACGTGGTTAAAGATGCCCTCCAACACATCTCGTCCACATCCTGCACCTCCGCCCTCAGACCCCACCCCTCCAACCGTAACAAGGACAGAACCCTCCTGGTGCTCACCTTCCACCCTACCAACCTTCACATAAACCAAATAATCCGACGCCACCTCCAAACGGACCCCACCACCAGGGATATATTTCCCTCCCCACCCCTTTCTGCCTTCCACAAAGACCATTCCCTCCGTGACTATCTGGTCAGGTCCACGCCCCCCAAAAACCCACCCTCTCGTCCTGGCACCTTCCCCAGTCATCACAGGAATTGCAAAACCTGCACCTACACCTCCTCCCTCACCTCCATCCAAGGCCCCAAAGGAGCCTTCCACATCCATCAATGTTTTACCTGCACATCCACCAATATCATTTATTGTATCCTTTGCTCCCGATGCAGTCTCCTCTACACTGGGGAGACTGGACGCCTTCTAGCTGAGCGCTTTAGGGAACATCTCTGGGACACCCGCACCACTCAACCACACCGCTCTGTGGCCCAACTCCCCCTCCCACTCTGCCGAGGACATGGAGGTCCTGGGCCTCCTTCACCACCGCTCCCTCACCACCAGACACCTGGAGGAAAAACGCCTCATCTTCCGCTTCGGAACACTTCAACCCCAGGGCATCAATGTGGATTTCACCAGTTTCCTCATTTTCCCCTTCCTCCACCTCACCCCAGTTCCAAACCTCCAGCTCAGCATTGTCCCCATGACTTGTCCTACCTGCCTATATTTCTTTCCACCTATCCACTCCACCCTCCTCCCTGACCTATCACCTCCATCTCCACCCCAAATCACCTATTGTACTCTATGCTACTTTCTCCCCACCCCCACCCTCCTCTCATTTATCTCTCCACCCTGTGGGCATTCTGCCTGTATTCCTGATGAAGGACTTTTGCCCGAAATGTCGATTTTCCTGCTCCTCGGATGCTGCCTGACCTGCTATGCTTTTCCAGCATCACTCTAATCTAGAATCTGGTTTCCAGCATTTGCAGTCATTGTTTTTACCCAATTATTGGTTTAACCTACTGTTGAGTCTTCTTGTAGTCTTAGCATGAAAGGAACTTACAAAGTTAACTAGAATACAATTACAGGCAAAAATTTAAATAATGCCAAATAGGGTACGATTTTTCAGTTTGTTCTGTTATTTTCTCTTTGAAACTGGGAACATTAATGTACTGAACATCGCCTATCAGCTGAATGTGGTTAATATTTTTATTCCAATGTATCACCATCAAAAATCTTTTATGTACCTGCAAAAGGAACAACATAATTCAATAAGTTGATAGCTTTGTTTGGTACTCCAATGCTTGCATGCTTCTGTCCAGGAATTGATAGAAGTGTTGAGAATAAAAATAGTCCAGTTGCCCGAAGTTGTTCTATACATTATACTGTGAGTTTTAACAGTATACCACTCTGTCTTTGATGAAGGTGATGCAATGGTTCCAGCATGATGGTGAGACATATGTACAGAATGAAAACTTAGGTTCATCTCTAACTGAAAATGAATGGCTACTTCAGGAGCACCATAATGTTGAATGTAAAGCCCAGGTAAGTGTAACAAGATCCAATCCATAGCATCTCCTTGATGAGAAGTGTTATTGAAAAATAAGGTTGTATGACTTCTATAAGGTTGTATGAATTCCTGATGAAAGGCTTATGCCTGAAGCATCGATTCTCCTGCTCTTCGGATGCTGCCTGACCTGCTGTGCTTTTGCAACACCACACTCTTGACTGTATAACTTCTTAGCCTCAGTTACAAAAGAGAATTGGTAAAGATATTATAGGATATGTATTCTAGTAATATTTTATTGAACAGTGATTTTGGAACCCTGTTGAAACAAGCTCCTAAAAAAAAAGTTAGGTTTTTCATATGATTTATTTGTAAATGAAGGTTGGTTAACTCAGTTGGCGAGAGAACTGGTGTGATGCCAATGGTGTGGGTTCAGTTCCCGCACTGGCTGAGGTTACTATGAAGGACTCTGCTTTTCAACCTCTTTCCCTCGCCTGAGGCATGGTGACCCTCAGGTTAAACCACCACCACTCATCTCTCTCTCATGAAAGCACAGCCCTATAGTCTGGTAAGACTATGGTGACTTTAACTTTCTACTTTTAAATGATTTATTTTTCAATCTTGTTTTTGCATAATGGTCAAAATGGAGCTGATCACAAAATAGAGTTTAAAATAAAATGCTTAATACATCAAGCTTGGATTGAAATGCAATCATGCACAAATGCCCCATTTGTGGTATGCCATAGTCATGTGATTTCTACCATGGGTTTTATACACTGGAGGCAGCCATTTTGCAAGCCCTTCAATACAGATATGGTAAAGACTGGTCTGCTGCCTCCTGAACATGGTATCAGAAACGGAACTGAGGTCGAGTTCTGAAGTGCTGAGGAGGAGCACAGCCACTGTCAAAGAGAAACAAGAAATGATAAGAGCTGTGAAAACTGCTACGAGCAACTGAAAGAATCTGAGGAAAGAAACAAGAAACAGGCTATAACTAATACATTGCATCAGACACAATAGCTTCAATTATTCCTTTCCCAACTTCAGTCAACATGAAAGGGTTATGAAGTAGATCCAGCAGTTTCTCCACAGCTAAACACAGATTTAGGAAATAGCAATAGATCTATTTAACTAGGATAACTACACACCAATCACTGCTGGGAAAAGACTGTATTTCAAAGTGTATTCAATTCAAAATGTCTGTGATGAACAGAAGAAACAGAATGCAGTGGCTTTATAGACCACTCCTGCTAGTATCTTCTTCCCCTTATTATTTCATACTTCCACCCATATGGATTCTGCATTACCCGATCCAAGGTGATTTGTTATTATTCCATCTCGTACAAGTTAAGCTGCCTAACCCCAGCATCTTTCCCTACCTTCTTGTCTTTTTGAGAAGTCACTTAGCCCTGAATGTTTAGTTCTCAGCTTTGATATTGTAACCATATCTTCATAATTGGTGTAAGTTCACACCCATATTCGTGCCATTAATTCATTTATTTTGTCCCAACTACTATGCATATCTAAAGTCCATTAATTTTGCTTTTTTACCATCTAACTGTATGAGCCTATTTGCTGCTGACTTTTCTAAAATATTTCTCCCTTTTTCCTAATCTGATGTTTTCATTTGACCAAGAATATGTCTCTGTAGAATGCAAAGCCTCATCCTTGCCACCACCATTAGTACACTCTGGCTGATAATTGGCAAATTGAGACTATAACTTAAGTGGAGAATGACTGTGCATGTCTGAGGTGCAGAGGGACTTTGTGAATGAGTCACAAAAGGTAGTTTCAAGATACAACACAATCAAGATGGCTAATGGGATACTATCCTTGAAATAGAGGAACTGAACATAAAGCTAATGATGAGGGGGAGAAACAAAATTAACATTTCTCTCTCCATAGATTTGCCTGACCAGTTGTGTTTCTTCAGCAATTTCTGTTTTTGTTTCAAATTTCCAGCTTCTGCACTGCTCTATTTTATGAAAGTAATGATGTCATGCTTGAGTCATACAGGACATTGGTGAGACCACTTCTCGAATACTGGGTACAATTTTGACCTCCTTTATTTACAAAAGGATATAAATGTAGTGGAGACATTTCAGGGGAGGTTTACTGGATTGATACTTGGAGTGATCAGCTTGTCTGATGAGGATAGATTTAAAAGGCTTGACTTGCTTCGATAGGAGTTTAGAAGACTGGGAAGTGTCTTGAGTGAACTACATAAGATCCTGAATGGATTTGATAAGGGGACATGGAAAGGGTGTTTCTTTTTATGGGTCAGTCTAGAATAAATGGAAATCTTTTAAAATGAGAGTCCCCTCCTCACCCAATTCCAGCACAGAAATGAGGAACATATTTTTCTGAGAGTCTTACAGTTTTGGAGATCTTTGCTTCAAGTTTATGGAGGCTGGGTGATAGCTTCTTTTTTAGGCAATCTGTCCTAAAAATATTCAATGAGATCAAGGATTATCAGGATAGATAGGAAGGTGGAAACTAAAACCTAACCAGAGCAGTCATTATAGTTTTGAAAGGCCAAGCTGGCTTGAGAGACCAAATCATCTACTTCTGCTGCTATTTCATTTTTATGTGTGTGATTTTAAACACAGAATTCAGCTAGACATATCAGTGTGCTTTCATATTAATTAATAGTCTTTCCCTTGAGATCTGATTTTGAATGCATACCATTGATAAGTAGAATTCAAGGTGTATACATGGTGTTACATTGTAAATATGAAAATAGGATCCTAATGCTTAACATTGCTATGTATTAGCCCCATGATTTATAAAATTAATGAAATGATAGCTGTTCAAAAAGAAAGCATATTTCATTCAAGGCATTTGAAAATATGTCACACTTTATTTATGTGATGAAGTTCTTCAAGGTGCACTTCACACATCATCTGAAAAGTATTTGAGACAATCCTTTATAAAGCTGCTTTTTGGATTAAATACAAGTTTACTCTGTACACTTTAAATAACATACAATTTAACTGGTTCTCACTTATATCTGCCTGTATTAGAGTTTATAAAATCTCAGTTGAAAGTGTGTTGCTGGAAAAGCATAGCAGGTCAGGCAGCATCTGAGGAGAAGGAGAATCGACATTTCGGGCCAGAGCGACTCCTGATGAAGGGCTGTGGCCCGTAATGTTGATTCTCCTGCTCCCGGGATGCTGCCGGACCTGCTGTGCTTTTCCAGCAACACACTCTCAACTCTGATCCCCAGCATCTGCCAACCTCACTTTCTCTCTTCAAAATCTCACTTGGTTCTATGGTCATTCAGATTTGAAGTTCTATGAGAACTTAATAATTAGAACCTTAAACGTTTTATTATAGGAATTCATGTCTGTAGCTGAAAAGTTAAAAGCTGAAGCTGATGAGATTTTGCTGATCGAAGACTTTACAGATAAAGAACAGATGGCAGCTCAAAATCAGAAACTGAAGCTGATATGTGAGAAGTTCTGGCTCCACATGAAGGAACGAGAATTATTGCTCCAAGAGGCCCATGAATTTTTTGACAGTGCAAATAAGGTTAGTTCCTGAGCCACATCTGTGTTGAAATTTTACTGCAAATTATTACATATATATATTATATACTGAAATTCTTATCCTCCTGCACGTATATATTTTCTTAATCTATGGTTTTTGGTGCGGCTATGATTCCTGCCTTAGAATTGAAAGAGGCATGCAGTAATAGCTGTTACTTCCTCCTTCATAGTGACCTGGAAAACAAAGATTATGCATCTGAGATTATAGGCACGACTAATGTAACATTGCTGGGTGGGTTGAGAGAATTTGAGCACAATAAGTTAGTATGTTGTTCCTTTCAGCTTTGTGCAAAAAGTAATACAAAATTTCCATGAACTCTTCAAATGTTGTACTGAATTGCGACCTGCTATTTCATATTCCCCATACCTGCATCTTACATGAGGTTTCATCTGTTCAGAACGAGTGTGGAGTATTTCCCATTTTTTATACAGGTTCAACAGACATATCTGCTTCCCTGTGTCTCCTAAAACTCACAATGACTGGACACTGCTTCAAAGCAGAGCTTTAAGCCCTTATCAGTCTAAATGTTGAGTTACATATTTTTCTTCTCAGAAGAAACATTTAATTTTTGCAAATATTCATTTTTGGATCTTTTGTAGACAAATATGAATCCAAAAACACAGTGAATCATTAAGTGGGAGTGGTGCAGAGTAAGTTGTATTTGCACACATTATTGGTTGGAATTTAAAATTTAAATTAAGTGAAATAGAGAAACCTGCCTGATCTGGATCCCATGTCAACTTCCACATTCCTCATTAGAACTATACTACTGTCTGGACCTCCCAATATAGCTGCGTTGCTCGAGTTCTTTTTATCATCCCCTAGAAAACCTGGACATTTTCATGTGAATGTGGACCAAATTACAAATTTAAATAAATGACCATAAGTCAGCATTATGATGGTTGACACATTCACATGGATGGTTGATGGTATTTTATTATCCACTGGAACAATAGTTTGTAATGAAAGAATATGAATATTGCTGAAAAAATAAATGTGCTATTGAGGCTTTTCTTCATGCATTCATCAGGATGGAAGCAAGAATAGCAAATTTCAATGGGAACAACAAATTATACTGGATACAAAAAGGGAAAAAGGATGTTTGGCAAGTGGAGTCTGGCTCAGGTGTTGCTGTGAGCATTAAAGAACACTTGGACCTATGGTGTGCCTGAGCTGGGAACAATTCAGTCTTTATGCAGGATGTCAAAAGTGGAACCAATTTTCTGTATATCCAAAAACTAGAATTCTACACATTGATAAACATGAAAACTATAACAAATGACTCATTTCTTACAAGTATATTGCGGTAGCTGCCTGAGAAAGAGAATAAGTCTTAGGCACATGTGCTTTGAGAAACAGGAGGTTAAGTGTACCGTAGTACAAATTTAGAAGCATTGTGAGCTGAGTAGGATAGCAACAAACTTCAAGAGGACGTAGATAGGCGGCTGAATTGGATAGTCAAGAGACAGACGGAATCTAGTACGGTGAGATATGGCAGGATTTGTAAGAAAAGCATGGGGAGGGAAGACTGAATAAGGGATACTATGTTAAAGAGGTTGGGACAAAGGTTCCAAGTTATGTGTGTGTGTGTGCGTGTTGGGAGCAAAATTACTTGTATGTGTGAAAATCATTAGAAATGGCTGCACAGATTTGGAAAGCAATTAACAAAACAAAAAAGATCTTGGACTTTAAAATGGGGGTATAGAATTCAAAGTGCTGTTTTGATAAGCTTGTATGAAACATCATTGGTAGAAACATCATCAGTTCTGGGCACCATGCTACAGGAGGTATGTGAAGATATTAAATAGTGTGCAGGAAAGTTTCAAGAAAATGGTTCTAGCAATGAAGTAATTCATTAGTTGGATAGATTGAAAAAGTTGTTATGTTGTTGGTGAGGAAATGATTAAGACAACTTTTGATAAATGTGTTCAGATTTTGACAGAGTAAATGGGAAGAAACTATATTACCAATGATGCTTGGGTCCAGAAGTAAAGGACACCAATTTAAGATAATTGCTAAAAGAAGCAACAGCAAATGAGGAAAACCTTTTTACTCAGTGAGTAGTTGAGATCTGGATTCTGCTTCCTGAGAGTGTAGTGAAGGAGGTTTCAATTGAGGCTTTTGAAAGGAAATTGAAACATTAACTAAAGAGGAAGTATTTCCAGAACTTTGATGAAAAGGTGGCATATTGAACTAGCTCTGCTTCTCTTGCAGGAACACATGCAATAGGTTAAATAGTCTCCTGCAAAATTAAATAAGGAAATAAGGATATTGTTTCTGTACTGCCATCTTGTGGATTTTCAGAATAGTTAGTCAGTTTACAGATATGTTTACTGTGGTTTGCAGCAGCGTAATAATGCATCCAAAAACATTTTGACTTGGAACAATGTGTGATTTTTAATGCAAAATTAATCCTTCACATTACCTAATTTACAAGATTACATGATACTTGCAGATGAGAGCAACCACTCAGCCAATTATAGTCCATCCACTGAAAGAGCTGACAGTTGCAGATAATTATATATAACCAATTCAAAGGTTATTTTCTGTACGGCTCTATTTGAAAGTTGATCGTAAACATTAATTGCTGTCTGCTTGGAGATTGCTTTTCTGATATCCATCCTAAAGTTTTGTTTTATTGTTTTCAATTTATTGTCTTTTACTGTAGACTTACAGGGCTTAAAACAGAATTCCGGAGTTGAGCTTTCCCATATCATTTATCATCTTGTATAATATTTGATTATTCACCTTCAAATCACCTCCTTAATAAATAAACAAGCTCAAGCTTCTCCATTGGGGGAGGGGGGGGGAAGCAAATCAAAGTTGGATAGGCTGAGACTTTATTTTACTGGATTATAGGAGATTAAAAGGTGATATGATACAGATTTATAAACACATGAGGGTATAGATAGGGTTAATGGTAGGTGTCCTTTCTCTGGGATGGCTGATTTCAAGATTAGGGGTCACATTTTTAAAGTGAAAGGAGAGATATTTAAAAAAGGCATGAGGGGCAAATTATTTACACAGAGAGTGGTTCGCATGTGGAATGAACTTCCTGAGGAAGTTGTGGGTGTGGACACAGTGTGGATCAGAATAGCTTTAATCAATTAGAAACCTTAAGTGCAGCTAATGTACCAAATGATTGTTCAATATTAAAGGCTTTCCTAGTGGTCTCAATTTTAATCATTGTGAAATGGCTAGATGTTTTTAATCAACCTGTTCAAAAGTGTACTTCCACACCTCTGGAGCAGGTGAGATTTGAACTTGCAGTTTCTGATTCAGAGATAGGGGCACTACCACTGTGCTGCAAGAACTAAAGTTTTTGAATTAATGTAAAGCTTAACAAAACGATCTAATCCCACAGCAAATATGTAACTATCAAGCAACATGCTGTGATTTTCAACACGCATTGAGTGCTTCTGGTTTATAATGTTTGTTGCAGGTTTAACATGATCTAAATTACAAGATGGTTGAGTAATATTATGTTTTTGTTGACAGGGCTTTGATGTACTGGGAGGATTAGAAAGTCATCTGAAACACCTTAATTTAAAGTCTCTGTGCTTGTCAGAACTCTCTAAAGAACATGCTTCTGTGTACCAGGCAATCAAAGATGCAACTTCAGATGCTCTACTAATGGGACAACTGCTCTTGAGTAAAATTAATGCCCAAAGGTAGGAACTACACACCAGTGAATATTGCTCAAAGAATGCACAGAAATACCACCTTGTGAAACTGAGTGACAATTGTTTACAGATGCACGGCAATTTTAATAACTTGCTTTTAAGTTAGTAAAATGTTTGCAGGTTCTTTACTAGAGAATTAGCAAACAATGTTTGGTACTAAGCTACTTGTGATAGGAGGGCATGTGAGTGAAAGTCACAAATATGGTTTTTGCGGTGTATCCCAAAAGAAGACTGAGATGTAGAGCCACAGAGTTCCAGAGCTCATGACTCAGCAGCTAAAGACATGGCTGTCACTAGTTGAATGGCTAACATAGCAGATGTACAGACATCTTGAAGGGCTGGAGAAGAAATGGGAGGTGTGAGCTGTTGATTAATTTGATTTTCATATTTATAATTTTCATGCTTCATGCAATGTTCTGCTTTTTATCATGTTACTCACCATCTAATTTTTATCCAGGTGAGATTAGTGCTTATGCAATTGTTGGGAAATGTTTCTCCTATCTAATTAATTAAATCTGAGCATGCAATATTGTAAAATCCTTTTGTTTTTGTGATTTGAAAAGCTAGACAGAAATGACAGAGTTGTTTTTAAAATATATTTTTTGGGAAGTGTAGTGCAGTCCTGAAAATGAGATGTCATTGAATCCCTACAATGCAGAAGCAGGCCATTTGGCCTATCAAGTCCACACCGACCCTCCAAGACCATCCCACCACCCACTACCCGATCCCTGGAATCACATTTCCCACGTCCCAATCTAATCCACCCAGTCTGAACATTCCTAGACACTAGCATGGCCAATCCACCTAACCTCCACATCTTTGGGCTGTGGGCGGAAACCCACACAGACACAGGAGAATGTGTAAACTTCACGCAGACAATTGCCCAAAGCCAGAATTGAACCCAAGTCTCTGGCACTGTGAGATGGCAGTGTCAACCATCGAGCCTTCATTCTGCTCACAATGAGCTAGCCAGTAGAAATGAAATGTTCCTGGAGGAGCACATTGGCACAAATTGAGACCAGAGAGGGCTGATGAAGCAGTCATGCAATTAAAAAATGTTTTTTAGAGCTGAAGTCTTCTGGAACAAGTCAGATAAGAACAGAGGAAGACAGACTCCAATTGGTTTGTACATTCAGAGTCCAGAAATTTGATGCTAAAATTGAGTTTGAAATAATGTTCATTTTGAGCTGGTTCTGGTAATTTTGTCTGCAAGGATTACTTGGGTGGGTTGGTGGGCAACGTTGTCTAGTTTTATCTTTCAGCCATCTCATTCAAAAAACAAATCCAGCTTTCTGCAGCAAGATACACTTAATGGTAAGGTCCTCGGAGTGTGGCTGAACAAAGAGACCTTGGAGTGCAGGTTCATAGCTCCTTGAGAGTGGAGTCACAGGTAGATAGGATAGTGAAGAAAGTGTTTGGTATGCTTTCCTTTATTGGTCAGAGTATTGAGTACAGGAGTTGGGAGGTCATGTTGCAGCTATACAGGACATTGGTTAGGCCAATGTTGGAATATTGCGTGCAATTCTGGTCTCCTTCCTATCGGAAAGATGTTGTGAAACTTGAAAGGGTTCAGAAAAGATTTAAAAGGATGTTGCCAGGGTTGGAGGGTTTGAGCTATAGGGGGGAGATTGAATAGGGTGGGGTTGTTTTCCCTGGTATGTCAGAGGCTGAGGGTGACCGTATAGAGGTTTATAAAATCATGAGTGGCATGGATAGGATAAATAGACAACGTCTTTTCCCTGGAGTGGGAGAGTCCAGAACTAGAGGCCATAGGTTTAGGGTGAGAGGGGAAAGATATAAAAGAGACCTAAGGAGCAACCTTTTGATGTAGAGAGTGGTACGTGTATGGAATGAGCTGCCAGAGGATGTGTTGGAGGCTGGTACAATTGCAACATTTAAAAGGCATCTGGATGGGTATATGAATAGGAAGGGTTTGGAGGGCTATGGGCCAGGTGCTGGCAAGTGGGACTAGATTGGGTTGGGATATCTGGTGGGCATGGACGGGTTGGACCAAAGGGTCTGTTTCTGTGTTGTACATCTCTATGACTCTATGACTGTCTGTCTGACATGGCTATCTTACTTTAGCAAATTCTAATGCCCAGTTCCATACTGAAAGTTGTTGCTTTGCTCTTGTAGTTTCTCTATCTTGCTAATAGGTTGAGGTTCAATATTATTTACAAGTCTGTATTTGGGAGATGTGGCTCCAATAAGGTTCATCATGTAAACAACAATTTGAACAAGCAATAATTAAAGTTAAAGTTGCAAATGATTTGGAGTCAAGGGGGACTTGCAGATGCAGCTTTTATTGGCAACAAGAAATTGATTGGTCTATGGATTAGTGATCAGTTATCAATGACAGAATTTTCTTTCCTGCCAACAACCATGTGATTGGTTATCAGGTAAAGAACAAATTGGAACTGGGTACAAATCACAGTGAGAGAGAAGTGTTCAGTTTTTCCCCAGCTTGAGAATAGTGTTTCTATTCTCTACAGTTAAAACACACAGTAAGCCGAAGGAAAACCAGTTTATCTTTTCTGTAACAGTTGTTGCAAGCTGTGACTTTTAACTGAGAACTCTGGGACTTTACGTAAGCGAACAAGCCACCTTGTATTTCTTACTAAAAATATAGAGGAAGACGGCTGAAGCAATGTGCTAGAGAGCAGAAGCTTCATAAGGATTATTTTTAATGACAGAACCTGGAACAAAGACAAGTGAACTGTCTTTCTAGTTTATCTCCTCTGCATAATAGCCTATTTTCCCAGCATGTCTGTCTGCATGTGTGTATAAGAGGGTACCTGGAAGGGGATTACAGTCTTAATCAGTTATGGTATACGTTGACAGTTTATAACTGTTTATCTGTAGTTAGAATCTAGTGACTTGAAACAATTAGTCATTCTTGTTCAGTCCAGAAACCTGGTCTGTGCTTTCTGTCAATCTGGGTCTGAAAGTAAGATAAATTGGGGAAATTTGCATACTTGATGAAATATTTCACTTTTGTGAAGAGTCCAGGAATAGTGGGGCTCGATTTCCAGCAAGCCATCCCAATGAATCGTAGCAATGGTGCTTAAATAAAATATTGAGTGGAAGAGCCTTCACTTTGGTGCAATTGGCAATTTGAGCTTGGTTATAAGTCGAGATGTGTTGGCTTTTAGAAGTGTTTCAGTTTCAACCTATTTGCATGGCACCAAGCCTAAACTTTGCCATGGAACAGGGAAACTATGCATCGTTTTTAAATGCAGCAATAAAACAAATTTCATTAAATAGTATTTCTTCATGTACACAAGCATGGGGATCTGGAGTTGTTTTAATTAATGCAACTGAAAATGAATACAGGCGGTTCTACTATTACACGTGTTTCTTTAATTTACATTTAATTTTTATTTACAGAATGCAAACTTCCCTTACCTGTATTAACAATAACGTGATTCCGGCAACATCAGTTTAAATGGCATAGCTATTGCACAATTATTTTTATAACTCAATCACTGCACAACTTTCTGGCCCATTATTTCTGTGGATATGAGTTATTAATTTTTGTTATCCAAGGAAAACCTCCAGTGTTTGTACATAGATCTTAAAATTAAGAGGATACATAGCCCCAAAGCTCTCCGATACCTTCTTCACCTTCTGTTTTCCCCTCATCAAATTATTCCCCTCTTCTGAGCGCAATCATTATCTGGCTCTCTATCTTGTTTTTGCCCTCCAGCTATGCTTGACTTTGAAATTTATAACTAGGTATAGGTCTAACCATTGGAAAGATATCCTGCTGATTCACATTGACTTCAATTTTATGCCCCAAGCCATAAACAACATCATTCCATTTGCCTTCCTAAACACTAGCAGCACCTTATACTAACTTTGTACTGTGTAGTACACTCAGATCCCCCTGTATCTCAGAGCTCTGCAATCTCTCTATGTTTAACTAATATGCTACTTCTCTATTCTTCCTATCAAAACTCATATTTTCATATATATGCCAACTATTTGCCAACTCACTTGGACTCCTTAATGTTACACACTGTCAACAGCTGCCTGCAGCAAAAGGGTGGTCGTATTCACCTGAGCTTTAGAATTAAACTCTTTTTTGCCCATGTTCCATCAAAGTTCTAATGAGGTCAGGTGCTGAGTTGCCCTGGCAGAAACCAAACTGAGCATTGCTGACCAAGTGCTACTTCAAAGCACTGTTGTCACCCCTCCTATCACATTGTTGATGAGACTGACAGGAAGTAATCCACTGGATTAGATTTGTCTTCTTGTCGATAGAATACCTGGACAAACGTGCACATTGCTAGGTAGGTGCCAGTGTTGTAGATATACTGGAATTGCTGTGCTAGGGCCACACCTAGTTGTGGAGAACAAGGCTTCAGCATACTGCCAGAATGTTATTGGGGTCCATAGCCTTTGCATATCTAGTGCTTGCCATTTTGAGACAGCACATGGAGTGAATCAATTTTGCCATTTAAAGGCACTTAACTCTGTCGGTCTGATGCAGATTCTGCTGTTTTGGCATGTAAGTAGTTCTGTGTGGTAGCTTCACCAGCTTGATACTGACACAGTACTGAGGCCGCAACTACACATAACCTGTACTAATGGCATGGATGAAGGAACTGAATGCAGATTTTTTTTTAAATCAGCTTGTTCAGAGATGTTATTACAGACCCCTGGAGCAGGTGAGACTTGAACTCAGGCCTCCTGGCTCTAAGGCACTGCAAGTTGAAATGTCAAGAGAAATTGCAGAGTTCCCAGGTACGAGGGATCTGGGTGTACCAGATTACACAAAGTTAGTCAGCAGGTGCTGAAAATGTTTAGGAAGGTGAATGGAATGATGTTGTTTATTGCTTGGGAAATAGAAAATTTAAGTAGGGACATTTACCTACAGTTCTTTAGAGCATTGGCAAAACTCTAGTACTACTACTACTCTTATCAGTTAGGATCTTATCAAATGGCAGAGCAGGCTTGAGATCGAGACTAGATAACTTCACTTTGTCCTCATCCACCTGGTACTACTATAATCATAAATCTCACATGGTACATCTTGACCATACTATTGAAGGACATAAATTTGGGGTGATTAGTAAAAGGATTAGATGGGTAATTAGAAAAACCTTTTTACCCAGAAGATGTGGGTGCCTGGGATTTACTGCTTGGTTTTGTGATTGAGACAGAAATACTGCATCATATCATCGAGGCCACATCTGAAGCTATCGGCCCGAGCAGTTGAATGATCCTGTCCTGCTCCTAATTTGTATTGTTGTATCCTTTCATAGCTGACGTTTTGCAGAACTAGCATTTATGCTGCATTTGCCCCTGATCCAGATTACAGACTGCTTCACACCCAATACCTATTCGCCCATAACAAGCAAATATTGCCTCCAACCTGCCAACTGAAATAAAATGCAGTGTTCAAATCTGAGAAGGTGGCTGGATGTGAAATGAGTGACTATGCTTCTTCTTCGATGTCTTCCTACTCTTTCATGTCTTGCTGTTCCTTTGCTGACTGGGCCAAAGAGTTGCAGCTTTTTGGTGTCTGAAAAGAGATCGGCACAAAGTTAGTTTGCAGTGAGGAGAAGGGAGGTTGGGGGAGGAATAGATGCATAGTTACTGTACACCATTTGCAGCCAGTACATCAAAAAAGAAAGTGGGATGAGAGGGAAGTGGAATGTGACAATGTGGATTAAGTAGATGGACACCGTTACCTTAATTAATTTGAACCTCTGTGCTACCCTCAGTTATAGTGGCTCAAAGAATGGTGAGCACCACCTCCTCCTTGGGAATAAGGACAAGCTTCTGCACCAGTTAGATGGTACTGTTTACTCGCTGCCTGATGAAGGAGCAGCGCTCTGAAAGATTGTGCTTACAAATAAACCTGTCTGATTATAACCTGGCGTTGTGTGATTTTTAATTTTGTCCACCCCAGTCCAACACCTGCATCTCCACATCATGGGTACTATTTACTGTTATGCAGTATCTTCTTGTACACGAAAGATGCAGCTGTTGTCAGTGAACATGGTGTGATGTGGCTGTTGAGGTTGGTGGTGTGCTCAAGATGTGCAATGTGAGTTTTAGGATTATCGTTGTGCTAAGTTGATGAGGACAAACATGAAGTGATCTCGTCTCAATACCTTCTGACAGTTTGGAGGGCCACCTTTCCCCTGTAGATACAAATCTTCTCTCCTTCTGTCAACCATCTGAACCAAGGTAACATCTGGTGCAACACCAAGTGCAACATCTGAGAATCAACACTATGTTTTGCCAGTAATACTACTACATGATGCTCTTCCTGCTGTCAATGCCTTTCCTTGCCCCTTCCAGCTCTGCTGTCACTGGTTTGCACCTCCACTTTAAAGGATGCAAGATCACTTTCAGTAATGCAGGTTAGCTCAGTTTAATAGCCTCACATGAACTTTAGGGCCTCTTGCTGTGGAACACTGTTAGGTGAATGAGCAGGTTATATTTTAATAAATAATTGTGCATCATGATCCCCTTGCCTACTTACAGAGGCTTTTCTTTAATTTTGCCTACAATACTTTTTATATGTCATTTGAAAACGACAGATAAAAATTAATATTTTCACCTGACTTCAGAAGACTACAAATCCTGATTTTTCATAAAAACGGGAAGGCTTCAGGTATCTAAGTATAAATTATCCATGGATGGTTGGACTAGAACTGCTTTGTAACCAAACCAAGATGTGATCATTGGCATATGAAAAACCTTTTCAGGCAGCAAAATCTAGAATGTACTGCCTGAAAACATGGTGAAGGGAGATTCAATTGAAGCACTTGAGGGAATTGGATTACTATCTAAGAAGGAATGCAGAGTGGAGTGGCACTCAGTTAATTGCTCCTTCAGATAGCCAGCACAGACATGACTGGCCGAATGGTCTCCTCCTATGCTATAACCATCTGTGAACCAACACTTACACATTTTTCTTAAAATTTAGAGAAAACATTACTTTTAAAAACTAAAGTACAGACATAAGCATAGGAAATGCAGAATTTTAGATATGTTTTTTTTCCCCTTTTTGTTTTGTAAGCTAAAATGAAGCAAAATCTAATGCAGTGAATTATTAGTGCAAAATATGTATGAACATTTGAGATAATTCAAAGGAAACTTTAAAATATCTGAGAGGTAACTCCTTGCACATGTTGGAATGTGAGGAGTTTTCAAATGCTGAAATCTGCAAGGTCAGAAGAATGACTTGCTTTTTGTGGAAGTGGTATAGGTTACTGACTCCTGCCTATTTTTATTGTGTCTCTTCTGGATTAATTTAGCACTCGGTAAGTCCCTTCACTAGAGCTGGAACTATATCAGCAGCTGTCTCTGTATATTTAATTTCAGAGCCACTGGAATTCAGGAGATGATTGGCTACATTCAACAGAGAGTAGATCATTTGACTGGACAATGCTTTGCTCATAAAGAGCTAGCTTTAAAGAAACAGCAATTGACCACATCCTTTGATGATCAATTTGAAAAGGTATAAAATAATCTAATCCAATTGATTTGTACCATTTTGCTAAAACCATTTTGTTAGGTGACATGATTGAAGAGCTTTGCGTATTGTTAAATAGTGTGTTTCTTAATACATGTTTAATAAAATTAATTGGTTATTAATTTAATAATTTTCTTTTCACGCACTTCTCCTCAGCTTTTAAAAGCTAATTCATACTGAACCTTCACATTAATTTGTTACAAGAACCTGAAACAGTAGTGTAAGCGACCATTTAGTTGTCTTAGAAATAATCCAAAGAGCTAGACAGAAGTTTTTTTTCAACAGGAAGGATCCTTGATAGTCAAATATAGAACATCTTTTTCCAGGTTTGTAAACTGAAAACTTTATTTTAGATGATTGCAGTATATTGGAACAAAATTATTACTTGAGCAGAACTATGTATTTTAGGGGCAGCACGGTGGTGCAGTGGTTAGCACTGCTGCCTCACAGCGCCAGAGACCCAGGTTCAATTCCCGCCTCAGGCGACTGACTGTGTGGAGTTTGCACATTCTTCCCGTGTCTGTGTGGGTTTCCCCCGGGTGCTCCGGTTTCCTCCGGTGTTCAAAAATGTGCAGGTTAGGTGAATTGGCCATGCTAAATTGCCCATAGTGTTAGGTGAAGGGGTAAATGTAGGGGAATGGGTCTGGGTGGGTTGCGCTTTGGCGGGTCGGTGTGGACTTGTTTGGCCGAAGGACCTGTTTCCACACTGTAAGTAATCTAATCTAATCTAATCTAAAAGGCCATTGGCATGTGAAAGTGAAAGTCAGACATAAAGCAAGAGCAATTAAAACTTTGTCTAATATTTTCAAAAGAGATGACTAAGTTAAATAATGTGAAAAAACTGAACAGAAAAATTATAACAAATAAATTAATCTAACATAACAATACTTTTAAGATCAATTTCACCTTTTACTATCTTTTAAAGTAACTGCTTTAACTTTATAGAATAAATTATTTGTTTCATAAAATAAATTACTATGTCGGGTTGTTTTTTGGGCAGATTCGCAGAAGCTAGATTTGACTTTAAATGTGCAATTTCTCAAGGTCTCAGGATGTCTCCAAGCATACAGATCACGCCTTTCCAGTACATTAGAACCAGGTTCCTCTCTCTCTGAAATTGAAGACATTCTGAATAAATATCTAGAAATGGCTGATCAGTTTAAGGTAATTTATATTGGCAGATGTCCATTTTATAAAGTTGCATATGTCTTCTAGGTGAAGTTTATTGTTTTTTTTCAACTTTATGTCTTGGTTTTGTAACGTAAAATAATAAATTTACTGCAGAATATTGAACTACATTCTAACAGTAAAAGGTATTGTACCTCCTGATTCTTCACAATCAGAAATGTAAAACTGTATAATTTTGGGAAATATCATCAACAACTTGTTGATGGTTTTCTTTTACTATTTAGTAATTATATATCTACTCATGTATTTCTTTTAAAATATTATTGATGCTGGAGAGAATACTTTTCCTCCATTAGATCATGTTGTTCTTGGTTTTGAAGATGATTCCAGTTTAATGATCTGTGCAGTCTCAGAACCTTATTTTGTCTGTTTTTAAAATACATGCATGCGTGTGTATGTGTGTGTATATGTAAGAAAGAGAGAGACAATTCCTTCAAGCTGAACTGGTCTAATGTGAATTCAAACATCCACCTTTTCTGGTCTAGCAAGAATCACACTATCCTCAGCTCAGCTTGTTCTTTATTCTGACCAAGTCCTTGTCATCATCACAGTGAGTGTAACTGCACTCAATTCTTTCAGACCCATCTACCACATCTACTCCAAATTTATCAAACTTAAAGTTGATACCACTCTTGTTATTTACAATTAAATCACCCCATTTTCCTCTAGTTCTTTGATTTGACAAATTCCGAAATCATGGAGGTTTCACTATTCTCCCTCTACACGTCCTGTTTGAACTTGGAAGAATGATAGGTTTTTGGGGAGAAGACAATTGACATGGATAGTCTTTCTGACAGTCTGAATTGTGTCATTTTCTCTTGAACTTTTTGCCTTGAACTCACACAATCCTTCATGTCTGGTTGGCTCATCAGTTTAACTCAGAAATGGGTCAGCTCTTACAGACCATGATTCATGATAAATCTACATCTCTGCCTTGGAACTGCAGATACCTGCTGTTCCTGCATGTCTTTTGTCAGGTCTGAAATGCTTTCTGTATTGTTTTCTGAAGTACTCTCTTCTGTGTTGAGCGTTGCCACAAAGTTTGTTGACATGAGCAAACAATAGTATCTATTTGTCTTCAGAGTCACCAGCATGTCTTTCTCCCGCATTTTTTCCCTGTTTGTTTTACTTGAAGGCAATTTAATTTCTCATAGTTGGCTCTATTGAGTATTGGTGCTGGTAACTGCTGCTGCTGCTGCTCAAGTGTTCAGCCTCCGAGAGCGGGTAACCAATCAAATGCCACCAACTTTCTGGGATCTGTGATCACTGTCTTAATTGGAGATGTCTGAGGATAAATAATTGTAACCAGAACCCTGAAGTGCAAGTGAATGGGGCTGGATTTCTGGTGCCAGTCATGAAGGGCCGAGCAAGGTAGGTGAGGGGGCTCAACGTAAAGAGCAGTGGGATATCTTTCCTCAGGATCTTCCTTTCCAATATCAGGTACTTTTGGTGAACAGGACACTCAGTAGTGAGGGAACGACCTTCCAAACACCTGCACAACCACACATGCCCCCCACCCGCTGCATTACCCACATATTCACTGGCATTCGTCCAGCGACAGCATCATGAGGCTCTTAACTAACCTTTAAGTGGTCACTTCAAGGCCTCAACTGGGCTTCAGGCAGGAGGGCCATTCTCAGGTTTCCCAGCCCTGACTGATTGGACGGAGGATCGAGAAGGTGGAGAGCTCTTCACCCTGTACCTTACTGCTCTGTTCCCTCTCTGCCTTCCAGCACACTCATGGAAGGAAAATTAAATTCTGTCCAAAGTATCAGGTCAATGATCTTTTCATCAGAATTGGGGGAACAACAAAGAGAGATTCAACATGTTTAAAGTAAGTACAGAGGCAAGGAAAAAGACAGAAGAAACAAAGAACAAAGCAAAAAATCTATGATGAGGTGAAAAGCAGGGAAAAATAATGATGAATTTGTGTCAGTCCAAAGCAAAAGCATTTGGTAATGGGATAAATAAAGAAACAAAAGATGTTTCCAGATTATGAATAATGAGAAAGCAGAATAATTACTAACAGTTCCGCACAGATCCAAGTGTGATGCTGAGTTCCCAGTCAGTTTAATTTTCAGTTCTTTTCCCACTCTCTGCCCTTGTCCTTCTACACTGTTCTGTTGAAGCTCAAAAAACCACCTAATTCATCAGTTAGGTAAACTAATGCCTTCTGTACTCCAATGAATTGAAATTCAGATTGTAACCTCTGTCCCCATTTTATCCTGTGTTTTATTGTTTCATTCCTAAATGGCATATGTTGCTATTGCTGTTCATACTTCCTCTACACACAACTTCTCTTATCCCATTACCATTCCTCTTTGCCTTGCACTTGGGCTCAGTTAGCTCAGTCGGTTGGATGGCTGGTGTGTGATGCACAGTAACGCTAACAGGGCTGGTACCATTCCCATACCATGAGGGTGTCACCTCCTCAACTTGCCCCTTGCCTGAAACGTGGTGACTTTGGGTTAAACCAGTTGTTTGTCTCTGAGAGAGCAGCCCTGTGTTCCTCCGGGCCTATGGCTACATCACTGCTTTTCACCAGCATCCCTTTTGCGATTTAACGCCTGCCACAGTTTGCCTTATTACAGATATTTTTCTTTTGTTTTCTTTCCTTTCCGCTCACTTCCTGTGCATCTTTTCTTGCTTTAAAATGTTATATTTGTAACTCTTTCAGTTCTGATGAAAGGTCATCAGCCTGAAATGTTAACTCTGTTTCTCTCCCACAGATCTGCCAGGTTTGCTGAATATTTCCACTGTTTCCTCCTTTTATATTTGGCCTATCACATATTGTTTTCCCTGTTTGTTTATGTTATACAACTTACTGAAATTATATTTTGTGTTTCAGGAGGTAGAGAATGAATTAGCACACATTACAGACATCATCAAACAGGTAGAACTGTTTGATGTCCCAGAAGTAAAATTATTTTCGGAGAGGTTTTTTATCCTGAATGCCGAATGGAAAACATTGTGTCGGAACCTGAATATACGGATTGAACACTTGCAATCTTATAGGACATTTCTAAAAGAAGCTGAAGAGGTGGATACTTCTTTTTAAAAATCATGCTATTGATGAAATTTTAATAAACTTTTTTGCTGTTCAGAATGCTGCAAAGCTCTAATTTCTCAAATTAACAAATGCTTTCTAGTTCTGAGATTAGCAAGGCATTTTACGTTGTTAAAATCTCACACTGCTTTATAATTTTCAAAGTTTTAAAACTTAGAAATCTAATTTATAACAATAATATCATTTTATTGATCATTTTGAAAAACGTTCACTAGGTTATAGACTGTGAGACCAGTAGTCCTTGGGTTTAAAGATCATTTACTACAATTAGACATTATGGTAATTCTTTAAGATGAACTTTAGCTTTTAACAGAGTCTTGTTTGCTGCAAGACTATATGCAACTTACAAGATAGAAGAATTATGATGACTATATAGCAGTGACAGATTATTGCATTGATCATAGCTCATATGTGATTGGTTTTTTTTGAATATTGGTAATCAATGTGCTCAGTTGAGCAGTTATTGAGTCATAGAATCGTAGAGATGTACAGCATGGAAACAGACCCTTTGGTCCAACCCGTCCATGCCGACCAGATATCCCAACCCAATCTAGTCCCAGGTGCCAGCACCCGGCCCATATCCCTCCAAACCCATCCAAATGCCTTCTAAATGTTGCAATTGTACCAGCCTCCACCACATCCTCTGACAGCTCATTCCATACACGTACCACCCTCTGAGTGAAAAAGTTGCCTTTTCGGTCTCTTTTATATCTTTCCCCTCTCACTCTAAACCAATGTCCTCTAGTTCTGGACTCTCCCACCCCAGGGAAAAGACTTTGCCTATTTATCTTTTTACGGATTTATTTGACTACTCAGATAATATCGTCACTACACTGCATGCTTTGTCATTTTCACTGAACTGAATACTGATAGGGAAGGCATGTTATTTGGTTTGTACATTTGACATTATCTACTGTTTAAATAACTCTTAATATTTTTACATTTTTTTTTATTTTTTCTAAAGATTTTCACTAGCAATTGTACATATTATGGGTTGGATAAAATCTGTTGCTATAACCAAAGTCTGTGGTGGATGAATAATTTGAGCTATGTGGAAGCAAAAGGAATTAGATGTGCACACGACATTGTTGGATGTTTGTGGGTGAGGTAGAGTATCTCTATTTTAGGCCTAGAGTCCTGACAGTGATGGAGTGCTGCTGGATGACTGATGGGAGTTGAGCAATGTGAGATGTTGGTGAATTGGTTTACAAAGCCATTATGTTTTTTTCTGCCATTGCTCCTCAGACCAGAAACTGGGAATTGACATCCCAGGCTCCATGGTTACATTCAAAGGTTGATCCTTAAAGTCTCCTGGCCCTTTTTAGAAACACAATCTTTCTCCACCTATCTCCCTCCATTTAATCCTCCAGTATTAAAATTGTAATCTTGTGAATCCTGGTGTTCTTATAACTTTGTTTTTGATGTCGGGTTTTATAAACTTTCAAACAGTAATGTTTTCAGTGTACACTGTACTTGTTTTTTTCTAATCAATAATTTAGTTTATAATTTGTTCGCTACTTGAAATATTTAAGTTCCCCACCAAACTACTCACTATGTTGAAAGACTAAATTATATGCCATGGGTTTGTTTTGAAACTAATCTCTACATCACGTTTGACATGAATCAGGTTGAAGCATCTATGCGAAGTTTAGAAGATTGTTTCCAGTCTCAATTAACGAAGGATAATGAAGAAAATGTCAGGTCATTGTTGGAGCTTGCTGATTCCAAATGGCAGTTGGTCCTAATGAGTTTTCTTTCCCTCCAAGATCTGGGGTTCAACTTTAAGAGCACAGTAAATATGGTCAGTTTTTTAAAAAATTCAATTAAACTATTTAAATACATGTTTCTCAATACATTTATCAAATGTAGAATTCAAAGTTGTTTGTGCTTCATCACCTACCTAGTTGGGCTTGAGTTCTTAACATTTTGCTGTAATTGTTATTTCTGTACATTCTCAAGTGCAATTTTCCAAATTTTGGTCCTGTCACTGTAGTTTTGTGTCACATAAGTCACCTGACATATTTATGTAGGTTTTATGTCCTAGAGCTAAATTTTTTGAACCTTCACTGTTACTGTATCCTGGAATTTACTTTCGAAATAGTACTGCGGACTGCAGTAATTCAAGAATACAACTCACCACCACCTGCTAATTGTCAGTTAGGGATGGGCAATAAACGCTGGCCTACATCTCGTGATTCAATAAAGAAAGTATTTTTTCAAGGATAAGAGAATCAGAATATATTCAACAAGATCATTCTCCGATAAATGACAAATTTTGCCCTGAAGAACCTCATGAAAAACATTTAATTTCTTTCAAGAAGAAGCATTTTGAATATGTCAGTCAGTTTAAATATTACTTTGACCAGATGCCTACACCAAACAAATATAAGCAGGATAAACTGTTTCCATAAATCTCTCATAGTGCAGGGTTGATTGATACTCTTTTGCCCCAGTCATGGGTTTGGCAGCATGGGGCAGTTAATCAAGGGAAGTGTGGCGGGTGAAGACCTCTTCCCAAATCAAGCCTGATCAAATCTGTAGAGAGAAGGTCTGTGGATGGCCTGCTCTTCACTTTGTTAATTGAGGCTGTGAAGTGAACCATTACTATACACTTAAAGATCTTATCTCACTGCCAGTGATGTTAATCCAGCAGCGGCAGAGGTGACTCAGCATGTAGGGAGAATTCATACAGATTGCTTATTGGGTCTCAAGGGGACCCTTTGTTCAAAGGCACAGTGCCTGGTTTCAGAAGGGAGATCCACCAAATGCAACCTTCTTCGCATTGCAGCCATTCTGAAATTCCACACCCCATTACCCCTCCACCCCTGTTATCAATCATCCATGTTAGGAGACCTCAGCTGGAAATTCTACTCGCAGCAACCATTGCTGCCAAGTGGCACTGCATTGCAATGGAATTACTGAGTTCTGACTGGGCAGCAGTTTTTGGCAAGTGGTATTTTGTCTCCAAGCTCCTTGACCCTTTAGAAGGCCGACATTGTCCTGCTAAGTGCCTGAATGGAATTTACTTCCCTAATAATTGGCTCTGCAGTAGGCAAGTAAGATTCCTTTTGACTCCATTAAATATCATCCATAGGATCATAAGATATAGGAGCAGAACTAGAACATTCAACCCATCGAGTCCGTTTTGCCATTTCATCATGACTCTCAACCACATTCCTTTGCCTCCCCCGCCCCCCGCCATAATCCTTGATCCCCTTACTAATCGAGAACCTATCTATCTCTGTCCTAAATACGCTCAGTGACTTGGCCTCCACAGCCTTCTGCAGCAATGAGTTCCACAGATTCTCCAGCCTCTGGCTGAAGAAATTCCTCCTAAAGGGTCTGCCCTACATTCTGAGGCTGTCCCTCAGACCCTGGGCTGTCCTACTTGTGGAAACATCTTCTCCACGTCCATTCTGTCCAGGCCTCTCAGTATTCTAAATTTCAATCAGATCCTCCCTCATCCTTCTGAACTCCATCTAGTCCACACCCCGAGTCTTTACCCATTTTTTTATCCACATTCATTGCCCATTCTCCTAACTGTCCAAATCCTTCTGCAGAGTTCCTGACTCCTCAATACTACCTGTTTCTCCATCTGTCTTTGTGTCATTTGCAAACTTAGTAACAGTGCCCTCAGTTCCTTCGTCCAGATCATTAATATCTAGTGTGAATAGTTGAAGTCCCAACACTGACATCTGTAGAACTCCACTAGTCACTGATTACCATCCTTAAAAAAATCCTTTTCTCACCACTCTCTGCCTTCTGCCAATCAGCCAGTCCTCTGTCCATGCCCAGACCTTGCTCCGAACACCATGAATTCTTATTTTGATTAGCAGCTTCGATGTGGCACTTTGTCAAAGGCTTTCTGGAAATCAAAACCAGTCACGTCTGGCTCTTTTTTGTTTAACTTGCTACTTATGGGTGAGTGCCATACCAGAGGACACATCTTAAAAATACGGGGTAGACCATTTAGGACAGAGATGAGGAGAAACTTCTCCACCCAGAGAGTGGTGGCAGTGTGAAATGCTCTGCCCCAGAGGGCAGTGGAGGCCCAGTCTCTGGATTCATTTAAGAAAGAGTTGGATAGAGCTCTAAAGGATAGTGGAATCAAGGGTTATGGAGATAAGGCAGGAACAGGATACTGATTAAGGATGATCAGCCATGATCATATTGAATGGTGGTGCAGGCTCAAAGGGCAGAATGGCCTACTCCTGCACCTATTGTCTATTGTCTATTACCTCAAAGAATTCAAACAGATTTATCAGACCTGGCCTTCCCTTCATGATGTCATGCTGACTCAGCCCTGTTTTCCCATGCACTTCCAAGTACTCCTCAATCTCATCCTTCAGAATGGACTCTCAAATCTTAGCAACCCAGGTAAGGCTACATGGCCTATAGTTTCCTGTCTTCTGCCTCCTTTCCTTCTTAAACAGGAATTTTATGTTCGCCATTTTCCAATCCTCAGAGATCCTCCCTGACTCCAGTGATTCCTAAAAGATTATCACCAATGCCTCTATCAATCTTGCCAGCTATCTCCTTCAGAACTCTGGGGTGTAGTCCATCCAGTCCGGATGATGATCCCTCTTCAGACCTTTCACCTTTTCCAGCACCTTCTCCTGAGTAATAGCTACTACACTCACCTCTTGTCTCCTGACTCTCTTGAATTTCTGATATGTTACTGGTGTCTTCCAATGGGAAGACTGATGCAAAGTATCTATTCAGTTCCTCTGCCATTTCTTTGTTCCCTTTACAACTTCTCCACCTTCATTTTCCAGTGGTCCAATGTCTACCTGTGCCTCTCTCTTACCTAATATGTATCTAAAAGAACTCTTGCAATTTGTTTTGGTAATACTAGTGAACCTATTTCATCCTCTCCTGCTTTATATACTTTTAAAATTATCCTTTGCTATTTTTAAAGGCTTCCTAATCTTCTAGCTTGCCACTGATATTCACCACATTGTGTATTTTTTCTTTTGCTTCAATGATGTCTCTAACTTCCCCTTAGTAAGTTTCTTCTAGCTTAGGATGAATTTCTGCTGTGCCTCCTAAATTACCCCCAGAAACTCCTGCCACTGCTGCTCCACCATCTTCTCTAGTAGGCTTCCCTTCCAGTCAAGTCTGGCCAGCTCTCCCCTCATGTCTTTCTACTTATTTTTACTCAATTGTAAACTGTTACATCTGATTCCACCTTCTCCAAACTGTAGGGTGCGTTCTATCATATTATACTCACTTCCACAGGGGTTTCTTCAACTTAAGCTCCCTAATCAAATCTACCTCATTACACATCACTAAGTCCAGAATTGCCTGTTCATAAGTGGTCTCTACCACAACCTGGCTCAAAACAACGATCTTATAGACATTTCACGCTTTTAGTGAGATCTGTTGGTAACCTGATTTTACCATCCACCTGTATATTGAAGTCCCCCATGGTTATTGTATTAGTCTCTCTCTTACATGCCTTTTCTGGCTCCTGATTGATTTTCTTCCCCACATCTGCTAGAAGGCCTGTACATAACTTCAATCAGTGCCTTTTTTCCTATGAGGTTCATTAACTACACCCACACAGATTCTATGCCTTCCACCTCTATATCATTTCTGGCTATCAATTTTAATTTCACTTCTTACTGAAAGGCCAACCTCTTCCCCGTCTGCCTGTCCTTTCAATAGGATGCATAGCCTTGGATATTTAGCTCCTAACCTTGATCCCTTTGCAGCCACATCTCTCTGGCCTTTTCATGCTTTTGGTTCACAATCCCTACCTTGATATTTTAGTTTGCAGTTGCTGTATTGTAGGGGCAAGCATTCTAATCAAACCATATGGATAATGTAAGGATGAGGTCTTGATCCAGTAACCAAAAACTCCCCGAGAATCAGATTTCTTGTTCAAAATGAGAGACCTTTTTCAGATAGCAGTGTGCAAAAAGAAGTCAGAAATTATTGTACAGTTCTACAACACCTTGTTTAAACTAATTGAGCAGCCAATTTGTACACTCACTGTGGTTTATTTGACAAGTTATTCCTTTAATTAAATCATCTCCCACTTTACTCTTTTCCCTGATCTGCCACCTCTTGGTTAGGTTATTCATGTGCTTCTGTGCAACTAACAGGCAAAATTTCAGTCAGAGAACATAAAACATTACTGTGCAGTACAGGCCCTTCGACCCTCGACCTATGTAACCAATCTGAAGCACATCCAACCTACACTATTCCATTCTTGTCCATACGTTTGTCCAAAGACCATTTAAATGCCCTTAAAGTGCTGTTGCAAGCAACACGTTCCACACCCCTACTACTCTCTGAGTAAAGAAACTACCTCTGACATCTGTCCTATATCTATCAACTCTCAATTTAAAGCTATGTCCCCCCTCATGCTAGCCATCACCATCAGAGGAAAAAGGCTCTCACTGTCCAACCTATCTAAACCTCTGATTATCTTATATGTCTGAATTAAGTCCCTCAGCCTTTCCTCATAAGACCTTCCCTCTGTACCAGGCAACATCCTAGCAAATCTCCTCTGAACCCCTTCCAAAGCTGCCACAATGCGGTGACCAGAACAATACGCAATACTCCAAGTGTGGCCACGCCAGAGTTTTGTACAGCTGCAGCATGATCTCATGGTTCTGAAACTCAATCCCTCTACCAATAAAAGCTAACACACCGTATGCCTTCTTAACAACTCTATCAACCTGGGTGGCAACTTTCAAGGATCTATGTCCCTAGACACCGCGATCTCTCTGCTCAACTACACTAACAAGAATATTATCATTAGCCTCATAATCTGAATTCCTGTTACTCCTTCCAATGTGAATCACCTCATACTTTTTCACATTAGACTCCATTTGCCACTTCTCAGCCCAGCTCTGCAGCTTATTTATGTCCCCCTGTAACCTACAACATCCCTCGGCACTGTCCACAACTCTACCGACCTTAGTGTCATCCTCAAATTTACTAACCCATCCTTTTACACACTCATCCAGGTCAATTATAAAAATACCAAACAGCAGTGGATGCAAAACAGATCACTAGTAACTAAACTCCAGGATGAACATTTCCCATCAACCAATGCCCTCTGTCTTCTTTCAGCTCGCCAATTACTGATCCAAACCACTAAATCACTCTCAATCCCATACTCCGTATTTTGTGCAATAGCCTACCATGGGGAACCTTATCAAATGCCTTCCTGAAATCCATATCCACCACATCAACCACTTTACCCTCATCCACCTGTTTGGTCACCTTCTCCAAAAACTCAGTAAAATTTGTGAGGCACGACCTACCCTTTACAAAACCGTATTGACTATCCCTAATCAACTTATTCCTTTCTAGATGATTATAAATCCTATCTCTGATAATGTTTTCCAACACTTTACCCACAACTGAAGGCTCACTGGTCTATAATTCCCAGGGTTGTCTTTACTCCCCTTCTTGAACAAGGGGACAATATCTGTTATCCTCCAGTCTTCCGGTACTATTCCTGTAGACAATGATGACATAAAGATCAAAACCAAAGGCTCTGCAATCTCCTCACTACCTAATCCCATCCAGCCCAGGAGACATTTCTATTTTCAAACTTTCCAGGTTTGCTAACACCTTTTCCTTGTGAACCTCAAACCCATCTAATCTGTTAGCCTCTATCTCCGTATTCTCCTCCATAACATTGTCGTTTTTTAGTGTGAATACTGATGAAAAATATTCATTTAGACCTTTCTCTATCTCCTCTGACTCCATGCACAACTTCTCACTACTATCCTTGATTGGCCCTAATCTTACTCTAGTCATTCTTTTATTCCTGATATACTTATAGAAAACCTTAGAGTTTTCCTTGATCCTGTGTGCCAATGACTTCTCATGTCCTCTCTTGGCTCTTCTCAGCTCTCTCTTTAGGTCTTTCCTTGCTAACTTGTAACTCTCAAGTACCCTAACTGAGACATCACATCTCCTCCTAACATAAGCCTTCTTCTTCCTCTTGACAAGAGGTTCAACTTGCTTCGTAAACCACAGTTCCAGCGCTCAACAACTTTCTGTCTGACAGGTGCATACTTATCAAGGACCTGCAGTAACTGTTCCTTGAATAAGCTCCAAATTTCAGCTGTGCCTGTCCCCTGCAGTTTCCTGCCTCATTCTAAGCAGCCTAAATCTTGCCTAATTGCATCATAATTGCCTTTCCCCCAGCTATAGCTCTTGCCCTGCGGTATATACCTATCCCTTGCCATTACTAAAATCAACATAACCGAATCATGGTCATTTTCACCAAAGTGCTCAGCTATCTCCAAATCTAACACCTGGCCAGGCTCATCACCCAGTACCAAATCCAATGTGGCCTCATCCCTTGTTGGCCTGTCTATATGCTGTGTCAGGAAACCCTCCTGCACACATTGGTCAAAAGCTGACCCATCTGAAGTACTTGAACTATAGTATTCCCAGTCAATGTTTGGAAAGTTAAAACCCCCACAACAACTATCCTGTCACCCTTGCTCCTATTGAGAATCATCTTCGCTATCCTTTCCTCTACATCTCTGGAACTATTTGGAGGCTGATAGAAAACTCCCAAAGGATAACCTCTCCTTTCTTGTTTCTAATCCCAGTCCATATTACCTCAGTAGATGAGTCCTCAAACATCCTTTCTGCTGCTGAAATACTGCCCTTGATTAACAATGCCACACCACCTCCTCTGTTACTATCTTCTCTGTTCTTACTGAAACATTTAAATCCTGGAACCTGCAACAACCATTCCTGTTCCTGCTCTACCCATATCTCTAAAATGGCCACAACATCGAAGTCCCAGGTACCAACCCATGCTGCAAGTTCACCCACCTTATTCCAGATGGTCCTGGCATTGAAGTAGGCACACTTTAAGCCAACTTCTTGCTTGCTGGTGCCCCCTTGTAACCTTGAAATCTCATTTCTGACCTCATTACTCTCACCCTCCTGTATACTGGAACTACAGTTAAGGTTCCCATCCCCTGCTGAATTAGTTTAAACCCACCCGAAGAGCATTATCAAGTTTCACCCCCCAGGATATTGGTATCCCTTTGGTTCAGGTGAAGACCTGTTTGTAGTGGTCCCAACTACCCCAGAATGAGCTCCAATTATCCAGGAATCCAAAACCCTCCCTCCTGCACCATCCCTGTAGCCACTTGTTCAACTCCTCTCTCTCCCTATTCCTCACCTTGCTAGCACGTGCCACAGGCAACAAACCAGAGATAACAACTCTGTTTGTTCTAGCTCTAAGCTTCCATCCTAGCTCACTGGATTTCTGCTTTAAATCCCCATCTCTCTTCCTACCTATATCATTGGTGCCTATGTGGACCACGACTTGGATCTGCTCCCCATCCCCCTCAAGGATCCTGAAAACCCAATCAGAGACATCACGAACCCTGGCACCTGGGAGGCAACACACCAACCGTGAGTCTCTCTCGTTCCCACAGAGCCTCCTATCTGTCCCCCTAACTATGGAGTCCCCAGTGACTAATGCTCTGCTCCTCTTACCCTTTCCCTTCTGAGCAACAGAAACGTTATGTGAGTTGGCATCATGTGAGTCGAGGAGACTACATCAAGAGCAATGGACACAGTAGATCAGGTGTTTAGATGTGCAGGAAAATCTCTGCCAGAGGTGAAAAGATCCTTTGGGGCTTTGCGTGGAGGAGAGAGGGGAGGTGTGAGCACAGGTTTTACACCTCTTGCAGTGGCAAGGGAAGGTGCCGGTAGTAGAGGGTGGGTTGGTTGGGGGCAGGTGGGGGGGGGTGTCGTGGACCTAACAAGGGAGTCATGGAGGGAATGGTCGCAGTGGAATGCAGATAGGAGTTGGGAGGGAAATATGTCTCTGGTGGTGGTGTCTGACTGTAGGTGGTGGAAATTGCGGAGGATAATGCATTGTATCCACAGATTAGCGGGGTGAAAGATGAAGACCAGGGTGTACTATCCTTGTCCGCATATTAGTGGTATTAGCAAAATGCTAACCCTGGTTTTAACCTAACCATCCTTTAATCCCTTCCAATCCATCTTGCAAAGTCATGAAATACAAGCACACAGATATCATGCACATAAAAAATAAATCTGTTTATTCCACATAAAACAGAGTCATGCATGCTTTTAAAGGAAGAAAACCAATGAAATACGTTATGACACTCTAAACAACAAACTGCTTTAAAGCCACCTACGACACACCACATGGTGTGACACAGATACTACCTTGCAAACACACTGTTGGAAGAGCTGCTTGCCCAGTCTATGGGAGTGTGTCTCTCTTTCTCTCAGTCCAGAATAGAACAAAGAATTTGTTTCAGCACATTGTTATAGATTCAACAGCAGTCTGTCACAATCAGTCTTTTGCGAGTGCTCAGAAGTAGATATCTGTTTACTTTTCTGTGGTGTATACCTCATGATGCATGCATCCTTACTTCATCCCAGGTATTTCAAGCCTTAGCTTCTCTTTTTCTGGTGGGAACTGAGTAAGACCTCAAGGTTAGGGTAGCCAGCAACAACTCCTTTCTATCTCATTAAAACTGTGGAGTTTTATTATTTTTTAATCCATCTGATGAGTGATCATTAGGCTCTTGCCCTTGTGTCGGTTTCGCCATCTCTGAGACTAGCCTTTTCAGTTCCTCAGGAGTGAACGGGACAACAAATTTCTTTTCCAGCAGTCCAGAAACCCTGTCATCTGTGCTGGGTACAGAGCCCTTTCTCCGAGTTGGTAGCAAAGCACAAATGATCCCTTACCTTTTGAAGCTACCACTGATCCTGCTACATAACGCATGGTCCGCAGTTGGGCTCTGACTACAAAACCTAGTGGCCAACCTATTATGTTTCTCTCTCCCTGCCTTAGCTTCACTAAGCTTCTGCTTCAACCAAATCTTGTCTTCCCCTATCTTTTCCCCTTTCCTTGATATATCCATACAAAGTCTTCAGGAACTTCACTTTCCCAGCCCAGTGACCTGTCTTCTCTGTATGTTTATGCCGTTCTACCCCTCATTTATCCCTTTCCTTCTATAGAAGACTCTTTGTCAACTATAGTATTGCTATTTTCCTTCTCTTTCCTTAATTTTTGCAAGTGTCATTGCAATTGGCTACACTTCCTGTTGTTCACCTTCAGATTAATGGGCCCACAGCCTCAACTGATTTCAGTTGCCTGTCTTTACTTGTAGACACCTTTGTCCACTGTTCTGGCTTACTGATCAGCCTAGCTGAAACCATGCAACTTGTACCCAGCTTCGAAATTCCAATAACTTAAACCCCCATTTCTTTTCATAGCTGCTTCTTTTAACTTTCAGCAATTTAAAACAACTAAATTGTTCAGACACATTTCGCAGGACTTTATACTGATCATCAAATCTGAACACAAAGTGACTATAACACCAACATGGACTCTCTCTTACTCACAAGCACACACACAGCAGAATTCTAGAGCCCTGCAATGCTTCAAACATAATAATGAAGAGTCAGCTAGACTTGAAACGTTAGCTTGCTCTCTCTCCATGGATTTTGTCTGACCTACTGGGACCTCCAGCATTTGTTGTTTTCAGTATAATTTCTATGAATCTAAGTTTTCCCTGACTCTGGGCCAAGTGTGTTTTAGCCATTGATTCTATCTTCTATTGTTTCTGGACTTGTGTTATGAAGTATTAATTATAACCACCCCCCTATTTACCTTGCCCATTTGCTGGGTATCCCATTTGATCTTTTGCTGCACTGGTGACTCTCCAGGATTCCAATTTTTGTTCTTCATCTTATCTATCAATTTCCTCTTTATTGTCAACTCAAATTTTGCCTTATAAAATAAAGAACTGCGAATGCTGGAGATCTGAAACAAAAACAGAAATTGCTGGAGAATCTCAGCAGAACTGGGAATATCTCTGGAGAGAAAGCAGAGTTAACATTTTAAGTCCGGTGACACATTAGTTCTGATGATGAACCACTGGACTCAAAACATTAACTAGGCATTTTGGTTGATCTATCTGGTTCCCAAATAAAGATATTGGCAACAGACATCTCTCTGTGTTTCAACTCATCACTACCTCGAGTTTCTTAATGCTGTCCTAATGGCCAGACATTATCCCTGGCCTCTGCCCTTTGATGATTCTGACCTCAGTCACACAACAGCATGGATCTATCCACTCGGTGATTTTGGCTGACCTATCGTGCAATGTTCCAGATGTACCCTGACAGCTCTATGTTCTGTGTCAATAACCTCCTTATTCTTATCTATCTATTGTACAATGCTTCTGACCCTGTCTACAACTCTTTACCCTGGCACATGCTTTTATCACTCAGCACGCAAGTCTCCAGATGTTAGTTACTTGCTACCCGCTTGGATTGCCGGTCCCATGACTGTGAGGTAAGCCTTCCATAAGTATGGGTGATAAAGCAAACAGGCTCATTCGTTGACTAGTCTCCTCACACTGTGGTCCCAAGATGAAATATCTCATTCTGTCAACACTTGTAAGGGTGAGGGTTCAGCCCAGTACCTGAAAGCACCTTGAGATTTGCATGTCCTGTTCAAAACAAGTGATCTTTATTAGATACGAGCTTGCAAGGGGAATGATGCAGGGTAAAATATTTGATTAGCTAACTTATACAGTTACAGACGTTTGTTTGACAATCCATTTGTTTAATTACATCATCTCCCCACTTTTTTCTCTTCCATTATCTGCTTCCTCTTGGTTCGGTTATGCACCTGATTCTTTATGTCTAACAGGCAAAGTTGTCGTTATACCAGGCATCCTCTGGTCCTTTTACACCAGTCTCCACTTAGAGCTGTCAATCTAATATTTGGGACTGCTAAGTAGGCAAATATTCAACTTGTTCTTGAGGTTTTCAATAAAATTTTATTGATTCAGTTGTTTAGTGTGACTGAAATCTGAATGCCGTATTGAGTGTTTTGTGTTTGAATATCCATAAAAGCACCAGCAGGCTCGCTATTCATAGCTTTCTCCTTTTGAAGTTGAAAGCAAAGCCTGACAGATTTATTTGACATAGCCTCCTTAGAGACTACCTGCAAAGAACAAGCTATTCTTTTACCTTACTGTATTGGAAACAGAGTAGCTGACTTGACAGAGGGAAGACAGTTTCATAATTAGCAAGGCATCCGAAGTGCAGAGTGTCAGCTGCCAGTACTGGGCTCTGCTTTACAAACCTCACACATTGGAGTTGTGGACTGATCTTCCTGTAGTTTATTTATATGTTTGAATGATCATTATGGTATCTTCTTAAAATGTTGCTTCCATGCTACTGCATTAAATATGGTATGCCAAAGTAATAAAAGAATACTCTGGCAATATCTGTGGAGAGGGAAATGGTTAATATTTCATGTGGAATGACATGAGTGATATGATGCTGTTTCAGATAAGCGATTGGATAGAACGAAGTGGAAGGTTGAGGAGAGAGTAGAAAGGAGAGAATAAATAACAAAGATGTCATGAAACAACTGGCAAAGGGAGTGGTAATGGTTGTGGCAGAAAAATAAAGCATTGTTCCAAAGTAGATGTTAAAGACCCACTCGTGTAAGGAACAAAAACAATGATGAAAAAGAAGCAAATGAAGCAAGGATGATGTGAGAAAGACTTTTCCACTCTGCAAGTATGATGTGGAGGTGCCGATGTTGGACCAGGCTGGGACAAAGTTAGTGGTCACACGACACCAGGTTTATTACGAATGTCACCTGACAAAGGGTCTACATTCTAAAAGTTTGTGATTTCAAATAAACTTGTTGGACTACAATCTGGTGTCCTGTGACTTCTGACTCAGCAAGTACTTAAGAGTTTCGAATGCAGTACCTGGAAATGTATCCATATGTTAGAGGATTCTAAGATTAATTTGATGCATTCAAGAGGGCATAAGATGATTATTTAGAGAGAAATAGTGTGCAAGGCTATGGGGGAAAAGCAGGAGATTGGAAATAGGTAATGTAGCTAGTTTGATGAGCTGGTGCAGGCATGATGGGCGGATTGGCCTCATGCATCATAACAATTCTGCGATTCTTGAGAAATAGGGACCAGCGCTGTCTGAAAGCAAAAACATTGAAAACCATACACACATTTGGCAAAAAAAAGGATAAAAATGGAGACAGAGTTCATGGCCTGACATTGTTGGAGCTGAAAATGTGTTGCTGGAAAAGTGCAGCAGGTCAGGCAGCATCCAAGGAACAGGAGAATCGACGTTTCGGGCATAAGCCCTTCTTCAGGAAAGAAGGCTTATGCCCGAACCGTCAATTCTCCTGTTCCTTGGATGCTGCCTGACCTGCTGCACTTTTCCAGCAACACATTTTCAGCTCTGATCTCCAGCATCTGCAGCCCTCACTTTCTCCTAACATTGTTGGATTCAATGTTGAATTCCAAAGACTGCAATGTCTAATTGAATGACGATATGGCATTCCTCAAGCTTCACTGTAACAGTGCAGGAAGACTAGGACAGAAATGTAAGCACCAGGGAAAGATAGTGAATTAAAATGACAAGGTCAAAGGACAGAATCAGATTTGGGCACTGACATTACCATTAATGGTGCGGTATACTTATAACAGAATGTAGAGTTTTTATTTGAAGTTGAGTTTCAAGTGTGGGGTCAAGTTGTGCACTCCCAGTTAGAATTTACTTAAATCTAATAATGAAATTGGCTCCACTGACTCAAAATATGTATCTCTAACATATTTAAGCATTAGAATAAAATGCAATTTGGTTTTTATACAATTATTTCATGTTGAATGTAGACAGCTGTAGGATGTGGGCATTTCCAGCTGGGCCAGCATTTATTGCCCATCCCTACTTACCCTTCAGAAGGTGGTGGTGAGCTGCTGTCTTGAAGCACTGGACTAATTTTGTTGTAAGTAAAGCCACAATGCCATTAGGGAGGGAGTTCCAGGATTTTGACACAGCAACAATGACGGAGAAGTCGTATATTTCCAAGTCAAGGTGGTGAAAGACTTGGAACTTGCAAGTTTGTGGTGTTCCCATGTATCTGCTGCCCTTGTCCTTCTAGATGGAAGTGTTTGTGGGTTTGGAAAGTGCTGTCTCAGGACCCTTGCTGAGTTTGTGTAGTGCATCTTGTCGATGGTGCAAGCTACTGCCACTGAATGCTGGTGTTGGAGGGAATGCATGTTTATGATTGTAATGCAAATCAAATATGCTGCTTTGTCCCAAGTGGTGTAAAGCTTGTTGAGTGTTGTTAGAACTACACTTATCAAAGCAAGTGCTGGATATTTCATCTTCTGCCTTCTAAATGGTGAACAGGTTTTGGGAGTCAGGAGGTGAGTTATTCGCTGTAGGATTCATTGCTTCTGAGTTGCTGTTCTAGCCACAGTATTTTATGGCTGGTCCAGTTCAATCTCTGGTCAGTGGTAACCCAGAGCATATTGATAGTGTGGGTAATGCTATTGAATATAAAGGGGCAATGTTTCGATTCTCTTTTATTTGATCTCATCATTTCCTGACACTTGTGTGGTGCAGTTGTAACTTGTCAGCCCGAACCTATATCTCATTCAGGTCTTGCTGCATTTAGGCATAGACTCTTCAGTGTATTCAGTTTAAGAATAACAGGAGAAGATTGTACTCTTGCTGCGTGGTGAGGATAAATCTTGTCAGTTCAAAGCTTTCATTCTATTGTTAGAAAATCCTACTGAATAAAGCTTGGACTGGTTTGATTTATTGAAGTAGCTCAAAACAGGAAGGCTTGAATTCATGATTTGCAATTCTTAGCATTCTGATACCATGCTTTAAATTAAAGTAAATTATTTATGCTGTTTTTATTAGCTTTGTCACAAAGTCTATGTATTTAAGCTGCTTGTAAGTACATACTGTCCCTATTGATGCATGCTGAGGCATTACTTGTGAAAGTACTGTTGTAATTGAATGCAATAGTTTCTTACTGAAATTTCGTTTGTTGCTTTTTCAGAGAAATGAAAGCTTGAATTTAAATTTGCAACAATCAGTAAATGTCATTGAAAATACGATTGATCAACTAAATAAGAGAAAACTTGCTCTCACAGATCAGTGGACAAATTACCAACTTGAGTTAAATCAGATACAGTCTGTCAAAAAACAATGGAAGAAATTCAAAGAACAATTTAAAAAGGTAAGATATAGTTGAATAAATCATAATTGAAATGCCGCAAACATTACTTACTAAACTTTTGCTCATTTGCAAGAAATAGCTTTCTTCAATTATTTTTACATTGGGATGTTTATTAGTGTCTGAAAATGCATTATCTCTGGAAATATAGTGGAACTGCAATAAAATTATATTTCTTTACTCCTAGCAAGTTTTGAGAATCATGGTAGCCCACAAACCCACCAACACACTAAAAGAGCAGCTAATGAACTTGAAATGAGCAAAACTAATGTCATTTACAAAATACCGTGCAAGGACTGTAACAAATGCTACATTGGACAAATAGGCAGAAAACTAACCAGCAGGATACATGAACACCAACTAGCCACAAAAAGACCTAACCCTCTCACTAGTATCCTCACATATGGATGAGGAAGGACATGACTTTGACTGGGCCAACACATCCATGGTAGGACAAGCCAAACAAAGACAGCACAAGAACTCCTAGAAGCATTGCATTCCAACTGGAACTCTATCAAAAAACACATAGAGTTAGACCCCATCTACCATCCCCTGAAAAAAGGAACAGGAAGTGACTTCACCACAGGAAATGACATCACCAAACCAAAGAAACCCAAACATATAAAGAGAAAGCAGGAATTTTCAGCATTGCTTCACCTGAGGCCCACTGAAGATGTTACCTTGTAGGGTAACGAAACATCGGGAAATGAACCTTCCAGCTCAGCGAGCAAACCTACATCCAATTCCTTTACTCCTTTGTGTATTTGCGCCTGGCCATGCTGGACTCGCACTCCTCACAAGGACTCAACCTTCCTTGCTTCATGCCTGACCTCACTCCTGCTGCTGCTGCCCCAGGTTCTTCCTGATTCCTTGCAACCTGCTCCTGTTCTCACTCCAGCCTCCCCCCGCAGCCTGTTACCGCTCCCAACCCGGCCTCCCCCGCAGGCTGTTACTGCTCTCACCCCGGCCTCCCCCTGCAGCCTGTTAAATCTCTCACACCAGCCTCCCCCTACAGTCTGTTACCTCTCTCACCCTAGCCTCCCGCTGCAGCCTGTTACTGCTCCCACCCCAGCCCCCCCGTGCAGCCTGTTACCTCTCTCACCCCGGCCTCCCCGTGCGGCCTGTTACCGCTCTCACCCCGGCCTCCCCGTGCGGCCTGTTACCTCTCTCACCCCAGCCTCCCCCTGCAGCCTGTTATCCCTCCCACCCCGGCCTCCCCCTGTCGGCCTGTTACTGCTCTCATCCCGGCCTCCCCGTACGGCCTGTTACCGCTCTCATCCCGGCCTCCCCGTACGGCCTGTTACCGCTCTCATCCCGGCCTCCCCGTACGACCTGTTACCGCTCTCATCCCGGCCTCCCCGTACGGCCTGTTACCGCTCTCATCCCGGCCTCCCCGTACGGCCTGTTACCGCTCTCATCCCGGCCTCCCCGTACGGCCTGTTACCGCTCTCATCTCAGCCTCCCCGAGTGGCCTGTTACCACTCTCACCCCGGCCTCCCCGTGCAGCCTGTTACCGCTCTCACCCCAGCCTCCCCTGCCTGCTCCCACTCTCACTGCCTGCTCCCACTCTCACTGCCAGCTCCCACTCATTGCCTGCTCCCACTCTCACTGCCTGCTCCCACTCTCACTGCCTGCTCCCACTCTCACTGCCTGCTCCCAATCTCACTGCCTGCTCCCACTCTCACTGCCTGCTCCCACTCTCACTGCCAGCTCCCAACTCACTGCCAGCTCCCACTCACTGCCAGCTCCCACTCTCACTGCCTGCTCCCACTCTCACTGCCAGCTCCCACTCACTGCCTGCTCCCACTCTCACTGCCAGCTCCCACTCACTGCCAGCTCCCACTCTCACTGCCAGCTCCCACTCTCACTGCCTGCTCCCACTCACTGCCAGCTCCCACTCTCACTGCCTGCTCCCACTCTCACTTCCAGCTCCCACTCTCACTGCCAGCTCCCACTCTCACTGCCAGCTCCCACACTGCCAGCTCCCACTCTCACTGCCAACTCCCACTCTCACTGCCTGCTCCCACTCTCACTGCCTGCTCCCACTCTCACTGCCAGCTGCGCCAGGCTGAATTTGGAGGCACAAAGAGTGTCTGACAGCTGAACCAGCCCTTGTTATACTTTGGCAGAGATACCCTGGACGATGGTCTTCCCCACTGCGCCTTAGTGGCAGCTGCCCAAAGCTTTAGTGTTTCCCTCAGCACACAGTCCTTGATGTTGGAATGGGCCAGTCTGCAACACATGGTCATAGTCAATTCTTCACACTGGACAATCAACAAGTTTTGGGCAGATCAAAGAGTGTCTTTCACTGAATTGATGGGCTTCCAGCTGCAGTCAATGTCTCCGTTTGCATCCTGGGACACAGCCTGAAGAACACAGAGTCCTGCATCATGGAGCTGCTTGGGATGAACCTCGAAAAGAACTACTGCATCTTCCTCCAAACCTCCTTGGCAAAAGCACATTCCAGGAGGAGATGTGTGACAGTCCCTTCACCAGCACATCGCTTCGAAGGCAGCGTGCTTTGGCACACAGAGGCCGCACATGCATGAAGACAAGCTATGCCCTTCTCAGCACCACACCCAGGCTACGTCTTGGTTTGTGTTGAAAAGTTCCGGAGATGAGGCATTCTGCCAAATGACTTTGGCAGTCTGCTCAGGAAAGGTGCAATGGCATCTACCCTCTCCTTTTCCCACAGGGGCTCAAGAATGCTATGTGCTGTTCCTCATGGACTGATGGTCAAAGGCATTTTTGTTTGCTAATTTTTCCATGAGGGACAGGTGATACAGAATGGTCCAACTACTTGGAGCATTCTGCAGCACCAAGGCCAGACTGATCCTTTACAACACTGCAGCAGGTAGAATGTTAGTACGTAGGGGCACTTGGTGTTTGCATACTGAGAGTGACTAGAAACACTGAAGGAATGTCAAGATGGTGTTTGAGTAAGAGGGAAATTGTTGAGGTTGTGCTGTTCCTTCCCTTGTCCTTCTAAGTGATTGCCATTGAGAGTTTACAAAGTGCTGTTGAAGAAGCCTTGATAAGTTACTATAATCCATGTTGCCGTTGATGCACACTGCTGGCCATTATACGCTGCTGATGTATGAATCAGAGGTGATGTCTGGATGTTTAAGATAGAGAATGGGTGACGAAACAAGAAGGCTCCTTTTTCCTGGCTGCTGTAGACATTCTTAAGTGCTGTTGGAGTTGCATTCATTAGGGCAAGTAAAGAGGAGCTCATCACATTCCTGGTTTATGCAGGTATATGGTGGGCAGGCTTTGAGGAAGCCGGACATGAATTATTTGCTGTAGATTTCCCAGCCACAGTATTGATGTGGCAGCTGCAGTTAAATTGCTGGTCAGTAGCCTTCCTTCAGGAGGTTAACAGTAGGGCATTCAGAGGCAGTAATGTTATTAAAAGTCAAGGGTAAATAATTAGATTTTATTTGTCGGTTTGACTCAACTATGCTTTAATGAATATATATTCATATTTACCTTTTAAAACCATTGAGGCTCATCAATATTGGGGAATAACCTTCTGACCTCATCCTCATCAATCTATCCATTGTAAATGCATCAGTCCATGACAATATTGCTGGGAGTAATCATTTCAGTATTTTCAGTCTTTTGTTAACACTGTGTACATCCTCCATAATCTTGGGTTGCACTAGCCTAGAACTAAATGGGAATAAAATAAGAACAGATCTGATAGTTCAAATCCCAATATTCATGGGATACTGTGGACAACACCAGAATTGTGTTGCATCACAACCTGTAAACTCCCAGCATATTGCTCACTCTTCCAACACCAACTTTGGAATCAATGAATAATGTAGAAGGATATGCTAGAACCAACAGCAACCATACTTGAACATGAGCTGACAACCTAAGCAAAACACAATTCAGGAGTACACAAACGCTGTACTGGAAGAACGGCTTGCTATTGCTATATGCAATCCCACTACATTCCAAAACCAGATGGTAATTTAGGCTCTCAGTCCTCCACCTACATGCTAATAAATTAGTTTATGGTCCTGGGAAGGAACAGTCTTGGCCAGCTTCTTCATTCTACTTGATTTTTGCCTCATTGCCTTTATTGTTTCTTACTGTCCTCTGGAAACTTATTAATCGTTCCATATGCAAGTATAAATGTATTTTGATATAGATTTATAGAAATTAAAGTATTGTTCAATTGCTCGTGACTTTTAGAAACTAAATGCTAACAAAAATGAAAGACCAATCTGAGTTCTTTTGTTCAGACAATTCACTGTTTGAAGATGCTGGAAAAAGACCTTACTCCACAGTTTAGAATTGACCTGGGTTGCAATCTTGGGGCTATTGTGGACCTGCAAGATAATTTCAATAAAGCAAAACCTCAATTGCAGGTAAGGAGCTCTACAATTTTAATAATTGCAAAACTAATGAGCATGACAATCCTGAAAGCGCAGAAAACCACTCTCAGACAAATCAGGAAGGTTATAGATTCAGCGATCTGTCTGTGCCAAGTTAATTGAGTTGTTAGATGTGGTGCATTTGACTTTATGTCCACAGTAGTGTTACTATCAAACAAGGAAGGGTTTCCTAATTTTCCTGTTTTTCTTCTTTTCCCACTCTTCATTTGACCGCAAAAGGGTTTTGAATTTTTAAAAGGATGATTGTTTACCAGTTTATCAAGTATGGACTTAATTCTGTGCAGAAAAAAAATAAGCCATACAGATATTCTTGAATGAAAAATATAAGGAGTTATTTTCATGCCAAAGCTCACTAAAGTAAAATTATTATAAAATGTTAAAATGTATAAATACATCCAATATTGCATTAATCACATAGAGGCTTTCCCCAAGCATGCAAAAAAGAAACACAACATGATAGAGTGTTGAATGTTAAACTTGGCTGTGTAATGAATATTGAGCATAACAGAAGTAAGATCAATTTAAAACAAAAAGAATTTCTCATTGTGCAGGTATTTGATTTTTCAACTGAACACGACAATTTCCACAAGAAAGACTGATTTCTCTTGGAGACTGATGTCGAGGTTAAATCTTCCTTTAAAATTCTCTGTTTGCAGCAAGGAGACTTTCTGGCTGGTTTTTCAAGCTATAAACAGGGCTCTAAACTTTGTGAAACATTTCAGACAAAAAGGTGCACACTCCAGTAATTTCTGACTTCTCTCTGATATTCCAAATTCAAATGTTCATGTCAAACATTGCATCACATGACCTCACTCCATGCTATTTTGACATTTGGAGGAATAAGGAGGACTGACTTGTCCCTTGCATCAGCCATTTTTTCATTGTTGGGGTGATTAGCTTTTTTAATTTCCCCAGACAATACACTTGAATGATCTATCCTCCATCTTGATGATATAGAAAGGAGTTGTTCACACCTCCAGGAGTGCCATTTCCTTGTTAGGCTCTCTGTGGACTTGCCATTGCCATCTCCAAATTGCATTGATTCAGCATCTTTTGTTTAGTAGAAGTATCTTTTTTAAAAAAGTTCTGTATGTGAGCAAGTGGATGAAATTACAAATTAACATTGCAAATAGCAGATCTTTGTGACACTATGATGAGGAAAATCATGCAAAGTCTCATTCCTAATTGGAAATTCATGTCAGTGTACATTTGATTGGGGCAAGTTGTGGACTTGTTGGGCCGAAGGGCCTGTTTCCACACTGTAAGTAATCTAAGTGGGCGGCACGGTGGCACAGTGGTTAGCACTGCTGCCTCACAGCGCCAGAGACCCGGGTTCAATTCCCGCCTCAGGCGACTGACTGTGTGGAATTTGCACATTCTCCCCGTGTCTGCGTGGGTTTCCTCCGGGTGCTCCGGTTTCCTCTCACAGTCCAAAGATGTGCAGGTCAGGTGAACTGGCCATGCTAAATTGCCCGTAGTGTTAGGTAAAGGGTAAATGTAGGGGTATGGGTGGGTTGCGCTTCGGCGGGTCGGTGTGGACTTGTTGGGCCGAAGGGCCTGTTTCCACACTGTAATGTAATCTAATGTAATCTAAAGTTTACACAATCTTTCACAATTTGGATAACCAGAATAGTGTCTAAGCTCATATATAAAGAATGGTTACAATGCCAAAGCACAGCAGAGAGGCATGGAGAAAGTGCCCTCATTCCTGATGAAGGGCTTTTGCCCGAAAGATCGATTCTCCTGCTCCTCGGATGCTGCCTGACCTGCTGTGCTTTTTCGGTACCACACTCTTGACTCATGGGGAAAGTGCTGCTGACAGTAAATTCTCACCCCCAGTGTAAGAGGTCTGAAATATGAAGAAAGATGTGTTGTGCCGTGTAATGTGGGTAAATGTACCCTTGCTAACCTTGGTCAGTTTGCAGTTATCCTTTTAACTTGGGAGAGAGACAGACAGAGGGGATAAGAGTCAAGGGAAGGGCTAACACAACTTTATTGAAAACTTTATTCAGGAAAAGCTGCATTTATCAGACTCTGAAAACAAAAATATGCTGGAAATCATAGTGGGTTAGGCAGCACCCATGGGGAGTTAACGTTTTGAGTCTAGATGACTCTTCATCATAGCAAGATTCCAGCATCTGCAGTAATTTATTCCTACATTTATCAGACTCTACTATTATACTTTAATTAAACTCTATCAATCACAGGATTCTTCAGTAAAAAGTCTTAAATCTACACTAGCTATGTACTTCCGACACGCATTTCTGAGGACTTTCTACATCCTATCCACATGTCTCTACCACTTTGTTTGAACTGCTTGTCTGAAAGGACTGGAAATACCTGTTCAATAAGCCTGGGATAGGTTGTTCCTCTGTCTATGAGGGTTGGCTGATGTTTCAAAATCTGCAGTTGTTGGTTTGGGCTTCCCCTCTCATCTAGGGCTGGTTCTGGTCTTTGGGTCATCTCACCAAGGTGGTCTCTTTGGCTCTGGTCTTTCTGATGATGTTTGCCACGAGGTACAAGGAGCTGGAGATGCCATGCAGCTTCATTACCAGTCGAAGGTTCTCTCTGGAGACTCTGTTGAAGAAGGTGCAAGAGCAGAGTGAGCTGACACTCCAGTATGCCCCATTTATCCCCAATTTAATCATCGTCATTGAAGATTCAAGTTGGAGCAGGAAGATCTAATGGAGGTCACAGAACGTGGTTATGGACCTTCAATTATCAAGTGCCATCGTTGCCTTTGGCCTCCTGCTGAGTTGAGTGTCACTAAATCTGCGTAACGTCTTTCTAACAAAGCAGCTTTACTGGGGGTGTAAATAGCAGGTTATTCTGAAACCAAGTGGTCATTAGCACCTGGCCAGGTAGTTCCAGGCCTGTCTGGTTTCAGTGGGAAGTTGATTGTCCAATGTCCACTCCAGCTCCGCAGTTTACAAATTGCAGATTCCACTGGCTTTAAACTTCGCTTCTACATTTTGAGCTTTTAACCATGCTTATGAAAAAATACTAATATTTCTGTAACAAACCTGGAAGTCATGGCTCACCTGACCACAGATGTCAGAAACTGCAATGATATAAATGAGCAAAGAACCTGTTTTAGTGACAGTGTTTGAGGGATAAATGGAAATATATTAACTACGATACCTCGAAGATTTGCTGCTGTTCTTCATAGTGGAAGGTGGATTTTTTTTTATGGCTACCCAAAAGGACAACCAGGGTCATGGTTTAACATTTCTTGACACTAGCTGAAAGCAATTTTAAATCGGCTTCAGCAAGTTTTTCTTCATAAAGTGTATGATCAATTCATGGAATTAATCCTTTTATCGAATGATGGAGGTGAAAACTCTGAAATTGTTGAAGCACCAGGTGGATGCTGCAATGGGGAGTTTTACGGCCTTTTATGGAGGATAAACTAAGATGGATTGAATTATCTTCCTCTTCCACAAATATCTTGTAATCGATTTTAGAGATTATTCCAAATGGTTAGTAGTGAAGACAGAAGTATTTTCATATATTTGGGTGTATTTATCATTTATTTTCAGGTTTTGTCATTAATTTTTGACTCATTTTGAATGAATACTAAAGTAAAATTTTGATCTGATGTCACCATGTACATCTCACATAAATTGTAAGTGATGTTATGTGTATTTAGTGAAACACAGTTTCAACATAATGCCTAAAAGCATAAGATCAAAACTTAAAACATTATGAAATTATCATCAAAGGTTAGTTTTGGGCTGTAATGTGGTAATTCACTGCAAGTTGGCATGAATTATTAATTCTGATTTGCTATTTTTATTTTTTTATCTCTAGCAGTTGAATGCTGAGGTGGAATACAGAATAGCAATAGCTGAGCTTTTGGCATTGAAAGGTGTTTCCCTAAAGGAAAGAGATGAAAAAGTCACGGAGTTACAAAATCTTCATCAACAAGTTAAGGATAAAATAAAGGAATATGAAACGATTTTTCTTAAGACAGTTAAATTTCATAAGACCATTGAAGAGGTATGTGTTCAAACTTTTAAAAATTTAACATGCCCTTGTTAAAGGTGTATGTGTACTTTTTGTTTCTGTTATTTTATCCCAGGTCTAATTTTAATGAACTCAAATGTTAGCAATTGATTACACCTTTCATATAATATAGCTTTCATATAATATATTCTATTCTAAAATGTCACCACATTTCTAATTTAACTTTTATGTTCTGAATGTTTCATTCTTTTCTTTCAGATTAGTATAGTTGCATTAAAATGTTAGTGAAATAATGCTCACAATCATAGGATAAAGAGAACTATGGAGCTATATCTTTCCATTTGAGAAATGTATCAGAAAGTAAATTATTGTAAGGAGGAGTAAAAACATGGGAATGGTTTACTTCTGCTCCTAATTTGTATGTTCATGTGTATTCTTTCATGTGATTACCCTGTTTGATGACACAATTGTTGGTGATCCTCCGGAGATCGCCTCAGTTCAAAGTAACAGCAAACACTGCTGAATCCATGTAATCCAGCTGGCTATATCTTTATGGGTTTCTTAAGAAGTTAGTGGCAACTGCTGTTGCTTTGCCACTGTGTGCAACATCCAGGCCCATGAGAATGAGCACATGCTTTCTTCTGGTGACACAGCATTTCTAATTTGGGGTAACTAAGCTTGCCACAGTTCCATGAGGAAGAGCAAAACGTAAAGCTTATAAAATATAGAATGTGCAATATATTTATGACTAATGGCATGTTAAGACACTGTCATTACTCAAAAGAGAGCAGGCCATACTGAGATCAGATGCTTATTTAGTCGACATTTAAAGTCTGAATACAATGCTTTAAGTCCTTGGATTAGGCAAGGACAGCTTGACATTGTAGTTCAGAGTAGGTCAGTAAAATTTTATTCATATTTTGGCCACTTAACAATCTCATCACTGACAACAGCATATTTTGTTTCCCCTAAAAATGACTTTTCCAACAATATCTTAGCCACCCTCCCAAGTTCCACACTCCATAACTTTATTGTCGGTATCCCAATTTGCCCCAAGTGGCAGTATCCAATTTTAAAATTCCCATTCTTTTGCAATTCTTCCTTGGCCTCAGCTCTCCCTACACTTTCTAATGTCTTTCATTCCAACAATGCTACTGGGTCCTTTTATCCCGATAGTCTCAATCCCAATTTTTAATTGTACTTTCAGTTGTTCAAGGCCAAAGTTTTGGATATTTCACCTTCTCCTTCTTAATCTGTTTCTCCCTCCTTTAAAATGCTTCATAAAATTTGCGTTGTTATCAAATTCTTGGTCATTTGCTCTAATATCTCCTTCATTGCCTTGATGTTAAAGTTTGTTAGTTAATGCTTTTGCAAAAACACTTGAGGGTGTTTTATTACACTAAAGCAAAAATGCAAATTGTTACTGTTCAACGAGGCTCATTTTTTGGATTTGCAAATCTTTGTACAAAACTACAAGTTCATTTTACTGTCTATATTTTGTTCTGAAAATTTGCAAAAGTTCTGCTACCATTACATTTACACCTCTGAAACCTTCTGCAGGAAAATATATTGACAGACCTTTGAAAAATAGGAAGATGATTCTACTTTATTGGGAGTTGGATTTTACAGGGTTTTGTGGCAGTTAGCAGGCAGCACCCAGCCTCTGGATCCTTGCATGTCCAGCTCCGAGCACAAGCACGGGTTAAAACAGAAATTCCAAAGCTGTGATCTGTCATGAACTGCTTTGGCATAGGCTGCACTGTTACCAACTCCCCACTCCCACTTACCCAACTCCTGTTCAACTCCTGTTTAACTGGGTTTTTATTGGCAATTTGAGTAACAGCTGCAGCTGTGCACTATATATAATTTTGTGGCATATTATTAAACATTACTATTAAGATTATTATTGCATTTTTAAAAGCAAATTTTGAAAAAAAACTTAGTTTTTTTCTGATATTTCAGTCTTTACATTTACCCCCTATCGATGTCTTAGTCTTTATATTCCTGGATGGTTTTTTTTTAAGTGAGCTCATTCCAGTGCAATCCATTTCCTGGCCAGCTATTTGTGAAAACTCTTTGATACAATTGACTACTTGGAGTGCTTGACATCATCACTACTGCTCTGTGCTGACAACCCCATTAAACAGCTCCACAATCATTGCACAATGAGATTGGCAGCAAGGCTTTCTTCCAGGTTAGCAGTTAAGGATTGACATTTCACCAAAGACTGCTAAGTCCAGACCATCTGTGGTAGAAAAAGTGCCACAGATCTTTGACTGTTCAAGGCAGTGGCAACGTCTATTGAATGCAGAATATGTATCTGCAAAAAACTGCAACAGTGACAATATGCCTTTTGCTGGAGTTGCTTTGGTCTTATTTTAAAACAGTGCCTGTTGTCATTTGTACAGGATCTAGTGATGCCACAGATTTTCCATCCACGTTATTGCTGTTAGCTGCTAGCATTTTGTTGCACTCATGCCAGTGAAGGGTGCATTCCCATCTGGCCTACTGAACTAAAGGAGCTTTGCAATGTTTCCTGTGGAACATAATCCAGACAACCATTCCTGCATGATCTGATTTATGACAGATGACTCTACATAAGAGGGTATTACATTCCCAAGCCTATGGAGAGCATCTGCTATACTTGTCCTGAAAAATTGAAAGCTACTTCATGTTAATGATTATTCATGGCAAATGTATTACAAGTATAAACCCGTTATAAGATGGTACAATACTTGGCATGCGGCAGACACACTGCTGATTTTCTCCCTGCACCGCAACCATTCATTGAGAGATCAAAATTTCCCATCCTGCCTAATCAAAGCAACTCACTACTTTGAAACTCTTAATACTCCATGTCCCACCACTAGCATTTCAAAAATTCACCTGAGAGTCATCTTTGACAATATCTTTTATAATGCAAAGAAGAGAGAACCACCTGAGTGTGCAAGTTCAGCCATATTGTACAGAGTAGCCAGTAAAACACCAACATGAACATTCAGTAAAGAGTGAATGTGAATGCTTCCACAATACAAAATGCCCCTAATTTCCTTATAATCACCAATGTGTGCCAAATAGGAGATGCGTCAGTAGACTGAGCTCTCTGTCTAAACTGGTCTCACCAAATAATGGTGATGCACAGGTGATTAAAGTGAAAACAATCTAAAATATTTCCAAATGAAATTTACATTTGAGAAGCACTGATTCCACCTTTGTGTTCTCAATTGGCCTTATGCGACACACAGTTCAGTTGGCAGGAAAATCATGGCTGTGTCTCAGAGCCACCCATCAGAGTCTGCTTCACCATTTAATAAGATCTGATTTTAATTTTAAATGCCTGCATATTCCAGATGATCTTTCATCCCTTTGATAATCAAGAATCTATCTACGTTTGAGGAAGATAATTCTAAAGAGACACAATCCTCTGAGACAAAATATGATTCCTCTTCCCTGCAACCCTTTATTCTTAAATTATGACCGTTGTAGATTCTCCCAAAAGAGGAACCAGCCTTTCAACATCCAGCCTGTCAAATCTCCTCAGAATTGCTGTTTTGTTTCACCATGTAAAGTTATTGTGAGATCTCTCCATATTAGTCTCTCATACACATTGCTGACACTTTAAACTTTAATTGGAATCTTGTGGATATCAGGAAGAAGAAAGAAAGCAGAAATGGCAGCCACTTTCAGTTCCATCATTGCCATGGTTAAAATTCCACCTTATGGCAGTCAGGCACCTGATCTATTCCGGCCCATGGCCATTTCTGCCAAAAGCAAGACAAAGGCAGTGGATTGATGACAGATTGAATGGAGGCAGCAAGGCACTTATAAATAAAGCTTGATTTTACCAGGTAAAATTTACAATCCTTCCAGGAGCACACAGGAAGCAGGGAGTGATGGAGGGTCACCAAAAGCAATAAGATGAAAACCCAACCAGCAAATTCAGAAGGAAAAATGCCAGGTCTGTGATCTTGTCTGCAACACGTATCCTTATACAAGCCAGAATGTGTCATGGCTGGTGACTTGGCAGAGGGCAATACCGAGGTGGTTCGCCGAGGCTGGAAGAGTATCTCCCAAGACCTAAGCCACTTGGAGCAGGACAAAGGGCAGTCAGAGCCTCAATGCAACTGAGATTTCATCTGGCCATAGGTGAAGCATTTTCAGGTTTGGGCTCACCCAGTGAGGAGGACAGTAGTCTATAGTTAGGGACACAGCTACAGGATGCAGCTGTGTAGTAGGCAGAGGAACTCCTGCAGCCAGAGAAGGCCACTGGAGCTGGGTGACTGGGCAACCAGAGCAGCCTGGCAGCAGAAGGTGCTACCCAGTTCAATAGGAAGAGCAAGGCTTGGGCTACCTTGGAATATTTGAGCACCAGTGTCTGCACAGACTGCACTTTTTCAATGAAGTCCTAGTGGAACTGTGGGGAACAGCGGACGAAGAATTGAGACTACCGGGGAATGGCAGATACCCAGGTCCTTTTGCTTTTCAGACAAGATTGGCTGTCAAATTCTATGCCAAGAGATTGACCCAGAAATCATCTCTAAGTCAGCATCTCATCTGCATAAATGAGGGTCATGGATACCATGAGATTTGGACTGATCAATATACTATGGTAATCAGGCTGAGAAGACAGTCCAGTTCAGGGCCACGTCTGGATTTTCCCAAGTGCAGGAGTCCATTGATTACACTCAACATAGCTTCAAGTTTCCGTCCTCACTGTAGCCTTTGCGAATAATAAGTATTTTTACTTGATAGCCTGGTTGTGTGTGACCACAGTGATTTCAGCATACGTGTGCAAGGTTTCCAGAAAGCTGCTACAGCACCCATGTCCTTAATTAATCCCAACTGAACTGCCTCAGCTCTTCAAACCACCTGAACATCTTTATGCCTGGATCCTGGGGATACGGGCTAATTAGTAAAGTCGTGACATCTGAGCTCAGTATGCAACCCCACACACAGGCAGAAGCCATATATAACTGCTGTCTCATGATTATATAGGCCTGCTACCAATGCCTCAGTAGATGTGGAAGCCTCAGAGGTATTCCTCCATGAATGTCAGCTACTGAGCACTGTACAACCTGACATTCTATGGGAAGTAGCATTGGACCCGGAGAAAAACACCAAGTGAGCCACATCCCTATAGGAGGAGGAGGAGGAGGATCATCATTTTCACATGCCAGAAATGTGGAGTCACACATGTCATGGATGAACTCCTCCATTGCTTTTGTATGGGGATTACATTGCCTCTGGAACTGGAACCAGGTCTTCACACTTTTCATGCATCACCTCGGGTTTCTGCTACCTTGCAAATGGCACCTGAGCCTTACCATCTGTAAGGAAAGGAGCATCATTGAGCATCTCCTACATTTCTCCAAAGGGTGTGGATACCACTGACTCCACTAGCCATCTAGAATAAATTGTGCCTACCAGTCTAAACACGTAACAGAGCCCATTGATATCTGTGTGCCTATCTGTATTGGTGAAGAACGCACAGAAATGATGTGACCGTGTCTTCCATTGTTGTTCCATCCTCTGAGCTTTCTGATGTGGCTGTATCACTGGCCTATCCCTCATTTGCTGCTAGACTGAGTGGGAATATTAAAGTGAAGTATTTGGTTCTTCAACCAGCCTCTCATTAATGAGGGGCATGCAGTGGTGGTGCAGGTCAGAGCAATGGATCAAAGTCTTTTGGAAAACTGCATTCTTTACACCTGCTTCATTCTGTGACATGCTGTCCTGCAGAGACTCAGGCCGCATGGCCTCCTCCTCCTCAATTAGTTTCACTACGTTGATAACAGTTGGTTGTTGATGTACCCTGACATTCCAAGAATATTTGTCCTGCAAGCAGAAACATAGAAAATGCCACTGCTGTCTTGTGCTGCCTATGTGCTGTTCACTCTAAGCCACTGTAAATGTATCGTGTGCCAAGGTGAGGGGGCCATTCAGCCATCATAATGCAGGACATAATGAATTGCTTTTGCCCGAAACATCAATTCTCCTGCTCCTCAGATGCTGCCTGACCTGCTGTGCTTTTCCAGCACTACACTCTCGACAGCCATCATAATGCAGGATTCATCCATGGATCTGAGCATGGGTCTTGGATACAGGTTGACTGAGTGCTAACACTGGCGCTTGATGCAGCCCTATTCATGGCCTCTGATTTCAATGGACACTTTTCATTCAATACAAGATTCACAGATGCCAACTTCTAACATCATTAACTATTGGAGACCACATCTAGTCATTCAGTAACCTTCTGCACTATAATCCAGGCCTTGTCACCAACTCATCGGTCACCCTGTTTCTGCCATTTCTAGCCATGTCTTCTTGGTTATGACTGAGAGCCTCTTCCCCAGTCTTCTGACAAAAATACTTGCAGCTGTTCACCGACAGCTTTCACAAAACTGTCGTGGGAGGCATCACTGAAGTTTGAGATGATCTTTTCATGCATCCCAGGATTTCCTCATCTTTCCATCTCCCTTATAAAAATCTTATTGATTCTGAATTAAGGAGCTTTTCCTGTCTGTGTCAAATTGGTTCTACTTTGGGCAGGGGGTGATGCTAAAGTATGAAAATCATCAGGTCTCACTCTTTGAGCTATTGGCAGCAAAATTATGTTATTTCATTTATGGTCCATGGGAGGCCCCAACCTCACCTTTCTCTCTCTCTCTCCACCCATCACCTTGTTAAATATCAAATGTCAGTCTTCGATCCAAGTAATAACATCATAATAATTAGATTAGTTATATTTCCAAATTGTTATTACTAATATTTCTTGCTTTCTCGGTTAGTCTCTCATATTCTCCATAGATTTGATATTACCCAAAGCTCTGCTGCCCAAATCCCAATTCAATAAAGTCTATTCATTCATCTTGTGCTCATTAACCTACAGTGGTTCCCAATTAAGCAAAACTCACCTTTTAATATTCTCATACTTAATTTCAAATCTATCGATGGTCTCTCCCCTCATTATTACTGCAATTTTCTCCAGACAAGTATTCCTCCGACACATTAACAGTCCTCTAATTCTAACCTGTTGAGCATCCCATAGTTTTGTTACTGCATTATTGGAGACTGTACTTTCACCTGCTCATGCTGTAATTCCTTCCATACATCCCTCTGCCTCCCTACCTTGGGTTCCTTGGGTTTAAGATATTACAACCTACCTCGCTGACCAAGGCTTTGCACAAACATTTCCTTATGTGACTTTACTTTTTTTCTCGAACTGCTCCAGTGAATTACCTTTGGTATCTTTTATTACATTACAGGTGGTGTTTTATGTATAAGTTGTTTATGTAGTGATTTTTGTTATCACTTAAAAATTTCAGCTTGAGGACATGATGAAGGTCGGAGAGCTGGGATATCCAGAACTGTTAACAATATCCGACAGTAGCAGAGAAGCAAAGATGCAACTTAGTCACCATCGAGAAAAACAGTCACATGTGAGCCATTTGTATAAATTGTCCCTCACATTAGCAATGGATATCATCTCCATTACTCAGCATTCTGTGAGTTAATTTTAGATTGTACAGAAAATTTTCCATTTTGACACATATAAGGGTATCTTAACTCTAGGTGGCTTACCTTTGATCATTTTCTTTTGAGTAGAGATTCATTGAGGCTTCAGTGGATTCCCTGCAGCACAAAGTGAAAGCTTTAGAGAGTGAGAGTGCACAGTGGAGTGCAAAGGCAGATCAATATGGAGAAAAACTGGAAACAAATTTGCATTATTGTACCATGAAAGAAGAAATAAATGAGGTTAGTACAAAAAACGGAGTTTTGAAAAATAAAATCAGTTGGTTTAAGACATCATTGTGATGGATGAGGAGTTTGCAGATTGCCAAACCTGACGAATTTTCACTTTACTTAAACCTGCAAACTTCTGTCACTAAAGTTAAGCATCTTGGACTGCTCTTCTTTCCATATAACTGATATTTGCATTGTTCTGTCAGCTGATGACTGTTTTTAAAGTTATATGGAAAGCCTTGAGAAAGGAAATTCATGGTACTGTTTAAAGACTGATTTTAAAAGGGTATCTTTATCATTCTAACATTAAAGTGGGGGTATTGGTTCTTGCAGAGCTCATATTCTGGGTGGAAAGCAGGCAAAAGGAAGCAGTTTAAGGACCAACATGTCATATATGAATTGTGCCTGTACGAGCACTAGACCATCCAAATATTCTTGATGGCCACTTGAAGCTAAAATTAGACCCCCTTGATATATGAACGTAGAAGCTTAATACCTGATTAAGCTTCTTTTAAAGAAATTCATTGGCACTAAAACATTCATTGTTTCGGTTCCTAACAAGGCTTATCCATTCGTTCTTAAAAAGACTGCTGAGAACTGTTACCAACAAAAGAAGTTTTTATTTGAAGTTTACCTTTCTGTGGAGCCAGAGAGATTGCGAGTACATGCCTTGGATGCACAGCTTTATTTGGCCCATGGCAACTGGTTCTCGTTTACAACATTCCCACTCTCCCAGATCACATCCCATTTCTCTCCTGAGTACCAAGCTGCATTCTCTACCTACTTCCTGTCTGTGTATTGGTGTGCCTCTGACCCTCCCAAGACTATTTATATGTGAATGTCCAACTTAAAGCAGTGTGTAATGTACATGGGCTGGTATCAGCAAACACAGCCATGTTTCTTGTTGAACTATACCTGATGTTAATACTCAAGTCAAGTTGCCATAGTCCTACCAGATTGTAGGGCTGCTTTCTCATTAGAAAGAGATGACTGGTGGTGATTTAACCTGAGAGCCACTACACCTCAGGCAAGGGGGATTGAGAAGGAGAGTTCTTCATGGTAACTTTAGCCATTGTGAGGATTGAATCCATGTTGTCGGGATCACATTGCTTCGCAAACCAGCCATCCAGCCAACTGAGCTAAACCAACTACCCCTGATGTTGAAGCTACTGAGCAGGACATTATAAGCTGTCCAGAATTCAATATTCCACTGAAAATTTAAGACACTGGCATTAGAGTGACATTACTGCTTACCTGGGAGGCTTATTACATAATCAACAACAAACTGTATCATTACATCTTCCCACTATGCCACATCTTCCAGTTTGTAACCAAAATCACTCCCGTAACATCAGGGACTGAAAATTTAACTAAAGATATTCTCGTTAAAACTAAACATGTTTACCACACCACCATCTTACCCAAAGGCCACTTTTCCAGATATAAATATTGAGGAGATCTCACAATTTCTCCTTGAATTGTTCATTCAGACTGATACAGGAGAACAATTGAAGGAAAGTTGGCCTGGAATCATGCTGTCAGGTGCTGAACTGAAGAGAATAGGAATCATAACAATATTCCAATGAACATAGCACTGAGAACACTGATGTCAGCCAGAATGTGTGTCAAGCTGAAGACAGAGGGATACACATCAAGAGGGTACAATTTCTGCTTGACAGGACACCAACATTAATTTTGTAGGGGCTCATGATTACAGTTAACTAATATCACCAGTTGACCATTTGTAAGCAATATTCACTTGATTTATTGAGTTTGTTAAGAAGCAGCAGTTTAAAAATGACACATTATTTATTTTGACAAAGAAATAAATGACCAATGATGAATGAGAATGTTGTACTAATCCAGAAACTGTCCTGGAGAATTGTCCCTTATGATTTGAAATGGTGGGGTACTCGTTCCTGATATTTTGCAGGCTTTAGTTCACAGATTTTATGGTAGCCATCTTTATTCTTGTGATAATAATAACCGTGCCATTCTCCCAAAGACCGCATTAATGAGGGAGCAGTGTGGCACTCGATGGATTTTGGACATCAATTCAGTTGAACTTTATGACTGAGTATTCTTGTGACCTTTCCTTGTTTTCATATACTGAAAATGTGTTGCTGGAAAAGCGCAGCAGGTCAGGCAGCATCCAAGGAGCAGGAGAATTGACGCATAATGCCCGAAACGTCGATTCTCCTATCCTTGGATGCTGCCTGACCTGCTGCGCTTTTCCAGCAACACATTTTCAGCTCTGATCTCCAGCATCTGCAGTCCTCACTTTCTCCTTGTTTTCATATACGAGAGATTTACTTTGTGTTCATAGAATACTACAGAAACACAATTAAATGAGGAAATAGGAAACAGTATGGAATACTAAAACAATTCAGTTTTGAAGGGGACCCCAAATTCCAACAGACACTTTTATCACTTTCACAATACCTATTGTGAAAAGAAGATCTGACGGTAAAAGACCACTGAATGACAAAATTACAGCTTTGAAGAAGAGCTGAAGATTACCATTGTTCAATTACAATAGCAGGAAAGCAATATCTTGAGATTCCTGCCCCATATTTTCAATTCTTTGACAAAGAGATGAGTGAGCGACTAGGAAGGCAATGGATTTCATTTCTTCAAAGAATGCGCTCAAGGAGTGTGAAGAATCAATGAAAATTCTTCAGACATTGCTGCTTTTGACTGAAAGATTCGCAGTCAGTGCTGTTGGGATTGCAACTGGAACTGTCACAAAGTGTGCTCAGCAAAATAATGACCTAACGAATGTATGAATTGCCTCTTGTCACATCTGAGAGTGTCTCTAGGCAGAGTTTTCTCAGCTCTCATATGAGACTAGAGTATTATTCTCATGCTGAAAAACATCTTTGCTCATGTAGAGCTTTCTGTACCTGGTACTCTTATACAAACTCAGTGTGATACCTCATAAAGCTGAAAGTACTTGAACTTCCATCACTACTTCATGATGTAGTGCTTTCTCATTAGCATTGCTAATCATTCAAACTAGCCTCACTTCATTAGTTAAAGGATTCAGCTTTCTCTAATCAAGAAAAGTGTCAGAGGAATCTTGACACACTGCATCATGGTTAGGGTTAGGAAAATATGACATAGATCTCTAAGAAGAAGTGGGCCTTTCAGGCCATCGAAGTCTGCTGTGCTGGTGGTGGGATAGGGGAGAGGTAGTGGGGTGATAAGAGGTTACTGCAGACTCTCCTTCTGGAAATGACTTAACTAACCCAATTCGTGAGAGTTTGCACTACTGACCAAATTCTTGGAAAAGCTGAGAAAATTCCTCCAAAGATCATCCAGTCATCTTGACATAGAACTTCAATAGCGCTTCAGTGGGACATCTTCCAAAATACCATCCAGTCTTTAGATTAGATTACATTACAGTGTGGAAACAGGCCCTTCGGCCCAACAAGTCCACACTGACCCGCCGAAGCGAAACCCACCCATACCCCTACATTTACCCCTTACCTAACACTACGGGCAATTTAGCATGGCCAATTCACCTGACCCTGCACATCTTTGGACTGTGGGAGGAAACCGGAGCACCCGGAGGAAACCCACGCAGACACGGGGAGAACGTGCAAACTCCACACAGTCAGTCGCCTGAGGCGGGAATTGAACCCGGGTCTCAGGCGCTGTGAGGCAGCAGTGCTAACCCCTGTGACACCATGCCGCCCACGGGTAAAAGACACATCTTTCTGAACAGGCTAAAAAATAGCCTCATAATTGAATGTAACAACCACCTGAGCATGGCAGTTCATAACTGAATGGATTATAGGTTATTGGCTGAAATCATCAAACACCCAAAAGCATCTTGCTGATATGGAGAGCACTACACCAAATAGAGAGAGACGGCGTGCAGTGATAATATCACAGCACCATAACTCCAGAGGTCCAAGCTAATTTTCTGAGAACATGGGTTCTAAAAACGTGACACCAAGTCATAAAATCTGGAATTTAAAAGCTAGCCTCAGTAATGATAAACATGAACCGTCTGGTTCACTAATATTCTTTAGGGAAGAAAATTTACCATCCTTCCCAAGATCAGCATACATTTGACATCACAATATACTGCAATGAGTTGACTCTGCACTGCTCAGTGAAAAGGCTTAACAAGCCATTTAGTATAAGGCCAATGAAGGATGGACAATAAATGTTGGCCTTATCAGTGACACTCGTATAAGAACTAATAGCAAGAGGAGGCAATTCAGCCCCTCAAGCGTGTTCCACCATTTGGTACGACCGTGGCTAATCTGATCTTGGTGTCAACTCCACTTTCCTATCCATGCTCTATATTTCTTCAACCCATTACTAGTTAAAACTCTGTCTACCTCCTCCTTAAATTTACTACAAGTCTCAACATCCACACATTCTGGGATAGGAGAAAGTGAGGAATGCAGATACTGGAGATCAGAGTTGAGTGTGGTGCTGGAAAGCACAACAGCTCAGGCAGCATCCAAGCTCGGAGCAGGAGAATCGACGTTTCTCACCTTCCATCCCACCAGCTTACGCATACATCGCATCATCCTCTGCCACTTCCGCCACCTACAAACGGACCCCACCACCAGAGACATATTTCCGACTCACCCCTATCAGCATTCCGAAGAGATCATTCCCTCCACAACTCCCTTGTCAGGTCCATGCCCCACCCCTCACCAACTCACAGCCCACCCCTGCACCTTCCCCTGCCACTGTAGGAAGTGCAAAACCTGCGCCCACACCACTTCCCCTCACCTCCATCCAAGCCCCAAAGGGTCCTTCCACATCTGACAGAAATTTACCTGTACCTCCACCAATGTTATCAACTGTATCCATTGCACCCGATGTAGTCTCCTCTACATCGGGGAGATAGGAGGCCTGCTTGCGGATCTTTTCAGAGAACATCTCTGAGACACCCACACCAATCAATCCCACTACCCCATAGCTAAACACTTCATTCTGCCTCCCACTCCATCAAGAACATGCAGGTCCTGGGCCTCCTCCATCACCAAACCCTTACCATCTGATGTCTGGAGGAAGAACGCCTCATATTCCACCTTGGACCCTGCAACCACACGGGATCAATGTGGATTTCAACAGTTTCCTCATTTCCCTCCCACCCACATTATCCCAGTCCCAAGCCTCAACTCGGCATTGCCCTCTAGACCCATCCATCACCTTTCCCACCTATCCGGTCCACCCTCCTCTTCGACATATCACCTTCTCCCTCATCTTCATCTACCTATCGCTTTCTCAGCTTCCTTCCCCCCCTCTCCCTCCCACCCCCCACCCGCCTCCCATTTATCTCTCAGCCCCACAAGCCTCATTCCTAATGAAGCGCTTATGTCCGAAACATCGATTCTCCTGCTCCTCGGATGCTGCCTGACCTGCTGTGCTTTTTCAGAATCACAGTCTCGACACATTCTGGGGTAGTGAATTCTGCAGATTCTCAACCCTATGAGAAAAGTAATTTTTCCTCATCTCTGTTTTAAATCTGCTGGTGTTTATCCTAAAACAATATCCTCTCATTCTAGATTGCCTAATTTGATGAAATATCTTTTTTATGTCTGCTTTGTCTATCCCCATTAGCATCTTATATACCTCAGTTAGATATCCATTCATTCTTCTAAACTCAAAGTATGGGCCTAAACTGCTCAATCTCTCTTCATAAGATAAACTCTTCATCTTTGGAGTCAATTAATTGAGCCTCCTCTAAACTGCCTCCAATGCAACTACAAACCCTCCTCCAGCAAGGAGACCAACATTCTATGCAGTACTCCAGGTGTGGTCTCACTAATATCTTGTACAGTTGCAGCAATACTTCCCTGCTTTTATATTCTATTCCTTTAGAAATGAATGTAAAAATTCAATTTACCTTCCTTATTACCTGTTTTATTTGCGTCCTGTTTTGTTTTGTGATTCATGCACAAGGACACCAGGGTTCCCATGCGCCAAAGCACTTTAAATGTTCTATCCATTTAGATAATACATTGCCTTTCTATTGCTCTGACCAAAATGGATAACCTCAGACTTATCTGCATGAAAATTAATCTACCAAATTTTGGCCCATTCATCTAAGTTATCCATAAAAAAATTATAAATTTCTTGTTTCTTCATTGCAACCTATATTCTGCTTATTTTAGTATCATCTAACGTATTTTCTATCCCTGTAAATTATTAAATAATTGAGAAACAAAAGATCCAATTACATAAAAACCTAATGACTTAGCAAGCGTTTGGTTTGGTTCCTGAAAACCTCTTAAAGCTCTCAAACTACTTTACCGATTTAAGATTTGGAGATGCTGGTGTTGGACTGGGGTGTCCAAAGTTAAAAATCACACAACACCAGGTTATAGTCCAACAGGTTTAATTGGAAGCACACTAGCTTTTGGAGCGACGCTCCTTCATCAGGTGGTAGTGGACTTCCACCTGATGAAGGAGCGTCGCTCCGAAAGCTAGTGTGCTTCCAATTAAACCTGTTGGACTCTCACCTGGTGTTGTGTGATTTTAACCGATTTAAGTAAGTGTCACTTCGGTCCAGCTTAGAGCTGGAGGCTAACACCTCCAAGAGTCTCGATCTCATCGAAGATCTCGTGTAAAGCTACTTTATGCTGGGAGACAGTACAGTTATGATTAAACCTGAATCAAGGAATAATTTGGTATTAAAAATATTAACATTTAAAGCAACTGGCCAAGAACCTTGATTTGGTCATGAACCTCAATGTGATCTAGAAAGTACTTCTTACTGTTCAACCTGCTGCAAGTTCCCACATTGTGGGGGTGATCTCTCAAATTATTCTGAAAAGACAACCTTACTTTTCAAAGTTGCTGATAGTTATTAAATCTGTCACACAGCGAACATTTGACTCTCCCATTGAACAGTCCTGTCACTTCTAAAGCTTGTTTCCACCATCATACCACCGTCAAAATCTGGTTTCCGGCCTCTCCTTCAATTGTTGGTGGGATTTCCATTGGACGATGTGGACATCTTTCAGCCTGGCCAACCCATTGGCTCAGATTAAGCCTTGAAATTGTATTAGTGTGAATCCACATGATGTGCTTTTCACTTAGCCTGCATAGTATGCTGGGTGGTTTGCTCTAACATTGAGATTTTATTAGAACAAATCTATATTTTTGCCTTTACATTGACAAATGAGTTTATGCAATATAGAACAATGTCCAATGGCATATCTGTATAAAGCATTAATAAAGGAATCTGTCAATTTCCCTGGCTGATGACACCTCTGATTGGATTGGACATATTCAATAGTCAAGTTCCTCTTTGGGCTCAAATAAGGATTAAACACCACTAAGACTGAAAACCTACTGAGACAAATTGGATAAATAAAAACCAAAAGAACTACTGTCTATCAGAAACAAAAACAGAAGTTGCTGGAAAAGCTCAGAGTTCTGAGGAAGGGTCAATGGACCCAAAATATTAACTTTGATTCCTCTTCACAGATGCTGCCAGACCTGTTGAGCTTTTCTAGTACTTTCTGTTTTTGAGACTTTATGGGTACCTTACTGTCAGCAGCAGGTGGAGACCCTACCTGCAAAGTGTGTCTTCAACTCCCATATGTATGCCTTTGAAAGCATCTGAGGGCTGTAGAAGAGATGGGGACTGTTTGGCTGGGCTGATTGTGCTGCACTTTCAGCGTATATTTTGCTGCATCTCACCTTGCTAAGTCTTTAACTACTTCATTGCACTTTGGATAAGTGTTCAAATGCTTCATCTCACTTCAAAAAAGTCACCAATTTGTTCTTTTTGTGAAATCTTCTGAGAATCTTCTTGCTTTGTAATTCAACATTGCCTCATGATTCGTTAGGTTTTTCTGAACAAACACTTCCTGAGACTAGTGTGTTCATTGCTGTCACCATGTTTGATCACTCTCCTGTAGGGGATCTTCATGTATTGATATAAGGTGAGGCCTGACCTCTTAGTAAATATTGGAAGTATTTACTGTCGCATTGTACATGATAATGCTATGGAGCAGAAGACTGAGCAGTATCAGGTCCATCTTCTGACTGGAACTTTAACTCAGTGACATCCCGTTTTCTTCATCGTCCCATTTCCATAATCAGCAAACCCCAACAAGACAAGAATTTCCTTAAATATCTGGAAGAACTAAAGCAACATGTAGGAAATTTTAGTTATCTGTGTTTTCAAGCTAAAATTAATTTGTTGGGAGTAGAAGTTCACATTTCCCAGCAAGTGTTGCAATAAAAGCAGAATAAACTTGGAAAAATTAGTTCAATGTCAAAGAAACTCAGTACCAACTCAGTGACTGTGTGTTTCACTGTTTATATGCTCTAAAAGATCCACACAAACTGACTTACCTTTTATGTGGCTGAATCTTGTTTTATAATTCTTATTTGAAGGACCTTGGGATGTTTCTTTACATTAAAAGAGCCAAATGAATTTAAATTCTTATTTTTATTGTTAGTTTTGACTTCCATGTGAAAGGGAGAAATAATTTGAAAAGTATTAAGATGCTAGGAGTGAGGAAACTGTAGGATTTTTCTTGACGTAGGAAATGGAGAGTCGTAGAGTCGTGGAAATCCCTACAGTGCAAAAAGAGGCCATTCGGCCTATTGAGTCTGCATCGACCCTCTGAAGAGCATCCCACCCAGACCTAGCCCCCAACTCCATCCCGTAACCCAGCATTTCCCATGCCTAATCCACCTGGCCTGCACATCTCTGGCTACTATGGGGCAATTTAGCGTGACCAATAACCTAACCTGCACATCTTTGGACTGTTGTGATAATCAGTCAGTGTTAGGTTCATAACCTGTAACTGGCATTTTGTGTAAGAGCTTCAAGACCTTGAAACAACCTTGCAGTGACACCACAGAGTTGCACATCACATAAAACTCTCTGTGGAACACTCACATGAGTGCATGGACATGAACAAATAAACAAGATAGATTACTCTTCACCTAATGTAACTATAGGGTAGAATCAGGTGTATCTATGAAACAAATGAGCACCTTAGGCTTATATCCATTGGCGGTTAGACGAATGAGGAGTGATCTTCTTGAAACATATCAGATCAAGCCCTTCCAGGCATCCATCTCTTGTTTGTAATGTTCTTAAGAATGAACAAGCAACATGTGTTGAATGAACTTTCTCATATAGAGATCTGATCCAGGCCAAACAAATTAATATTTAATTTAGTACAAGCATGAGATATTGTTCAGCCATTCGTATTTTGTTGTCTAGTTCTCTGAATATTGTCATTCCAGTATATTTTGAATTTTCATTCACATACTATCAATTGTTACCACAAAAATATTATATTTTAGATTCAGGTTCAGTATGAATAAATGACAAAATATGATCAAGTTAGATGATCTTTTACAAAAACTTAGAAGTCTTTAGTTGTGCATTTAAAGATTTGCCAGCATTCAACTTGAGTACTTATATGTGCTTTAGACAAAGAAATGGGAATTTGCAGTTTTAAATTATAGTGTAATTTAGAAGTGCATGAAGTTTAATGGGGCTAGGAAATTGTGTTGTGGAATATGTAGAAACATAGCACCAAATCACAGTGAGACCGGACCCTCAGTCCTTAGTGAAGATGCATACTAAAAGAAATACTAAAATGTTGATTTCAATACCAAAAGTCTATAATCGCAGTAACAACAATTAAATTATTAGATTCACAGAACAAGTGTCATTGTGACAATCATTACTTTAATGTTAGTTTATCTTTTAATCATTGTAAAACTTGCATTTCATTGGACTGCGATGCATATCTTTGCATTTTCAGTCTAAGGAGTTGACACACCGACCTATCCCATTTATGGATGGATGCAACAGCTGCCTACTGTGAAAACGGGGTGTGGTTCGCCTTCCCCTGTCTGTTCTGTACTACCAGGGATCTGTCAGAATGGAAGTGCAGTTCTGCATTTCTGAAGAAACCCTGATTCAGAAGCTTCTTGTAAAAATGTGGAGCCCTTCTTGTGTAAAGAAGGTGCAAAATTGCTTTCTGCATCAATTGCCTCTCCTTGGAAAATCCATCAATATAACGATCGTGATGTGGTACAAACAAAAGTAGATTTTGAAGATGCTTTCAGTGTTGTAAATTTCAGCAGGTAGTAGCAGGAGCCCTGTTCATACCACAGTTTTGTTTATGAAAGCTATATTAACAAACTATCAAACTCAGAATGTCATTGAAACTGAATCAGCAAATGCAACTCATTAAACCTGTGACCATGCAAATATATCTGAATCAGAAAGGGTAACACACATTATATCAGCAGCTCTCAAGCGAATAGATCCTCTCAAATCCCACAGTCACAAAAATGGCTAACGTGGCACCAAATTTAAATTTGGCTGCTCTGCATGATTGCCTTAAGAGCAGGAATTGCCATCCTTGAGAACTGCGACAACTCTATAGTCCAAGAAGCCACTAGTTGCTGCTGCTTGTACTACACATTGTAGGAAAAGCATGGCTACCAATCTTTAAGGTACATTCGGACATTTTGACTGAGGAGGGATCAGAGATCCAAACAAGTGTGTATGGGCTTGGGTTTTAGAGACTGGGAGGGGGGTGCGGTGGGAGTGGTTGTAGGGAGAGGGATGTATCATTTGGGGATAGGGGAGCAAAAAAAGTGCCCCACTGGGCCCAGCAGATCCCCCAAAAGAGATACTCTACTTCCTTAGGGCTATCTCTATGCTATGAAATGTACCTGGCTGGCTGTTTTGCTTCTGCTTTCCCCAGCCACACACAACAGAGTGGAAGTGGAATGAATTAGTCATGGAACAGCCTCAATAGCCGAAGGGAGGTAATATAAGAGGTGGGTCAGTAAAATAAAAGGTAGGTCAGGTGGATGGGAATGTAAGGGTTCTCCATCCACTTGATTTTGTATGCCGTCCTCCTTCAAACACTCCACTGAGGTCGTGTAAATTGCACCCTACATGTTTATCCAAATGAGATCTTGTAAAATATCTTGTAAAATAAATTAGTAAGCTTAGCAGCTGCATTAGGAGAGATGCTGTGAAGTGTAAAAGTAGCAAGTGACTGTAGACCTATAAAAAGATACGGAGGAAAGAACAGTTGTTTCTCTTTGACATGCGTTTGAATTATACTGGTATTATTCCCATACCAATAACTGCGTATTTCTATAAATTGTATTCCAATACTGTCACTTATTTTCTGGTCTTAACCAAGAGATATAGTGATATATAAAGTAAATAATTACTCCTTCTTACCCTAACCTCAATGCTTTACAAATAGCAATTTAAAAAATCTTTTCAAATTTGTAAATGGTGGTTTTGTTTTCGTTCAAATGTGAAAGTCATTGAAAACTGATTTTTTTAAAACTGATTTAAAATAAATTATGATGCGAAATCTCAATGTTTGATACACAACTCTGCATCTGCTGTCATTCTAAATGTATTCATATGGAAGAAGTATAAAAATAGATTTGATACAAAGTAATCCAGCAAGGTCAGATGACTGCAGCCCTCACTCCTTCAAGTTCTTGGTGTCAAATTCATTGTAATAATGATTGAGGAAGGGGTGTGGGTGGTGATTGGGAGTGGTGTTCGAAACCACATTCCATGCATCCTCTTAGAAAGAATGAGCATGCAATTCAGGAATTCCTACATTTCGTTCTTATGCCATTATTAGAATGGTGTTGAGAACGAGTTGCCTACTAACCTCTTAAGGGAATGTATCATCTAGAGATACCAACGGGCAGACTAACTGATGGGACTAAAACATTGAGTGAATAAGTAATTTAAAAGTAAGAAAATGCCAGAATTGTAACCTTACAGTTTGATAGTTACCAGCTTTGCAATGATTACCAAGCATTGTTTTACTTGTCCAAAGTGTGTGAATAACAATGACAGATATAACATCAATATTATGGGCCTTGGCAAAATGTTGTAACTTTGTCCATTATATTTAAACAGATTACTGTTCCCTTTTCTAAAGTAATGGACACAACAATTTTATAAAAATATTCTAATTGTTCATATCCTGTAGTCCCATAACATAATTTTAAGGTCATAGACTTTCAATATTCAAGTAAAAATTAAACTGGGCTAATTCGACTCTGTGCTGTGCAACAACACGTATCTGAACAGAGAGACCGACGCTGTCCAAGATAGTGGACTGGGGATTGTATTGCACATTCAGAATGAGGTTTTGGAGCAGTTGCCTCCCACAGGCAGTTCACCCTGCAATAAAAATAATTTTCAGACTCTGTGCCTTCCAAAAGTGAGGGAAAAATGTCAGAATTGACAAAGTGACTGTTGGGCCATCATCAGAACTGCAGAGTCCGGAAGTAATCCCATTCTCCCTCAATCCACAGAGAAAATCTTTACAAATGTACCTAGAGTTTACTTCCACAGATGCTACTGAAGTAGAGGGATCATTGGCTAAAGCTCCTCAAGACTGTCTAGAAAATTGCCCTTACACATTTACATTGAGCCCAAAGCCTTGCACAGGCTGACTTACTGAAAAATTGATATGCTATGTGCACCAGTTGTATTCCCAAAAATATATGCAATAAATAATAATCTCTACCTATATGTCTGTGACAAAGTTTTAATTGAGCTACTGGTGTAATATTATAATACACAACTTTCTTTACCTCTTAATTTCTTGGTGATTTTCTGTAGGGTGTTGTCATTAATCCTCCAAGCACAATGCTGTTATGGTTGGTGTGACTATCCCCAACAGCTGACATTGCCATCATTCATATAGTGTGACAAATTTCTTTGGCTATGACTAGGCAACTACATTTGTCTTCTAGGTAGAAAACAAGCTGTAATTTCTTTTAGTTTGCCCATAACTCTGTTGATTTACTTCAGGATTTGACATCTAAAAGCTGTAAAATTCCTTCCCTCCCAGATGCAATTAAAATAAGTGTATATTTGCATTATAATTGAAAATTAATGTTCCAATATTTATTATTTCTATTCTATAATGATTCACGTATGTAATGACAAGTGCACTGTCTTGTACATTTAATGAAATAATATAATCCCTCTAGTAATATTATGAGAAATGAAAACCAGTTCCTTTATGATCACATATTAATAAGGTTTAATCATTGCTATGAAGTTCAGTTTAAAGTTGATGATGAATGTATAATAATCCTGCAAAATATATATTTTTAGTTAAAGGAATCCTACAAAGAACTCAAGAAGAAGTTTAATAACTTGAAATTTAATTATCTAAAGAAAAATGAAAAATTCCGCAATCTGAAAGCTGTCAGAAATCAAATCCAGCAAGTTGAAATATATACTGAAAGATTTGAGGTAATGCTTGAAATGATTTTTGTTAGATTTTAATCACCGACCTGAAGACATTTAGTGTACCTTACTCTTTGCTACAGGTATCTGATCTACGTTGTGTTTTCTGTATTAAAAGATATTCAAAAAGAAAATGATTCAGTATGTGACAAAAGGCACTGCTGCACTGGAAAAGCATATCCCAAGAATGGAAATAAATGTACTTGAAGAATCCTTGAATGAAGTACAGAAACAAGTGAATGAGCTTGACAGGACAGTGGAGGAATACAAACAAAGCTTGGACATGACGATGCAATTACAACAGGCTATGGAAGAGGTAGATATTATAGTACTTCTGTGGAGTTAGACCTAATTTAACATTTTTGTCTTAGGAGCAACTGCATAGAAATGATAATGTTCAAGTTTGAATATCCTGTTGCTTACTCCACACTTGCTTTCTGCTTTTCAGACTTTTCCCTTTTCCCATTGATCTTATCAATCATTTCAAATATCTGACAAATATCTGTTTTTAATAGTAAAAGTGAACACTCTTGCCTGAAGCCTTTTGGTAAGTGAGTGTTGCTGGCTAAGCCAATACTTATTGCTGATCCATAATTGCCTTTGCCAAGGTAGTGATGCACTGCTTTCTTGATCTGCTGCAGTCCATTTGCTGTGAGAACACCCACAATGATGTTAGGAATTGAGTTGCAGGAATTTGACCCAGTTACAGTGAATAAATAGCAATGTTGATCAAAGACAAGTGGATGTGTGTTTTGGACAGAAACTTGCAGGTGATTGTGATCCCATGCATCTGTGGGTGTTGTCCTTGTTGGTACAGGTGACAGGTTTGGAAAGTACTGTTTGAGGAGCCTCGGTGAGTTAATGCAGTACATCCCATATGTGTAACAAACTGCTATAGCTACACATTGGTAGGGAAGGGATGAGTATGAAAGGTGATAGGACATCAATCAAGCAGGTTGCTTTGTCCAAGATGGTGTCAAGGTTCTTGACTGCAGTTGGAGCTGCAGCCATTCAGGCAGGTGCAGAGCCTGACTTGGTGGGCAGGTAGTGAGGAGTCGGGAAGTGAATCACTCACTGCAGAATTCCTAACTTTTAACATAGTGTTATGAAGTTGAGGGTGTGTACTGTACCTTTAAGAGAGAGTGAATGTTGTTTTGTACTGAGAGCTTACAAGCACCTGTCATACGACTAACTAGCAGTCTCTGAGTGTAATAGAAATTTGAAAATATGTAACATTTGGCTGTGAAACAGATTGCTGAGTTGGTTGCTAGTTTGACAATTCAAATTTAACCAACCAGTTAAAATTATGCCCCAGGATACCAAAACCCAATCAATTTTGAATTTATTGTTTTGCCAACATCGGACCAATGAGATGATCCAATGTTGGGGCGATAAAAGAGGCAGGCAGTTTGAAAGTCAGACACAGAGTAAACTGCCATCGAGAGAGACTGTCTTCAGAACACTCTCGATCAAAGGTATGTTTTTCATTTGAAACATCTTTGCAGTAAAAGACAGAAGGTGACCCAGGGAGATCTGCAACCAAAAGAAGGCCAACACCGGAGATGACAGCCACTGTGTGGTTTTACAATTAAGCTGATGTAATTTTAATACAGGATTTTTTTATTGGAACAGTATATTGTTATAGAGTTGGAGGTAGATAACAAGCATTTAAGAGAAAGGAGTCTTAGAGTTGTGAATAGTTGTTGTTTAATGTTCACTTTAGAGTTAAGGAATAAATTGGAATTATTTTTCTTTAAATATTGGGATTTGTGAGTTCTCTATCACTCATACTTTAACAAATTACAAGGTGAGGTGAGCTCTTTCTGGGTGTTTGGTTTAATTAGCAGAAAGGTTCACAGCCATGTTATAACACCTAGTCTTTTGCTACAGTATTTATATGGCTGGGCCAGTACAGTCAATGGTAATGCTCAGGTTGTTAATAGTGGAGTATTCAATTAGGATATGCAATTGGAGATTAAGGGACAATGCTTAGATTCCCTCTTGTTTGATATGATTGCTGCCTGGCAGTTGTGGAGTGTAAATGTTACTTCCTACTGAGAGCTCATGCCTGGATGTTGTCTAATATTTGATGTATGTAAAGATGAACTGCTTCAGTATCTGAGGAGTTGTGCATTCTGCAGAACACTGTGTAATCATCATTGAACATCCCTACTTCTGGATCATATTTTAATCTGATAATTATTGACAAAGCAACCATAGATGATTAGACATGGGATACTACCCAAAAGTGGTGGAAATGTGTTACTACCCAAAAGTACTAAGGGCTCCTTTGGTGCAGTGATAATATCCCTATCTCTTGACCAGAAGGCCTAGTATCAAGATCCACCTGCTCTTGAGGTGTAATACTACATATCTTAAAGGGTTGATTAAAGAATATGTACCCAAAGCAACTCTATTAGAAATTCCTGAGATCTAAGATGATTGAGCTCCAACAACTGCAGTCATCTCCCTTTATTCTGGGGCTTGCACCAGCCAGCTAAGAGTTTTCCTCCCAATTCCCATTTATTTTAGAAACAAAAACAGAAATTTCTGGAAAAGCTCAGCAGGTCTGGCAGCATCTCAGTTCTGAGGAGTCACTTGACCTGAAACGTTAAATCTGATATCTCTCCACAGATCCTGCCAGCCTGCTGAGCTTTTCCAGCACCTTCTGTTTTTGTTTCTGATTTACAGCATCCACAATTATTTGTTTTTTCCCATTTATTTCAGTTTTTCTTTGACTCCTAGGTACCATACTAGGTCAACTGTTGCCCTGATAGCAACAACAGTCACTCTCATCTTACCTCTGTCATTGAGCTCTTTTGTCCATGCTTGGACCAAGGGTATAATGAGATCAGAAGCTCAGTGATCAATGCAGAACCTAACTGACTGTCAGTGAGCAGGTTATTTCTGATAAGGTGCTGTTGATAACTCTACAGATTATGGTTTCTGCTGCTTTGCTGATGATCAAGAGTAGACTGATCAGCTGGAAACCGGATTTGTCCTGGATTTTTGTGTACAGGACATACCTGGGCAATTTTCCACATTGCCAGGTCAATGCCATTGCTGTAGTCATACTGAAATAACGTGGCTGTGGCTGTGTCTGGATGTGGAACACAATTCTTAAGTACTTTTGCAGGAATGTTGTCAGGGCCCACAGCCTGTATAACACCCAATGTCTTCAGCAGTTCCTTAATATCTGTGAAGTGAATCAAATTGGCTGAAGTCTGATGTTTATGATGTGGATACCTCCAGAGAAGGTAAAGATGAATCATCCACCCAGCATTTCAGGCTAAAATCCAAGCAAAATGCTTCAGTCTTGTCCTTGCACCGAAGTGCTGGAATCCCCCATGTGATTGTTGACTATTCATCGAGTGCATCTTAACTCTATTTAATTTTTAAAATAATTTCCAGTATACTCAAATTATATATGAAAAATTTTGTTAAAGTACCATAGCCTCTCACTATATACTATATATATATGGCATCTAAAAAAGTACAGCATTTAAGATTCCTCCAGAGACAAAATAGAGAAGTGAGAAAGAATTTCCGATTGAAAATTATTCAAAGTCTGGGGAAGGAAAGGATTTATTGAATGGTCTTTTTGTGCTCCAGCTTTGTGAGATTGAACATGTTTTCTGCACTTAAAATTGTTGACAAGTGATGTGGCATTTTTAGAAATGTGTTTATATGCGTGTATTATGAAATATATTGAATTGTTTGCTCGCATTTCAGAGTCAATTTTGGTGTGAGGATGCAAGTGGTACAGTTGTTCGAGTTGGGAAGTATTCTGCTGAGTGCAAGACAAAGGAAGCAGTGGGAATTCTTTACAAGCAGTTTGAAAAGTTTATGTGGCCTACCGTACCAGAACAAGAGAAGAGAATCCAGCAAATCACAGAATTGGCAATGCAACTATACGGTTAGAATAAATATTATTCTATTTTAAAACATTACTTGCATTCAGCAAGCTAAGCAATGTTAATGTAGGGTAACACCATTTTGCACACTCTGAAGACAATTGAGTCTCATCGAGAATCATTAGACATAGAGGAAGTCTCCCTTTACCTGATGTTAACAGTGTTCCTGAGCCTATTCTTTTTCTACTATACCCCAACAGTATGCCTTGACTCCAGCTACTGACAGAAATCACCCAATTACTTCTTTGTGTATATTTACAGAATGCAAATAGATAAAGCAGCTGTTGGCCTCTTTGTTAACCAATGGAAATTAAGAGAAAGGTCATGAGCTCTGGTCACATATAAAGAATGAACTGGAGGGAATAGCCTAAGTTCATGTCAAAAATGGTCCTTAAAATAGACCAAACAAACGTTCAGGCTTTCAGACTATTTGTTGAATATTTTTCCATGACAACTAACTAATCCAGGCATTGCCACTTTTATTATTCATGGAATTCTTGTAATAACTTCAGTACCAATGAATACAGCAACAAGCACCATTAACGTAACAGAACATTCCAAGATACCTCACAGGGGCATTATAAAGCAAAATATGATGCAGAACCATATCAGGTCTTAAATCGGGTAATCAAAAGCTTGGTCACAGAGCTAGGTTCAGGGAAGAAAGCAAGAACAAAAAAAAGCAGCAAATTGTAGGATTGAAAGTCCAGACCTTGTAGGCCAAAAACTCTAGGCACAGCCAGCAACATTGCAAAAACTAAAATTGGCAATGCACAAGAGGCAAAATTAGATGTGTGCAGATATCTCAGAAGACTATTTGACAAAGGGAGATTACAAAGATGAGGAGGTGGCAGGTCATGTAGAGATTCAAAAGTAAGGATGAGAATTTTAAGACAATGGCTTTGCTTGGACAGGTATCAATATAGGTCAGGGAATACAGAAGTATGGGACATGCTGTAAGTTAAGTCATAGGTAGGGAGGGGCAGAAACCTGAATGATTGTAGGTGTGCAGATAGTAGAATGTAGCAGACCAGTCAGGAGTGCATTGGAATAGTCAAGTCCAGAAACAGTAAAGGCAGTAATGAGGGGCTCAGTGGCTGACAAGCTCAGGCAAAATGTGCAATGTTATAGAGTGGAAATAAGTGATCTTAGTGATGACGTGAATGTGAGGTCAGAAACTTATTTCAGGAGTAAATATGACACTATGTTTCTGGCTTAATCTCAGCCTGCTGCCAGCGAGAGGAATGGAGTCACTAGCTGGAGGACGAAGGTTGGAGTGGAGATAGAAAACAATGGCTTCAAACATCCTGATATTTAATTGGATGAACCATCTGCTCATCCAGTACTGGATGCAGGATAAACAGTCAGATCATTTTTCCACAGTAAGAGAGTTGAGAAAGGTGTGGGAAAGTATTACTCTATTCATGCAGAATGTCAGATTACTTTCCAATGACGTTGTTGTATTAAAAGATGGGAAGGGGCCAAGAATAGATCCTTTGGGGCTGCCAGAGACAATGTTGGTGGACGAGACTGGGACTTCAGTACTCCAGCCACTCATCAATTGGTGAAGTTTGCAGTCAATCAGGATTTGTGCCATCGAGAAGTGTGACTATCTTCAGTTTGGAAAGTGCCAGTCAGCTGGGAGATCAGACAAGTAAATGGGACATTTTTGAGGTCCTGTGTCAATGAAAGTACGTTGTTAGCTGTCAGTTGGTGGTATGCTTTGAGGAGAATGTTTTTCTGTGGACATCAGGAGGTTCAACATATGCTAGTATAGGAAATCATCTGAACTCTGTTAGTCCCAGTGTTCCAAAAGGAATTATCATGACTTCTCTAACAGAATGGTCAACTGTGCCTATGGCTGCAGACAGATCAAGAAAGATGAAAAGAGAATGTTTACCTTTGTCATGTTACATTGGATGTCATTTGTGGTACCAGAAAGCTATTTCAGTACCTTGGCGGGGAGACTCCGTCTTCAGAGGGATTCAAACAGGAAATTCTGGGAAGAATTTGCATGGCTTTGGGAGGTGATAACACTTCCAGGGACATTTTGAGAGGAATGGAAGGTTTGAGTTGGGGTAGTCAGTTATTAGAAGGACTTAAAATTAATAGGGATTTGACACTGGATAAGCTGCCGATACTTAAAGTTGAAGAAGCAGTGGAACCAGATGTGATGCATTTAAGGATACAAAGGAAGGGAAAGTGGAGATTGCAGAGGCACTGGCATTATCTTTAAATCTTCTCTGGATTCAGGAGGATTGCAGCATTGCAGAAGTTATGTCATCTTTTGAAACAGTGTTGTAAAGATCAGCTCAGCTGTAACAGACCGGTCAGTTTAACTTTGGTGATGGGGAAACTTCTAAAAACAATGAGAAGCTGCAGTACCGGAATCAAATTTAAATTCCAGAAGACACAGTACAGCAGCACTTCACAGAAGGCTCCAAAGCACTGAAGAAGTCTCCTATACGGGGGACGAAACATCTGCAAATCAACTTACCGGTTCGGCAAACATACCCACAACCACGGCATCCAACACCCGTGCTACAAATCTATACACGAACCTAGAAATAATAGTCACATAGAAAAATGAGTATTATTTGGTCCTTAGGGGAATATTTTCTCATTAACCTGTTCAGAGATGCTATTACACACCCCTGGAGCAGGTGGGACTTGAACCTGTGCCTCCTAGCTCTGAAGTAGGGACACTACCACTGCACCATGAGAATTAAGCCTGGGAATCTTAGACGAAGTTTGGACTGTTGGAAGGGACTGACAGAAGCAGCTGATTGGATCTTCTCAATGTCAGTAACAGAAGAGTCCGTGAGCATCTCGCTCTTATTGTTCGAGGTGAGGGTGGAGGTAGAGTTTGTGGTAGAGAAAGAAATGTGGGGCTTTCTTTGCATTCCGATTGATCTGGAATATGGAGTATTGTTTATAGATGACAGAGGATTCAGTCACGCTTTTTGAGGTCCAGCCACATCTGACAGTAAATGGTGAATCTTGTTTCGCACCAGATTCTTTCAAGTCTGCTAAACTTTAATTGAGCAGAGGAGCAGCCAATTTGAGAGAAAATAATGGTTTTAGTGGGGATTATAAAATGAGTGTGGTGAGTACTTTTCTGATTGGAAAAAAGTGCTGGAGAATGAAGAGATATTTTAAATGAATTGAGGAGGTTTCCCAGTTTTTATCCATAGAAGGAAATTGAGTTCTGATGTGTAAGAAGAGGTGGGTGGTGATCCTGAGGTGCCTTTACATGTGAATGATAAGGATATAAAATTGGGTGAACTCTGTGATGAATGCTGACTTCCTTCCATTCGTCGCCGTACCCTGATGCTTCATTACACCCAGCCACAGCTGTGGGAAACATTTTTTTATTTTTAAGATATAATGAATGAGTAAATCTCATTGAAAACCAATTATATTTTACAAGTAAATTCAATCATCTATTAATTACTAACAAAGACAGCATGTTTAAGCTGTATGCAATTAAATATTGTCAGTGTTAATTTAAAAAATTAATCGGCTTATATCAAAGGTTGTAATGTAACTATTATTCTCAGTTCTGCCTGCTTTTTTTTAGTTGTCTGATGAATGATTATTTTATCTATCCTTTCTATGATATTGTTTGCAAGAGGTAAGCGCCAAAAGTCAAAGAAAATTTCAGCAATGCTAAATGCATTATCATATTTTCCCACTTAAACATGTTAGTAGGACTTATTTTCTCCCTATCGATTGCTGATAAAAGTGAGTGGCAGATTGAAACCACTGTAAGCTTTTCAACATTGTCATTGATATAAAGCAGAAACATCATTAAATGTAATGGATGTGGGAAAATAATTGTAAAAAGGTTCAGATTTTAAATGGAAAGCAGTTTGGATTTTCAGAAGACGTTTGATAAGGTGCATACATTAGGCTACTTAATAAGATAAAAGCCCATGGTGTTGGAAGTAGTATATTAACTTGCATAAAGGAATGAGGGGCAATGGCTTTACACAGAGAATGGTTAGTATGTGAGATGAACTGCCAGAGGAAGTGGTGCATGCAGGTACATTTACAACATTTAAAAGTCATTTGGATTAGTACATGAATAGGAAAGGTTTGGAGGCATTTGGGCCAAATGCAGGCAGGTGGGATTGGTTTTGTTTGCAAACATTGTAGGCGTGCACTAGTTAGACCAAAGAGTCTGTTTCCACACTCTCTGACCCTATGCTAACCAATATAAGACAGAGAATTGGAAGAAAGGGGACAATTTCGGGATGGCAGTTTGTAACTAGTGAAATTCCACAGGGATTCATGTTGGGGCCATAATTATTTACAATATATACATTAATTACTTGGATGACGGAAGTGAATGTATAACAGTAAAGTTTGCAGATAGCACAAAAATAGATGGGAAAGCCAGTGGTGAGTTTGAAACAAGGAGTCTGCAGAGGGATAAAGACGGGTTAAAGAAGTGGACAAACACTTGGCACATGGAATATAATTTAGGAAATGTGAGATTATGCACTTTGGCAGGAAGAGTAGAGGAGCTGAACATTGTTTAAATGGCAAAAAAACTGTAGAAAGCTGTAGCACAGAGGAATTTGGGAGTCCTCATCCATTAATCACAAAGAGCTAGCATGTAAATTCAAATAATAGGGGAAGGCAAATGGATTGTTGGCCTTTATTGCAAAGGGAATGGAATATAAAAATAGGGAGGTTTTAGTAAAGCTATACAAGACACTAGTGAGGGCACAGCTGAAGTACTGTGAACAGTTTTGGGCCCCTTATCTAAGGAAAAATATACTGGCATCAGAGACAGTCCAAAGAGCGGCACGGTGGCACAGTGGTTAGCACTGCTGCCTCACAGCGCCAGAGACCTGGGTTCAATTCCCACCTCAGGCAATTGTCTGTGTGGAGTTTGCACATTGTCTATGTGAGTTTCCTCCCACAGTCCAAAGATGTGCAGGTTAGGTGAATTGGCCATGCTAAATTGCCCATGGTGTTAGGTGAAGGAGTAAATGTAGGGGAATGGGTCTGGGTGGGTTGCTCTTTGGAGGGTCGGTGTGGACTTGTTGGGCCGATGGGCCTGTTTCCACACTGTAAGTAATCTAATCTAAAGAAGGTTCACTCGGTTGATACCAGTTATAGAGGGACTGTCTTATAAGGAGTGATGAGTAGGTGGGCCTATATTGTTTAGAATTTCAAAGAATAAAAGGTGACCTTAAAGAAACATTAACAAGATGATAACGTTATAACTCTTTGATGTTTATAATTTTTAAATGTAGAGATTTATTGCATATCCACATGTGTATTTATTGCTTCTTCAAAAATATGCATGCAAAGCTTTGAGCGATTAAATTCCCTGCAGTGTGGAAACAGGCTCTTCGGCCCAACAGGTCCACACCGACCCTCCGAAGAATAACCCACCCAGACCCATTTCCCTCTGACTAATGCACCTAACACTATGGGGATTTTAACATGGACAATTCACCTGACTTGCACATTTTTGGACTTTTCAACATTTAGAATTTTGTACAATTAGCCTTGGTAACCAACTAGCATTTTAAGGATAAAATATATTTCACAAATAAGCACTTTGCCAACAATGATTACACAGATGGTTACTATTTTTCCAATGATGTTCTTTGCCAAACAGAGATTTCAAGAGTTGTGCAGACAATATGAAACTTGTAGTTTTCTATGAACGTTGATCTGTCCATCTTTCAGAAACACTTTAGACTCCTGTCTTCATTTACTTTGTGCTTCAAAAACATCTTTTTAAAATGTATTTTTTCTGACTTACAGTTTGTTTTATATGGGAAAATATTGGTAATTTACCATCTGCAATTCAAACATTAAACAAATACCCTGTCTGATGTAAAAGACATTGAAAATCAGAACCGCCTGCAATTGGGGGATGTGTATTGAACATTGAGTTAGATATCTCTTACTTTAATCTGAAAGGCCACCCTAGTTTCATGTCTATGTTCATAACTAAAGGTCCTGAAGAAGCAAATAAATTTGTGAAGAAAATGGTAACAAAGTACAATGAGATTCTTGAATCAATAAAGGAACTTTGCAATGGGTTAAGAGAGCTTGAATCAAAACTTCACGAAAAGGTAAGCACAAAAACTGTCTTACTTTTGCAGTTAATATTGACATTGGTTTAGCTAAAAGTTGTGCTTATATCAATACAATAAGGAAATCAGGTTGGATAGCATTACTGATATTTATGAGGTATAATTTCTTTTATACATGTATTTGTGCAGATTATTTTTGCGCACATTTTCATCCCAGCAGAAATTAACTCTATTTCGCAACACTTTTGGTTAATTTTTATATACCACACTGTGATACCAATTTTATGAAGGTGGCACAATTTCTGATTCAGCGTAATTCGGAAAACAAAATATAAAACCACATTCAAACACTCAAACTCAAGGATATAAGTAAAGTCCATCAAAGGAAATGCTGGATTTTTAAAAGATTATTACAGACTAAAACAAGTTCACTATTAAGCATGTCTCTATGTTGCTGTTATAATAATGCCTTTCACATGCCCTCCAAAAACTGTTAAATTCTTAAAGTAATTCACTCCATTTCAAAATAAATCCCTACATCTGTTTGACATTAGGATGTTGACACACTGAATAGCAAAAACACTGTCTTTACCAGAACTGAACCAATTCAAAGGAAATATCCTGCAAATGATAACTGAGTTCCTTTCACAAACATTTTTAACATAACTTGCACAGAGCTGACATACTGCATGTTGATGTTAAACAGGCTGAAGCTTCAGAAAATCCAGCAGAAAATGCAAGTAAATCAGGTGAAGCAAGAAATTCTCAGCAGGAAAAACAGGTAAATATTTATAAACTTACCAGAAAGAAAATCATAAATTGACTATCGAGGAAAATGGTCACTTATTGTGTCACAATGTGAGAAAAAATGCCTTTTCTGTACAAGAAATGGTGTGGCACAAGTAGCACATTGCCTCACAGGCCAAAACATGTCCACAAATGAGGGATCCCCCACCCCACAGAATCAGCTGGGAGGCCTCCAGGTTTCACTGCACGTTCTTCACATGTGGCAACTGAAATGTCAAATTTCCTGCAGAATTGAGAAGCAGCTCCTATTAGGCCACTTGGGTGAATCATTTGGGAACCTGGAGGGCAACACATCTGCAAGGTTGCAGGAAAATGTCAAACATTTGCTACAGATACTTTAGAGTAGACAGCAGCAGCTTAAGGAAAATGCTTTGAAATAGCTTGTGGTCAGACTTTACTGTTATTTTGTATCTTTCAAGTGGGTATTAATTAAAATATTCACAAACAGCTACCATGGGCAGAAACTTGTTTTCAATCTGAACACAGTGGCTGTTCAATTTATATTAATGCTGTGAACAGAAATGGAACCAGTTATCCTTGCTGTATTGGGTTGCTCCTAGTGTGTCTCACTTGCATTACACTGCAGGGTAACTTCAATGGTTACATCATTGTTCAGTACTGCCATTGCCAGTCGCTATTGCTTGATTCTAGTGAATGCTGCTTCTTGTCTTGTGCCTCAATACCACTGCAATGTCCTTGGCAGTGAATTAGCATAATTGTCCACAAACTGGGCAAGTATCTGTACACAGATCTTTGAAAGTTGCCACCCAGGTAAATAGTGCGGTGAAGAAGGCATATGGCGTACTGGCTTTTATTGGTAGAGGAATTGAGTTCCGGAGTACTGAGGTCATGTTGCAGTTGTATAAGACTCTGGTGCGGCCGCATCTGGAGTATTGTGTGCAGTTTTGGTCGCCATACTATAGGAAGGATGTGGAGGCACTGGAACGGGTGCAGAGGAGGTTTACCAGGATGATGCCTGGTGTGGTAGAAAGATCGTATGAGGAAAGGCTGAGGCACTTGGGGTTGTTTTCATTGGAGAAAAGAAGGTTTAGGGGTGACTTGATAGAGGTGTACAAGATGATTAGGGGTTTAGATAGGGTCGACAGTGAGAATTTTTTCCACGTATGGAGTCAGCTATTACAAGGGAGCATAGCTTTAAATTAAGGGGGGGTAGGTATAGGACAGATGTTAGGGGTAGGTTCTTTACTCAGCGAGTCGTGAGTTCATGGAATGCCCTGCCAGTAGCAGTGGTGGACTCTCCCACATTATGGGCATTTAAGCGGGCATTGGATAGGCATATGGAGGATAGTGGGCTAATGTAGGTTAGGTGGGCTTGGATCGGCGCAACATCGAGGGCCGAAGGGCCTGTACTGCGCTGTATTCTTCTATGTTCTATGTTCTATGTTCTATTTACTATCTAGTTGCCAAATCATTGCACTGCTTTTACATCTATTGGTCATTGCATTGCTGTCACATCTACCTTTGCAGAATCTGTGTGATGAACCTGATTTTGGGTATCTTTAATTGCAATTTTTTTGAGTTCATCTGCTGAGTCAATCTCGTAGATCATCCATGAGAGCTTCCCTTCCAGAAAGATCACTATTTCATGCTTTCTATGTTGACACTCCTGTGGAGGTGTGGAAATGGCACTGGCCTTTGCAACCATCTGTATTTCCTAAATGGCATCAAGAATGCAATGAGAAAACTACTGCTTTCATCCAGCTTCACTTGCCAATAACAATTCTTCACATCTCAGCTCATGAAAATATTTAACATTTCAAGTTGTGACACAGCTCTTCAGTGGTGGGCTTAGTGTAGTAAGCTCTCTTTAAAGCTTTGTTTAGATCATTTCCGTCAATGCATACTATCAGCTTTCCAGATTGTTTCATTGCTACCCTGCTTCTAATCCATTCTGTAAGAGTTGTCACTTTCTCTATTACTCACTTTTCTTTGTAGTTCTTGTATCTTGCTTTTTAGGCGAGTTATAAGGGCAGCTCTAACTTTCCTCAGCAGATGCTGAATTAAGCTTTCACTTTCATCTAATTCATGGTGATATCCTCCAGGAAGACCTCCTAACTCTGTAAACACACCATTGTACACTCCTGGGGTCTGTCTCATGGTTAATATCGCGCATATGCTAAGACACATCGCAAATCTTGTTTAGGATGTTGAGGGCTAGTAGTCCAAGCTTTCAACTTTCTCCGGTCATCTGTGATTTCATATTCGATATCCTATCATTGCATTGGGCCTTCAGAGAAAGTTGTTCTTTCGGCATGAGTATGGTGTGATCATGCACCCTCGACTTCACTTTTGAGAGCTTTGTTTCTGGATTGCCATGCTGTACCACCTCTTCACACATCTGAGAAGGTTATAATGCTCCTTCTGCAGGCACATAACTCCAACAGTCACAACCATTTACTATTTGTTAACCTGACTGAACCAACTTGTGGTACAATGTGGAGTAATTCACCACAATCTTTGACTGTTTTCTCTTCAACGGCTATCTATCCTTGCTTCCTTCAAGCCAAATACTCAGGTGCAAAACTTTTCAACTTCTTGCATGAAAGTACTACTTTTGGGGTGGGAGGAAGTTGAAGGGATTGTGGGACAGATTGGCTCACCCAGGTCAGACAAGCACATGCTACTGAGATAGAAAGTCGATGTTCTTGGGTATGGATTTTATTTTACCTCACTTTCTGCAGCCTCCAATGGGATTAACAAAATGGTTCACTTATAATCACTGGAGACGAAAGAGAAAAAAGGGATTGGGAAATCTGGCACATCCAACTCAATCAATGATTGCTGTTGTTCACGACAACCATTTGCCGATTAGTTTGTCAATCAATATGATCTACAGACTGAATGACCTTTGCAATTGACAGGCCACTCAGCCAGTGGGGCCAGACCATCTGCAGGCACAGGCTCTGATGATCAGCATCATCTGCAGCCCTCTCTCCTGGGCCCTGGCACATATCCTTTGAGGTATCACCTCCTTTGAGCTCAGCAATGGCTACTGTTAGAAGTGGTGATGCTGCAGCTGCATTGATGCTGTCTGTCTGACTGAGGGAGCAGTTCTTGGGAGCAGCTACCATCCTGATGTTCTGATCTGCTGCCTGATGTCCTGCTACCCACCATAGCAGGATTGCCTCCCACTTTCAATCCAGCAGTGAAACTTGCTGGGAAGGAGCAAATTCAATCAAAAGATGAGTGGCTTTCATATATTTCATCAGCCACTAAGAAAACATTGCTTCTGGCCAGCTGACACTACGCATTCCATGCTTTGGCAGAAAGCTATTTTAATTTCGAAATTTTGAAAGCTGATTGGGGGCAGATGTTCGCAGGTAAAGGGACGGCTGGAAAATGGGAAGCCTTCAGAAATGAGATAACGAGAATCCAGAAAAAGTATATTCCTGTCAGGGTGAAAGGAAAGGCTGGTAGGCATAGGGAATACTGGATGATTAAAGAAATTGAGGGTTTGGTTAAGAAAAAGAAGGAAGCATATGTAAGGTATAGACAGGACAGATTGAGTGAATCCTTAGAAGAGTATAAAGGCAGTAGGAGTATACTAGAGAGGGAAATCAGGAGGACAAAACGAGGACATGAGATAGCTTTGGCAAATAGAATTAAGGAGAATCCATAGAGTTTTTACAAATACATTAAGGATCAGGTGTACCCGAGAACTCTGTGGGAAGCTAGAGAAGGGCCTCTTGCTGACATATTTGTATCATCGATAGTAACAGGTGAGACGGTGGAAGACTGGAGGTTGGCTAATGTGGTGCCACTGTTTAAGAAGGGTGGTAAGGACAAACCAGGGAACTATAGACCAGTGAGCCTGATGTCGGTGGTGGGCAAGTTGTTGGAGGGAATCCTGAGGTACAGGATGTACATGTATTTGGAAAGGCAAGGACTGATTAGGGATAATCAACATGGCTTTGTGCATGGGAAATCATGTCTCACAAACTTGATTGAGTTTTTTGACGAAGTAACAAAGAGGATTGATGAGGGTGGAGCGGTAAATGTGATCTATATGGACTTCAATAAGGCGTTCGACAAGGTTCCCCATGGGAGATTGATTAGCAAGGTTAGATCTCACGGAATACAGGGAGAATTAGCCATTTGGATACAGAACTGGCTCAAAGGTAGATGACAGAGGGTGGTGGTGGAGGGTTGTTTGTTAGAGTGGAGGCCTGTGACCAGTGGAGTGCCACAAGGATCGGTGCTGGGCCCTCCACTTTTTGTCATTTACATAAATGATTTGGATGTGAGCATAAGAGGTACAGTTAGTAAGTTTGCAGATGACACCAAAATTGGAGGTGTAGTGGTCAGCGAAGAGGGTTACCTCAGATTATAACAGGATCTTGACCAGATGGGCCAATGGGCTGAGAAGTGGCAGATGGAGTTTAATTCAGATAAATGCGAGGTGCTGCGTTTTGAGTTCTCATAAGGACTTGTGTAACCTCACCCTCCGGAGATGTTGCACCTGTGTGAAGTTTTCTTTCTCCCCTAATTGCAGGCCACTCACAGTCAGTGGTTGACCTCATGCAGATTCTGCATGGAGGGGCTTACTATGTCTATTAGAACCTTATAATCAAAGCTCAGTCTGCAATTAACCTCCAGGCTTGGCCTCACAAACAGACAAGACTTGAGTGGTCTGTTTATTTCTTTTAACACAAACCATCCTGTTCATCAGTCATTTCTAGCTCATGACTCAAAATTGATAACAGAATGAAACAAAACTAATGAAAGGCTTCTAACATGTGTATTATGAGTGATACTTGTAACAATGAAAGTGAAGTATGATTGATGAAAAATGTCAGTCGGGCAGTGTAGAGAGGGGAGGGGAATTGAACAGAGTGTGAAGTCATTGGTTCATTTGTAATGATGTGACCTTCTGATTTGCATTCAATCACCTTGACCATTCAATCACCTTGACCACCTTGACCAATTCACCTTGACCATTCTTTGAATTTCTTGCATCATTGTATCCAAGTTTGTGGACATATATTGACAACAGTGACTATCTCTTCCTATTTGCCTGGAAATTCTTTTGACCCTTCATGGATGGAGGGTCTCCCTCCTGACTATCTCCTACACCAAGGTCTCCAATGCAATGCCAGAGAATATTGGAGTTTTCCCTTTCCAATATTGAAACACATTCATCCTTGAGGCAGTTTCCCAAACCATTTCCAACACCTGCTGCAGCCAGAATACGTTTTCCTATGAGGTGGTGCAAATTTGAGTAGCAGTTGCTGGTTTTAAATGGTAGTGTCCAGCGTGAATCATCTTGTAAATTAGCTGACAGCATGCAGGTAATATGTTGCCTGTATTGAAATTAAAGGATTTGGGTTATTCTCACATTGTGATCCACATACCTGTTTTTGGGCCTTATTCACTTTTTCCACCTATATCTCTGCCTATTACTTCTTTAAAGCTATCAGTTAGAAGCAATTTTAAAACCTGAGGGGCAAATAATGTGTTTATGTTTCAAAATGTACAATATCAATAAATAAAACATGTGCAATTAACTTATTTTAATGAAACTCTATACACGTTGAAGTTAAAAGATCTTCACTGTAATGTTTTTTCAACCACTGCTAGGTGGAAACCAATGATTTTCAATCATCACCTGTAGATGCAAACATGCAAACGATGGAAAACCAAGAGCAAGGAAAAGTCACTATGGCATCATTGAAACCTACTGTGGACTCACCTGAAGTTTCAAAAGAAACCAAAAAGCTAAATCAATCCTCTATAAGTGTCTCAAATCATAATCAAGTTGTAGGATTACCCGCAGAAGACACCCAAGCAACAAAAGATAATGTGAAGAGCTGCAGTGAAAGAGAGAGATACATTCAGTGTTATACCACCACCTTGTCCCAGCCATTTAGAACCAAGCTGTCACAATCAAATTCGATATTTCCATCAACATATTCCACTGATTCTGAGAGAAGAGTTTTTGCCCTTCACCTCATACAAAACACATCGAAAGAGGCAAGACTTCTCCCGACTGCTCTTGGGGACGATTCAGAAATATCAATTCCAATTTCTTCTGCAGATGAACAAATGGATGAAACGGAAAACAGGGGAACATCGGATAGTCAGACAGAACCGCAAAATTACCCATTGTCATACAATCATGTAGGTATATTCTTGAATTCATAATGTTACTGCATAGATAAATACTGGATCACCTAAACAAATTGAATACATTTCATTTAAAAATTCAAGCGGGCAAATAAATGATTAATTAGTTCAAAATGTATTTACTCTGTTTATTTTGTAGGTTCATATGGGCTCTGCCTGAATAAAGGTTCTCAGCTTATTGTCTGCTGATGCCTTATCCTGAGCTGTATCTTTGGAAATGTTATTTTTGTCTTCATTCTCTAGGGCAGGTCAAGGAGTCAGGTCTAAAGTCTGTCTCAACTGCAATAGAAAACAAACCCAGACTGAACTGTATCTGAACCATCTGCTAGCCATCCAGAATGCTGAGTGAACCACTCCTCTTTTATTTCATTGTCATACAGACAGTTCCTTGGAACCTTTGAATTGTTCAGGCTTCTGACAGTTGTATATTCTTATGTTGAAAAATGTAAAATACCTTTAATATAAAACATGTCAACATGTTTCAAAGCTTATTCTTAATCAAAAGATTAACCTTCAGCTACGTAAGGAGTTATTTGATAGTGGCAATTTAAAAAATGGTGGTAAAAGATGTAGGTTTTGGATAGAGTCTCAAAGGGTCCAAGGTACAGAGATTTAAAGAGTGAAATCCAGAGCTGAGGATCTTGGAAGCTGATGGCATTTCCCTCCGCGGTGCAACAATTAAATTGGAGGGCATGTAACATGCCAAACGTGGAGAAGTGCAAAGATCTCAAAGGAATGCCATGGCTAGTGGGGGGATTACAGAGATAGAGTGGAGCAAGGACATGTAGAGATTTGAAAGTAATGTTGATAATTTTAAAATCAGGGAATCATCAGATATAGAACCAATGTAGTTCAGGGAACTGCGCAAAAGGGTCTTAGCATGAAATTAAATACAGGCAGAAGAGTGGAAAATGGCTAGGCCAGCCAGAAGAATGTTGGAAAGTCAAGAGATAGTGACAACACAGATGAGGGTTTGGGGAACAAATGGATTAAGAGAGGTGGGGCAGATATTTCGCAGCTAAGTGCAGGCAGTTTCCAAGATGTGCATGTCTCAGAAAATGACATTGGGATCCTGAGGTCATGCTGCTTTCCAGCTTTTCCTGAAGCAGGTGCCAAGACTTGGGAATCCCTGTAGATCAACAGGAAAGCAATTGAAGTAATTTAAAGCACAGTTCAGAGTCTTTTTAAGCACAAACTCCCTCTTCTTTCTCAAAAGCTCTCACTTTCTATGCTGTGTGTACTTCACCAGTATGATGGGAAGAGTTACTTCATGAGATTGACAGTTGGGAAAGTTTTAATCTTTTTTTTTAAAATTGATTCATGGAATGAGGGCATCACTGGCTAGGCCAGCATTGGTATCCCATCCCTATTTGGCCAGTGGGCAGTTAAGAATCAAGCACAATGCTGTGGGTCTGGAGTCACATGGAGCCAGACTAGGTAAGGACAGCAGTTTGAGAATCAGATGGGCTTTTCCCAACAACAACAATGGATTCATGGTCATCATTCGGCTTTTAATTCCAGATTTTTATTACATTCAAATTTCACAAACTACCATGACAGGATTCGAACTCGGGCCCCTAGAATCAGGTGAAGGTAGGAAACAGAGGGTGGAGGTGAAAGGTTATTTTTCAGACTGGAGGTTTGTGACCAATGGTGTCCCAAAATTGGTGGTGTAGTGGACAGTGAAGAAGGTTATCTCAGATTACCACAGGACCTTGATCAGATGGGCCAATGGGCTGAGGAACGACAAATGGAGTTTAATTTAGATAAATATGAAGTGTTGCATTTTGGAAAGGTAAACTAGGTCAGGACTTTTACACTTACTGGTCGGGCCCTGGGAGTGTTACCGAACAAAGAGATGGAGGGGTGCTGATGCGTGCATAGATCCTTGAGAGTGGAGTCACAGGTAGACAGGATGGTGAAGAACACATTTGACACACTTGCCTTCATTGATCAGTGCATTGAGTATGCAAGTTGGGACATCATGTTGCAGATGGACAGTATCTTACTGTACATTGGTAAGGTTACTCTTAGAATATTGCGTTCAGTTCTGGTGTCCCTGCTACAGGAGAAATGTTGTTAAACTTGAAAAGGTTCAGAAACGATTTACAAGGATGTTGTCGGGAATTGGAGGATTTGAGCTCAAAGGAGAGGCTGAATAGTCTGGGCATTTTTCCCTGGAGGATCAGAGGCTGAGGGATGACTTTATAGAGTTTTATAAAATCTTGAGGGGCATAGATAGGTTGAATATCCAGGGCAGAGAAGTCAAAGCTAGAAAGCATAGGCTTATGGTGAGAAGGAAAAGATTAAAAAAGACCTAAGAACATAGAACATACAACAATACAGCACAGAACAGGCCCTTCGGCCCACGATGTTGTGCCGAACATTTGTCCTAGCCTAAGCACCCATCCATGTACCTATCCAATTGCCACTTAAAGTTCGCCAATGATTCTGACTCTGCCACTCCCACAGGCAGCGCATTCCATGCCCCCACCACTCTCTGGGTAAAGAACCTACCCCTGACATCTCCCCTATACCTTCCACCCTTCACCTTAAATTTATGTCCCCTGGTAACACTCTGTTGTACCCGGGGAAAAAGTTTCTGATTGTCTACTCTATCTATTCCCCTGATCATCTTATACACCTCTATCAAGTCACCCCTCATCCTTCTCCGTTCCAATGAGAAAAGGCCTAGCACGCTCAACCTATCCTCGTACGACCTATTCTCCATTCCAGGCAACATCCTGGTAAATCTTCTCTGCACCCTCTCCAAAGCTTCCACATCTTTCCTAAAGTGAGGCGACCAGAACTGCACACAGTACTCCAAATGTGGCCTAACCAAAGTCCTGTACAGCTGTAACATCACTTCACGACTCTTGAATTCAATCCCTCTGCTAATGAACCCTAATACACCATGGGCCTTCTTACAAGCTCTATCCACCTGAGTGGCAACTTTCAAAGATCTATGAACATAGACCCCAAGATCCCTCTGCTCCTCCACCTTACTAAGAACCCTACCGTTAACCCTGTATTCCGCATTCTTATTTGACCTTCCAAAATGGACAACCTCACACTTGGCAGGGTTGAACTCCATCTGCCACTCCTCAGCCCAGCTCTGCATCATATCTAAGTCCCTTTGCAGCCGAAAACAGCCCTCCTCACTATCCACAACTCCACCAATCTTCGTATCATCTGCAAATTTACTGACCCACCCTTCGACTCCCTCTTCCAAGTCAGTAATAAAAATTACAAACAGCAGAAGACCCAGAACTGATCCCTGCGGAACTCCACTTGTAACTGGGCTCCAGGCTGAATATTTACCATCTACCACCACTCTCTGACTTCGACCGGTTAGCCAGTTTTCTATCCAACTGGCCAAATTTCCCACTATCCCATGCCTCCTGACTCTCCGCATAAAGTTTGTGAGAAGATTTGTAGCTTGGGTGCTCGTTGCTGTGGTTCTGTTCGCCGAGCTGGAAGTTTTTGTTGCAAACATTTCGTCCCCTGTCTAGGTGACATCCTCAGTGCTTGGGAGCCTCCTGTGAAGTGCTTCTGTGGTGTTTCCTCCAGCATTTATAGTGGCCTGTCCCTGCCGCTTCCGGTTGTCAGTTTCAGCTGTCCGCTGTAGTGGCCAGTATATTGGGTCCAGGTCGATGTGTTTGTTGATGGAGTTTGTGGATGAGTGCCATGCTTCTAGGAATTCCCTGGCTGTTCTTTGTTTCACTTGCCCTATAATGGTAGTGTTGTCCCAGTCAAATTCATGTTGTTTGTCGTCTGCGTGTGTGGCTACTAGGGATAGCTGGTCGTGTCGTTTCGTGGCTAGTTGATGTTCGTGGATGCGGATAGTTAGCTGTCTTCCTGTTTGTCCTATATAGTGTTTTGTGCAGTCCTTGCATAAGCCTACCATGGGGAACCTTATCAAATGCCTTACTAAAATCCATGTATACTACATCCACTGCTCTACCCGCATCCACATGCTTGGTCACCTCCTCAAAGAAGGGGTAACTTTTTTATGCAGAGATGGAGCATGCATAGAATGAACTGCTAGAGGAAGTGGTGAAGGCTGGTACAATTGCAACATTTAAAACGCATCTGGATGGGTATATGAATAGGAAGGGTTTGGAGGGACATGGGTCAAATGCTGGCAAATGGGACTAGGTCACATTGGGATATCTGGTCAGTGTAGACAAGTTGGACCAAAGGTGTACAATTGTATGACTTTATGACTGAACAGTGAAGAGTTCTAACCATAGCCATTCGGAGACTGCTATCAAAAATAAAACTTCTCTCGGAGAATGTGAATCATCACTGCAGCCAGAGATTGAAGTGTGGGACAGAATTGCTGGGGTCATTTAGAGGAGGCCTTCTAAGGAGGAAGAAGTGGTTTGTTGTATAGAGAGCAGGGGACTTTTTTTTCCCAGTCCCTCTTTTGGTTATAGGATACTGCCAAAGGTATACCGGCCAGGATTTGCCACATGTTGTGGCCCCTACCCGCTGCTGAAAAAAGTGGAATGGCACACTTAAACAGTCATTAAAGAGAGTCAGTCAGCTTCCAGTCAGCAAGGCTTCCTGCAAACGTCCTACCCCAGCTTTATTTGGAGGCAGTGAGAAGACCAATAGGATCTCTGCTTCACTGCTCCCTGCTCCATTAAACCCCCTCCCCTACTTCTCAGCTCATTGTCAGGGAAATATTACATTAAACTTGAGGAATCTTAATATTGCAGAAGGCCATTCAGCCCATCATACATCTCCCACTCTTTGAAAATCTCACTCATCTTCTCTTTCACTTAGATTCTACAATTTTTCATTTCAAGTATTCGTTCAGATTTGTTTTGAAGTGTACTCTTGTCTGTTTGCATCCATTTAAACACTGCTTTCTAGACAATAACACAATTCTCCTCATCTCACCTAAGTATCTGTATTCTTGTACTGTCCTTAACAGTGTATCATTTACTATATTTAGCCTCTTCTCATTCTCACTACCAACATGACTTCACTGCGCTAAATTTAATCTGGCATGTGCCTGCCTAGTTGAGGAGTTATTCTATGCCCTCCTGAAGTCAAAATACTATCCTTATCAATGTTCACTTCTTTATTGAATTTTATGTTGTGTGTAAACTTTGAAGTCATTCTCTGAATACGAAGCTAGATCATTAAATGCTACCATCTAGTCTGAAAAACAAATATGCACCACTATTATCGGATTTGATCCGATAGCCAACTTAACATTTATGCCACCACTGCTCCTTTAATCTCATGGGCTTTAGTATAACATTGAAGGTTTTGTAATTTAATGTCCTCAAGCTGGTGTCTTAAAAAAGATATTTGCTTGTAACTGGATGCATTCTGAAGTTAGTATAATAACCTGTTAGCCAATTTCTTGTTTTTATTTATCCTTAGGCCACTGAAATTAACAGTAAGCATAAAATGACCATATTTCCCCTGCTATTTGGTTCTCACATGAGAGTTTTGTGAACTCCTGCCTTTAATTATTCAAAAATTCAATGGTAAAATCTGCAGGCAGAATAATGAAACAATATAGTATTGGAGAAGTTATCAAGGTGCTGCCTAGTGGCACAGCAGAAATGGTAGCATTACAGGAAAGTGTGGCATAACAAATTTTAATACAATTTGTTTTTGTTTTTTTTAAGGAACGTTTAAATACCAACGCGAGTGAATTACTGAAAACTCGAATCTCTGATTCAGTTCCAGAAGATCCATATTCACAAGAAGCTACTGAGCTAATCCATCCTTCCGCTGAAGGCAGCACAGTGACAGATGGAGATCTGCAAAATGAACTTTTAGTCGATGAAAACCTGTCTGTAGAAGAATACGAGTGCATGTCTCCTGATGACGTTTCCTTGCCTCCACTTCCTGAGACGCCTGAATCGAACATGCTCCATTCTGAAACAGAAGTGGATAAAATGTCCAGATTAAGTTCCCGCAGCCTATATGCTGGATCTTTGAGCGGCCAGCCACAAATGCAAGCAAGCTATAGTAGAATGATTGACAATCCTGATACACTCGCACCTGTTGGCACTGCTAGTGGAGTAAATCACTCAAGACCACAAGTTTATAGTGGATTAGAAGGCAGTTTTGCATCTCATCCCAACCACAGCACTGAGCCCTGCACAAAATACCGATCCGAGTCTTTCTCTTGTATCCACAGTCCACTGACAATTCCTGCACCTGGTATTGTTTCGAGCACCCTTTCACATATCTTAAAATCCCAAATGGTAACTAATTCATCAGCCTCTGATTCCTTCTGTGAAGTGCATGAGACTCAGCTACAGACTTATAATTTGCATGAAAGTGTGACTGAGGGGCAGGAGTTGCTGCATGACCATAATAGGAGCTGTCTTAGAAAAGAATTGAGTTCTTGTAAAAACAATTCACATGCTTCACCTGAACCACTAACAGTACCCCTCAGAATAGATCAGTTAGTGCATGATCCAGGGCATCCAATAGATACTGTCATCCATGAGGAAATCAGACATACATCAAGAACCAGAGCCATGTGCCACTTGTCTGGCAACACACCCAACTTCTCCAAGCTCTTGTCTAATGTCAATGTGGTAGAAGGTTCTCCTGTGACCTTGGAAATAGAAGTTACAGGATTCCCAGAACCAACTTTGATGTGGTGGGTAACATATAACGAACAGCAATAATATATATAGATATATATATTTACAAGTCAAATTTCTTCTGTCTGAAAATATTTCATATAATATTAAGATATATTTAGCCTGGGCTGTTACCATGGGTCAAATATTACTGTGTTATTATAGTCTAACTTTAGACATAATACATTTTCTCAGTAATCAGTTGAGAGAGATAATTCAAGGAAGTTTGAGAAATAAATGAGAAGCTTCACAGTTAGTGGAACACAAAAATAAAATAATTATGCAGTTCTAATTCTGCCCAAAATTATGAGTAAATTAGTTGAAAAGTGAATGCAGTTAAAAACCTTCCACCAACCATTCGAGTAGAATGTCTCAGAATATCATAATTAGAACAGATGAATAATGTATTTAAGCAGCAATTAGCTTTCCTTAGCTGGCCACATACTACATTTACCATGAGTGATCGTTTTCTCAGTGATAAGAACATAGGAATGTAATATAGGCATTGGAACAGACAATGATCAGGAAGTCCATAATCTTATCAAACTTGTCATTGAAAATCAAGCTGTTAAGTACAGGAAAGATGGTTTAATAGGGGGATGTTGCATATTCAAAAAAGGAGCTGTGCATTGTCTTTGCATTCCCAAATGATCCTCACCAGTTTTGGCAAAGTAGAGCAGGATTCCAAAATGCTTGAATTAGTCCAACCAGATCTACTGGTGATAGACTAAATTATATGCACAATTTACATTTAAGTCTACATCCTATGAATAAACTGAGCCCAGCTGAGGACATTACCAGGCAAATGGTCAGAGTGAGAAAGAAAGTAGAGGACTTACTGGGAGAAATTGTAACAGAAATGGAGATAAGGTAGTGATTGACAGCTGCAGAATTATTAAGGTAAATAATGGGTCAAGGATAGCTGGGAGTTCGAATGTGCTAGTGTGACTTGGAGGACAGTTTTTCAAGACTGAATGCAGAAATGGGTAGGAACATATGGATGCTAAGGAATACAAAGAGTTGATGAGTGATGGCTGTTTGTATGAAATGTAGATAACGGAGATTGCAAATTGTGTGAGATGACAGCATCAAAAAGATGGTGTGAATATTGGTGAGTGGAGAGTTCGAGAAGCAGATCAAGAAGGGAGTGAACTCAGAGGACAGGGGGTAAGGTAAGTAGGCACAAGTTAAAATCAACAAGGATGACAAGTTACAGTGCTGAGGTTAAAGCAGAGAAGAATTGAGAATTCACATGAGAAACTTGTGTGGGGCTTGGCAAAGCTTTAGGAAGGGAGTGTTGTAGAGAAATTTGTTTTGAGGCAGAATAAGGTATTCAGAAAAGGAGAATGTATCAGGTAAATGAAAAGACAGACTGAAGTGGTATTTGGTGAGTATGCCCACAATGCCATTTAGGCATTTGGTGGGGCAGATGATACAATCGTGGCTCAGTAAGAGAAACAATGTTAACCCACATATGCCAAGCTTCAATCAATTGCATGATATCAATGCAATCATTTAGCATAGGGTTTTGGATACTATATGATCCTATATCTAATGTGCATCAAGGAAACAAGTCATGTAACTAACTGTCTTCGAAACTGTACAGATTTGCTTTGTACAGACACTTATCTACAGTATTTTACTTTATGCAAATGACAAGATTCATTTATGGAGACAAAAATAACACTGGATCATTCCATTCTGTAATCACTTTTCAACAATGACAATTCCAGGATATATTGAGAGACTCAATATGACAGAAAAAGGAAAATTATACTAAAATAGCACCAGAAGGTGCTATGTACCAGCGATGGAGACCATGTATCCTGAGACATTCTGTAAGGGTTTCAAGGTCCATTTGTTCCTAGTATTACTTTAGAACATTTAAAATCTGATCCTGATTATTGAATCTTTTTGACTTTGAGAAAGTAAGAACATCAGAAATAAAAGCAGAACATGTACCCCTTTGAACCTTCTTCATCATGCAATAAGCTTGTGGCTGATCTTCTACTCCAACTCCATTTTCCAAGCCTAAAGCCTTGTCCCTTGATTACCTTCATTACCAAAAATCTGTCATTCTCAGTTATACTTAAGACTTAAACAGGTAGGGTTACCTGCTGTGGAGAATTTTAAAGGTTTACAACCCACTTAGTGAATAAATTTCTCCAAATTTTAGTCTTACATCTTCAGGAGAAAGTGAGGACTGCAGATGCTGGCGATCAGAGCTGAAAATGTGTTGCTGGAAAAGTGCAGCAGTTCAGGCAGCATCCAAGGAGCAGGAGAATTGACGTTTCGGGCATGAGCCCTTCTTCAGGAAGGGCTCATGCCCAAAACGTCGATTCTCCTGCTCTCTGGATGCTGCCTGATCTGCTGTGCTTTTCCAGCAACACATTTTCAGCTCTTACATCTTCAATCCCATTTTATGGAAGCGTGGCTCTGGTCTTAAACTTTGTAACCAAGGAAAACAACTTATTTGCATCTGTTCTGTCAAATCTCTATGAATCTCAATGGAATCATCTGTAATATTTCTATACCCACCATATCCTCAATTTTTTAAACGAAGGACAAATCTCTCATTGCAGACCCTGCCAGACAGCATTGGCTTCTATCTGACAATGTGGAGAATTTACTCAAATTATGTCCTGTCCACAAAAAGCAGGACAACCCGATCAATAACCACCCCATCAGTCTACTCTCGATCATCAGTAAAGTGATGGATGGTGTTACCAACAGTGCTATCAAGCACCACCTGCCCAGCAATAACCTGCTCAGTGACACCCAGTTTGGGTTTCGCCAGGGCCACTCAGCTCCTGACCTCATTACAGTCTTGGTTCAAAAAATGGATAAAAGAGCTGAATTCTAGAGGGTGACAGTACTTAACATAAAGGCTGCAATTGACCATGTGTGGTTTCAAGGAGCCCTAGCAAAACTGGAATCAATGGAAATTGGGGAATACTCTCCTTTGGCTGGAGTCATGCTTGGCATGTAGGAAGATAGTTGTGGTTGTTGGAGGTCAGTCATTTCAACTCAAAGACATCCCTGCAGGAGTTCATCAGGCTAGTGTCCTAGACCCAACCATCTTCAAGTGCTTCATCAATGATCTTTCCTTCACCGTAAGGTCAGAATTGAGGAAGCTCGCCAATGATTGCACCATGTTCTGCATCATTCATGAATCCGCAGGTACTGACACAGTCCATGTCCAAATGCAGCAAAACCTGGACAAGATCCAATGACATTCATACCTCTAAAATGCCAATCAATGACCATCTCCAATAAGAGCTGGTCAATATTGTTACCATCACTGAAACCCCGATTATCATCATTCTGGAGGTTGCCAATGATCAGAAACTGAACAAGATCAGCCATATAAATACAGCATTTACAAAAGCAGGTTGGAGGCTAGGAATCCTGCAATGCTTAATTCACTTTCTGACTCTCCAGAGCATGTCCACTATCTAGTGTACAGGTCAGGCATTCGATGGAATATTCCCCAATTGTCTGGATGCGTGCAGCTGCAAGAACAATCAAATAGCTGGACACTATCCAGATCAAAGCAGCCTGCTTGATTGGCACTGCTTCTAAAAACATTCATTCCCTTTACTACTGATCCTCAGGAGCAGTAGTAAGAGCCATATACTAGATGAACTGCAGAAATTCGCTAAGGCTCCTTAAACAGCAAGTTGCAACCTCACAACCACTTCCATTTGGAAGGACAAGGGTAGCAGAAACATGGGAGCTTGCAAGTTCCCCTTCAAGACACTCACTATCCTGACTTGGAAATATGTCACTGTTCCTTCAATCTTGTTGGGTGAAAATCCTGGAATTTCATACCCAACAGCATTGTGGTTCTACCTAAACACATGAACTGCAACAATTCAATAAGGCAGCTCATCATTACCTTCTCAACTAGTGATTGGTAATAAATGCTTCCACAGCCAGTGAGGCCCACATCCCATGTGTGAACTAAAAAAAATAGCTAACCACATTGCAACCCTTCTAAGGCAAACATACCCTTCCTTGGGTTTAGGACTGAATATGTCCACTCAAACCTGAAGAATCTATTTGTTCGAAAGTTTTCTTATTGCACTGTATCAGTCATTTTTTTGTGGGCTATCAAGAATATATGCATTTAAGAAAATCAGAAAGGGATTTAAAAGTGCTATGTGGATTTTTACTATTTTCAGGTAGTTAGAATATGAAATTCCCATAATCTGCTGTGCTGAATAATTAAATTTAGTTAAAAGGAAATAAGATATCAGCTTGAAAAAGAATGTTAAAACATGAGGAATGAGATGTGTTCAGAAGTAAAATATGATGGGAAAAAGTTTTTCAGTACTGTATCATTCCATACTCTTGTATATTTGTGAGTTTTTAAATTGTCTTGAATAACAAAAATATGTCCTTAGTCATTTAAGACTGTTGCTCATTCTTAATAATACTTTGCCTTTATACTCAAAAACATTTTGCTATATAAAATTAATTTTTGGACATTCTCAAAAATACACATGGTTTTATTAAAATGGTGCTGGGTGTTGCTTGACTTAAAATGCACTTTTTACTTTAGGTACAAGAATGGACAGAAGCTGACAACAGATCAGCATTTAAACATTTCACAAAAGGAAGGCAAACACATTCTTTTCATTGAGAAGGTGTCTGATAAAGATGCTGGCATTTATGTTGCACGAGCTAAAAATTCTAATGGTACTATCAGTTCCAGTGCTATCCTTCAAGTACAAGGTAACTGCAGTCTCAGATGTTTCCACACTGGTGATATAGATTGGTTCACTTGTCTTGGTTTGCTGTGTATATTGTACATTAGCTTGTTTCTTATGTATATGCTATTAATCTAACCATTGCACTATGTGTCTCTGTTCCTGTCATCTGGCTGCCCATCACTGTGTGTTCTGTAATATCTCCACTTAACACCAACAGTATTATTGTGCAGTTTTCCTAATAACTTTAATAATGTTTTTGCTGTTGACCTGTTCAGAAATTGATATTTCTTTACTGTTGCTTATTGAAGGCACAAAATTAATCTGCAGAAAATGCGAATATAACTTAATATTTTCCTGTAAAATACAATATTAATAATACAACACACGAATAATTAACTAAAATGTCACAAAGACAAATAATAACTATCCAATAATAGTGACATAAATGGAAATGAGTAAAAGAATAATATTTGTAAAATATCGAAAAGAATGATGATTTAGATGGCTGATTCCATTAATATCTTTACATTTTTCTTAGAAAGCATTTTTAAAAGTTGTTTACAGTCAAATGTGAATTCTTTATTTACAATACCCGTTTTTGCTTTTCAACACTTAATAGTTTTGAAAAATAGGTATTGCAAAAATGTTAAAACAGTAACTGAATAGATGGCATTGGTATTGCAAGTTGGCACTCTGATATGTATGTGTACTGATTCTCTGCCTGATCAGTTCTCCATCTTAAAGATGTCTGTGGGAGAAGGTAACAAGGAAAGACCAGGCACTTTCCAACAATGAAAGAGAGAAAATTGCCCCAGATGGTATCTCCAGGGTGATATCACAACATAGTCTGAGTAGCCAAGCACAAAGCAGCATTGGCCAAGTTTGGCCCATACTCAGTCTGAGAATAAATCATAAATCTTGCAGATAGAATGGATAAAGACATAGCAGTAGCATAATACAATTTAAAAAACACTTGTAAATGAAATGTCCACTGCTACAGAAATGTCTATGTGACCGCAAACAAGGACTCATTATGTTTTGCATTTCTGAACTGCCAATCTTATCAATATTTGCTGTCCATATCATTTTAAAACAATGACAAGGAAATAATTTTATAATTGTGGAAACAGTATGTATTCATGATAAGTTTCATTTCACTATGTTTCACTTGTACTATTATGCCAGAAAATCACAAGCTGCAATGTATTGATAATACACAATTATATTTGTCTTTCTTAATAGTACTATCATTATTTGGAATGAAATACGTTTCATTGTCATTATCAACTTATTTGATTCTTCGCTGTGGTATCAATGAAATCTATATTGCTGGCAGCACATGAGACTAGTGCAGTAAACTTTTTGTTTCAAATAAAGCAAGATCAGTAAAGTTGCAGTTACATGCTGATTGAGGAGCATGAAGTACAATGCCTGTATGATGACTGAACCACGTTGCAGGTCAGAGTGGGGTCACTCATTAAGGAATGTTGCACACACTTTGCTCCTGGACAGTTAGTTTTAAAGGATTGTCAATAATGGGTCAGGGAGTCGATTCTCTCAATAATCTCTACATAATTTGGTGTCATACAACAGCTAGTGCAAGCAATACATCGTTTGGCTTTAGTTTGCTTGGAAGTATGATTGAGATTTGATTTAGTTATAGTGCATTATTCATATTAACGAGGTTTGAGAAGATTTGTAGCTCAGGTTGAGGTTCTGGACGTAGGTTTGTTCATTCGACGAAACTTCCAGCTTATTCATATTAATTTAGTATTGGAATAACCTGCAAATGGCGTTTACAAATAAATCATGAAATATTTAAGTAAACAGAATGTGCCACATTATGTGTTTTAGAGCAAAACTTAAATCCAGATCGTAATGTAATGTTAAGTCATGGAATGTTAAATGTTGACAGTTTAAATATAATTTGTCATGACATATGTATGGCTGATGATTCTATGTGATGTCTAATATATCTGAAGAATGTACATGAAATAAAATGCAATTTGGAAAAATAATAACTTCTTTAAGTTAAAAATGATTGATTGGATCAAAGAGCTTTTACACAATATTTCCACAAACTAAAAATGAAACACAAAAGGAGCATATAAACAAAACCTCCTCAAATCCTTCTTTATGAAAGCATACAATCATCAACTGCAAACATTTGGGGCTACAATAATAAACATATGGCCCAAGTAGTTCAGTCATAACTTTCCCAAGTCTTTTGAAATGGTTTTAGAGATGGGTGATGTGGACACAATTAGCAAAAAATTTGTTGGGCCAGTTTACCAACACATTTTCACAACATACCACATTTCCACAGCTGGACTGGGCTGGGTTCAGTGTTGGCAATGAACGTGTCTGTGGCAGAAAGTCAGTGAAGGTGGTTAATGGATCCATTTTCCGTAAAGTTACCCCAAAAAGCCATTCTATCAGTGTTACATGGGACTGAACTGTGTCAGTGCTCAGACAACTCAGAGGCTGTGTGAGACTTTGAACCTTTTAATGCTTATCTGGAAAAAAGTTGCAAGGTTAATGCATTCCCATGACGGAGACATTCCCATGGCATGAGGATATCTTGGAAACCAATATCGTTAATCGTGCCAAGTGCCTTCCGCATCCCCAATGAAAGCACTTCAGTTGCATTCTTGCAGCTTGCTCACCTCAGCAGCACTGTCACTGGTGGTACAGTAATAGCCCTAGCTGCACTGATCCATGCTACATCATCCCTCCCTTCCAGAATCTCCCCATCATCCCTATTTGGACAGTATGCCCAGAAAGGGTTCCTAATTGGCTGGCTCACTAAGAATGTGTCAGAAATACTGCTCCTGCTTGGGGTTTAGACTTGAAAATGGTTCTGTACACATACTTTCAGAGTCTGGAAGATTTAGTCCATTTGAGATTCTTGAATATTATAATTTAGAAAACAATTGAATGTTGAAAAGTTACAGTTGTTTGTCTTTTGTATATTTAATGAATATTTTAACTATTGCTCCTTTTGATTTCCCTCCTCCTCTTTTTACATACTGAGATGCTGGATAAGCTAGCATTTATAATCCATCATTTATTGCCTTGGAGAGGTTGGTGGGAAGCTGCCCTCTTGAATTGCTACAATCCATGTGGTGTAGGAATACCCACAATTCTGTCAGGAAACCCATTGTAAGATTTTGAATAATAACAATGAAGAAACACCATTATAGGGTGACATATTCCCCTCCCTGGTGTGGTGCAAGAAATTTGGAGAAATATGGAGAAGGTTCTGATCAGAACCCCAACACTGAGAAGAAGTTTTGCAATTTTCCCCGAGACTGTTAAATGATAATTTCATAATTTCAGAAGGGGCAGCACGGTGGCTCAGTGGTTAGCACTGCTGCCTCACGGCACCTGGGTCCCAGGTTCAATTCCACCCTCAGGCAACTGTCTGTGTGGAGTTTGCACATTCTTCCCATGGCTGTGTGGGTTTCCTCCGGTTTCCTCCCACAGTCCAAAGATATGCAGGACAGGTGAATTGGCTATGTTAAATTGCCCATCGTGTTCGGTGCGTTAGTCAGAGGGAAATGGATCTGGGTGGGTTACTCTCCGGAGGGTTAGTGTGGACTTGTTGGGCCGAAGGATCTATTTCCACACTGCAGGGAATCTAATCTAATTTTTCTATTGTGTGGTGACTACCTCATGTCAATTTATTTACATCTCCCCATTACCTTATTGATATGCCAATTCAAATTCTTCTTTCTTCTCCTGAGAAGGTAGATGACACAAATGCCTGACATACAAGACAGAGCAGGTACCTGGCAACTGCAGCTTGCCAATTGCTTGTCCTAACGATTATCTGACTGTGTCACCAGCACAATATCCCTGCCTGCTCTATTGACGTCATCCTCTCCTGTTTTCATCCAGACAAAGCAGCATCGGCTGGCCACCGGCTTCACCATATCACATCTGCTCTGGCACCAACATGCACACCACTCTGTCCATCAGCTCTCTACTTTGGGGCTGAGGGATGCCTGCAACTTGCATGTTTCTGCTAGATCGCTTTCCCCACAGATTATTTCCTCAAGGATCTTACATGGAGGTTATCATGGCTGGAATCCTGTTAGTGATGGCTCAATGATTCCTGACCTCTGTTGCTATCTCAGCCTCCTCCAGTGGTCCCCAGCATCACACTGTCAGTCTTCAGCCAATTTGATTCACTCCACGTGATATCAAGAAATGATTGAAGACACTGGATACTGCAAAGGCTATGGGCCTTGACAAGATTTTGGCAATTGTACTGAAGACTTGTGTTCCAGAACTTGCTACATCCCTAGCCAAGCTGTGCCAGTACAGCTACTGCACTGGCAACCATCAGTCAGTGTGGAAAATTGCCCAGGTATGTCCTGTATAGAAAAGGCTTAACTCCAATTCAACCAATAACTAGTCTGTCAGTCTACTTTGATCATCAGTAAAGTGATGGAAGGTGTCATCAACAGTGCTATCAGCAATGTTTGTTCAGCAATAACCTACTCAGTGACTATTGGGTTGGATTGTGGTTTTTGGAGGTCAGTCATCATGTCCGCAAGACATCTCTGCAGAAGTTCCTCAGTATACTTTCCTAGGCTCAACCTTGTCAGCTGCTTTGTCAATGACCCTCCCTCCATCAGAAGGTTAGAAGTGGGGATTTTCATTGATGATTGTGCAATGTTCAGCACCATTCACAACTCCTTAGATACTGAAACAGTCCACATCCAAATACAGCAAGACCTGGATAACATTCAGGCTGAGGCTGACAAGTGGCAAGTAATATTCACACCATATAAATGCCAGGAAATAACCATCTCCATCATTAGATGATCTAACCACCTCTTCATTATATTTAGAGTCATAGAGATGTACAGCATGGAAATAGACCCTTCGGTCCAACCCGTCCATACCGACCAGATATCCCAAACCAATCAAGTCCCACCTGCCAGCACCCGGCCCATATCGCTCCAAAGTCTTCCTATTCATATACCCAACCAAATGCCTCTTAAATGTTGCAATTGTACCAGCCTCCACCACAACCCCCAGCAGCTCATTCCATACACGTACCACGCTCTGCGTGAAAACGTTGCCCCTTAGGTCTCTTATATCTTTCCTCTCTCACCCTAAATCTATCCCCACTAGTTCTGGACCCCCACCCAGGGAAAATACTTTGTCTATTTATCCTATCCATGCCCCTCATAATTTTGTAAACCTCTATAAGGTCACCCCTCAGCCTCCGACGCTCCAGGGAAAACAGCCCCAGCCTGTTCAGCCTCTCCCTGTAGCTCAGATCCTCCAACCTTGGCAACATCCTTGTAAATCTATTCTGAACCCTTTCAAAATTCACACCATCTTTCCGATAGGAAGGAGACCAGAATTGCATGCAATATTCCAACAGTGGCCTAACCAATGTCCTGTACAGTTGCAACATAACCTCCCAACGCCTGTACTCAATACTCTGACCAATAAAGGAAAGCTTACCAAATGCCTTCTTCACTATCCTATCTACCTGTGACTCCACTTTCAAGGAGCAATGAACCTGCACTCCAAGGTTTCTTTGTTCAGCAACACTCCCTAGGACCTTACCATTAAGTGTATAAGTCCTGCTAACAGTTTCTTTCCCAAAATGCAGCACCTCGCATTTATCTGAATTAAACTCCATCTGCCACTTCTCAGCCCATTGGCCCATCTGGTCAAGATCCTGTTGTAATCTGAGGTAACCCTCTATGCTGTCCACTACACCTCCAGTTTTGGTATCATCTGCAAACTTACTAACTGTACCTCTTATGCTCGCATCCAAATCATTTATGTAAATGACAAAAAGTAGAGCGCCCAGCACCGGTCCTTGTGGCACTCCACTTGTCACAGGCCTCCAGTCTAAAAAACAACCCACCCGCACCACCGTCTGTCTTCTACCTTTGAGCCAGTTCTGTATCCAAATGGCTAATTCTCCCTGTATTCCGTGAGATCTAACCTTGCTAATCATTCTCCCTTGGGAAACCTTGTCGAACGCCTTACTGAAGTCCATATAGATCACATCTACTGCTCTGCCCTCATCAATCTTCTTTGTTACTTCGTCAAAAAACTCAATCAAGTTTGTGAGACATGATTTCCCACGCACAAAGCCATGTTGATTATCCCGAATCAGTCCTTGCCTTTCCAAATACATGTACATCCTGTACCTCAGGATTCCCTCCAATAACCTGCCCACCACCGAGGTCAGGCTCACCGGTCTATAGTTCCCTGGCTTGTCTTACCGCCCTTCTTAAACAGTGGCACCATGTTTGCCAACCTCCAGTCTTCCGACACCTCACCTGTGACTATCGATGATACAAATATCTCAGTACGGGGCCCAGTAATCACTACTCTGGCTTTCCACAGAGTTCTTGGGTATACCTGATCAGGTCCTGGGGCCACCTTTAACTGTTTCAAGACAATCAGCACTTCCTCCTCTGTAATCTGGACATTTTGCAAGATGTCACCATCTATTTCCCTACAGTCTACATATTCCATATCCTTTTCCACAGTAAATATTGATGCAAAATACTCATTTAGTGTCTCCCCCATTTTCTGTGGCGCCACTCAAAGGCTGCCTTGCTGATCTTTGAGGGGCCCTATTCTCTCCCTAGTTATGCTTTTGTCCTCAATTGTATTTGTAAAAGCCCTTTGGATTCTCCTTAATTCTATTTGCCAAAGTTATCTCATGTCCCTGTTTTGCCCTCCTGATTTCCCTCTTAAGTATACTCCTACTTCCTTTATGCTCTTCTAAGGGTTCATACGATCTATCCTGTCTATACCTGACATATGCTTCCTTCTTTTTCTTAACAGAACCCTCAATTTCTTTAGTCATCCAGCATTCCCTATACCTACCAGCCTTCCCTTTCACCCTGACAGGAATATACTTTCTCTGGATTCTTGTTCTCTCATTTTTGAAGGCTTCCCATTTACCAGCCGTCCTTTTACCTGCGAACATTTGCCTCCAATCAGCTTTTGAAAGTTCTTGCCTGATACCGTCAAAATTGGCCTTTCCCCAATTTAGAGCTTCAACTTTTAGATCTGGTCTATCCTTTTCCATCACTATTTTAAAACAAATAGAATTATGGTTGCTGGCCCCAAAGTGCTCCCCCACTGACACCTCAGTAACCTGCCCTGCCTTATTTCCCAAGAGTAGGTCAAGTTTTGCACCTTCTCTAGTAGGTACATCCACATACTGAATCAGAAAATTGTCTTGTACACACTTAAGAAACTCCTCTCCATCTAAACCTTTAACACTATGGCAGTCCCAGTCAATGTTTGGAAAGTTAAAATCCCCTACCGTAACTACCCTATTATCCTTTACAGATAGCTGAGATCTCCTTACAAATGTGTTTCTCTATTTCCCTCTGACTATTAGGTGGTCTATAATACAATCCCAATAAGGTTGTCATCCCTTTCTTATTTCTCAGTTCCATGCAAATAACTTCCCTGAATGTATTTCTGGGAATATCCTCCCTCAGCAGAGCTGTAATGCTATCCTTTGTCAAAACTGCCACTCCCCCTCCTCTCTTGCCTCCTTTTCTATCCTTCCTGTAGCATTTGTATCCTGGAACATTAAGCTGCCAGTCCTGCCAACCCTGAGCCATGTTTCAGTACTTGCAATGATATCCCAGTCCCATGTTCCTAACCATGCCCCGAGTTCATCTGCCTTCCCTGTTAGGCCCCTTGCATTGAAATAAATGCAGTTTAATTTATTAGTCCTACCTTGTCCCTGCCTGCCCTGACTGTTTGACTCACTTCTGTTCTCAGCTGTAACCGTCTCAGATCGATCTCTTTCCTCACTATCTCCCTGGGTCCCACCCCCCCACCTTACTAGTTTAAATCCTCCCAAGCAGTTCTAGCAAATTTCCCTGCCAGTATATTAGCCCCCTTCCAATTTAGGTGCAATCCGTCCTTCTTGTACAGGTCACTTCTACCCCAAAATAGATTCCAATGATCCAAAAATGTGAATCCTTCTCCCATACACCAGCTCCTCAGCCATGCATTCATCTGCTCTATCCTCCTATTCCTGCCCTCACTAGCTTGTAGCACTGGGAGTAATCCAGATATTACTACTCTTGAGGACCTCCTTTTTAAATTTCTGCCTAACTCTCTGTAATCTCCCTTCAGAATCTCAACCTTTTCCCTTCCAATGTCGTTGGTTCCAATGTTGTCAATGACCTCCTGCTGGCCCCTCTCCCCCGTGAGAACATTCTGCACCCTCTCTGAGACATCCTTGATCCTGGCACCAGGGAAACAACACACCATTCTGCTTTTTCTCTGCTGGCCACAGAAACGTCTATCTGTACCTCTGACTACAGAATCCCTTAACACAATTGATCTCTTGGAAGCCGACGTACCGCCCGTTGCATTAGAGCCTGTCTCAATACCAGAAACTTGTCTGTTCGTGCTATGTTCCCCTGAGAATCCATCACCCCTTACATTTTCCAAAACAGCATACCTGTTTGAAATGGGTATATCCTCAAAAGACTCCTACTCTAGCTGCCTACCTCTCTTACCCTTCCTGGAGTTAACCCATCTATGTGACTGTATCTGAGATTTTCCCCCCTTCCTATAACTGCCATCCATCACACACTATTGCTGTTGCAAATTCCTCATTGCTTCTATCTGTCTCTCCAACCTATCCACTCGAACTGATAAGATTCGCATCCAACAGCATTTATGGCAGATATAATCCGCAGTAACCCACTTAGTGGTGTTATTACTACTGAATCCACCACTATCTACATCCTGAAGGTTTCCATTGACCAGACATTGAAATGGAGTAGCTGCATAAAAACAGTGGCTACAAGAGCAGATCAGAGGCTGCAGTGAGTAACTCAACTCTTAATTCTGCAAAGCCTGTTCACCATCTACCAGGCACAGGAGTGTGATGGAATATTCCCCACTTGCTTGAATAGGTGAAGCTCCAACAACACGCAATAAACTTGACATCAGGACATAGCAGTCTGCTTGATTGGCATGAATTACAAACATCAATCCCTCCACCACTGAAGCTCAGTAGCAACAGTGTGTACTATCTGCAAGATATATTGTGAAAATTCAGCAAAGATCCTTAGATACCACCTTCCAAACCCATGACCACTAGCACCTAGAAGGATAAGGGACACACATAAGGGATTCACCTCAAGATCACCTTCAAACCACAACAGTCTAGACTTGAGAATGTATAACTGTTCAAATCCTGGATTTGCCTTCCTAAAGATACTGTGTGCCTACCTACAGCACATGCACTGCAGCGGTTCAAGAAGGTAGCTCACTACCAGCTTCTCAAGGGCAACTAGTAAGAAGCAATAAATGCTCATGTCCCACAAGTGAATAAAAAAGGTTCAGCAATCAGTTGCTTGTGAGAGATGAGCAATGATTGGTGATAATGACTTCCTTCATTTTTGCATGTCTGAAAAGACTGCTCATTTCTCACATGTGTGCACCTTAATTACTTCTGACAGTGAAAATTATACCATAGCACACATTGTAACAGCGGAAGTGAACAAATATTTATACAAGTGAAAGGTTATCTGAAATGAAATGTCACCCATACTCTCAGTAAGATTTCCCTTCCTTTGCCTCCCATTATGTCTAAGTGCAGTCCTGACTTTCAGAGCTGGGATAGAAGGATCCTGCTCTGTTGTTGCTCCTGTTGACCTTGGAAGACTTGGACAATCACCCCGGGGGGGTCTTTGGGACTTGATGGTCCCAGTTTGCTAAGAGAGCCCTACCTAGATTTAGAGTCACAATTCTTTACTTAAACTTCTGCAGTCTATTGGGATCACTGGCAGGGGGAAGGTGGAGGCTCTAGCCACTTCCTGAAGAAGAGGTTTATGTATGTTACTTCCCCATTTCTGTGGGGATTGTTACTGGCGCCGTCCTACAATCCTGAGACCTGGTGTAAGGTTGTGGTCCTCTACCTCTCTCGCCTTGCATTGATGCTGAGCACCTATGGCTATAGTGATGGAGAGCATGTCAGTGTACATATCCAGCAGACACTGAATTTGTTGGACTTAGATCTCCATAGCTGTCATCAACCTATCACTGGAGACAGCTAGATGCAAGCATTGCTGAAGCTAACATATACTGAGAATGTTGTTAGACTTCTCCATTCTTGGATCCAATTTATTGACACCCTCTGTCAAATCTGCCTACTGTCTCTATGCATTTTGACAATGTCATTAATAGCCATGGCCAGGGGGTCTTCTCCTGACTGGTGCTGCACAGATGCCTAGTCTCTGGCTGTTATCTGAGTTTCTGAGACCTGCAGTGTTCCTTGCTTGACCAGCTGTGGAGACATGTCAGTGACATATTTTCCAGATTCTGCTCCCGGGTCTAATCTGGATAGAAAATACACAGAGATGAAAGCCTTAGCTAGTGGAGGGTGCAGGTGAAAGCCTTGCTGCTACATCCTCTGAAGGTTGAATATCCTCCTGCTCAGAGGAGGAGATGGAGCTGAGGGTCGGCAGTGTTGGCCTCTTCCTGCTGGAGTTTTGCTGAATGCCATTAGTGCATGCAAAAGAGAAGAGAGAATTAATGTCTAAGAGAGATAAAAGTTGGTGCAGATTAAGAATGAGTTAACACTGACACTAATGGGACAGCTGTGCAGCTCAGTGCAGTTATGCTTCATGATTTGGTTGGCCTTTGAATCTCTCGATCCCCATGCTCTTCCTTGGCTAATTCTAGAACTTTCTCTGCATAAGAGTGAGAAACCTAATGTTTACATCCCTCCCCATCCCATCAGTCTTGGAGGTCTTAGCCTAGTTAAGAGTATATGTTTCTTTCAATGAGACAATGGAAAGGTAGACTATTGTAGAATATGGCATGATGATGCATGATCAGGAGATGGAGTAAAATGTGCACAGTCTGTATGTAAAAAGTGCAGAGGGCAGGAAGGGTTAATAGCTTTGGAAGATAGGATGGCTGAGAGGTATCAAACATAAAATAGTGGTTCATGAGCGTTGGTGAGATGTATGTGCAGTGGCAGGGTTAGAGTGAGTGTTGGCCCTGTCAGTGTAAGTGAGCAAAGAGAAGCACTTACCTGTCCGAAGCACTGAAGGTCATTGGCCTTTCTACACTGCTGGGCATCCCCATTCACCCAGGATATAGCTCTGACCTGGGATGCTTTCTGTGCAAGACCTGCTGCGGCAATAGCTGAATAAATGATAGTCCTCCTCTCCTGCAGCACATCCAGGTTCCAGTCTGTGAAGCGGAGTTTTCCTTTCTGTTCCAGAACAGTCAAATACCAGACTACAAGGGCCAGTTTCAGGGGATTTTTTCTTTATTCATTCACAGGTTAAGGGTGTCGCTGCCTAGGCTGTATTTATTGTCCATCCCTAATTGTCCAGTGGGCAGCTAAGAGTTTATGCCCTGAAGAAGGGCTTATGCCCGAAACGTCGATTCTCCTGTTCCTTGAATGCTGCCTGACCTGCTGCGCTTTTCCAGCAACACATTTTCAGCTAAGAGTCAACCACATTGCTGTGGGTCTGGAGTCACATGTAGGTCAGGCCAGGTAAGAAGAGCAGTTTCCTTCCCTGAAGGACATAAGTGAACCAGCTAGGTTCTTCTGACAATGGATTTATGATCATTAGATTCTTAATTCCAGATATTTATTGAATTCAAGCTCCACCTTCTGCTGTGGCGGGATTCAAACCCAGGTCAAAGTTATCTGGATTTCTTGATTAACAGTCCAGCTATAATGCCACTAGACCATCACCTCTCCAAGCTTCCAGCACCTGAAGTAGCATTCAGGTGAGTTTTAAGTATGGTGTGTATGTGGAGTTATGGATAGTGACGAAGGATGTAGTAGGTTGCAGAGAGACATAGATAGGATGCAGAGCTGGGCTGAGAGGTGGAAAATGGAGTTTAATGTGGGCAAATGTGAGGTGATACACTTTGGATGGAGTAATCGGAATGCAAAGTACTGGGCTAATGGTAAGATTTCTTGGTAGTGAAGATGAGCAGAGAGATCTGTGTCCATGTACACAGATCACTGAAAGTTGCCACCAAATTGACAGGGTTGTTAAGAAGGCATACATTGTTTTGGCCTTTATTAATAGAGGGACTGAGTTCCAGAGCCAGGAGGTTATGCTGCAGCTGTACAAAGCTCTGGTACGGCCACACTTGGAGTATTGTGTACAGTTCTGGTCACCACATTATAATAAGGATGTGGAAGCTTTGGAAAGAGTGCAGAGGAGATTTACTAGGATGTTGCCTGGTATGGAAGGAAGGGCTTATGCCCGAAACGTCGATTCTCCTGTTTCCTGGATGCTGCCTGACCTGCTGCGCTGTTCCAGCAACACATTTTCGGCTCTGATCTCCAGCATCTGCAGACCTCACTTTCTCCTGGTATGGAAGGAATGTCTTACGAGGAAAGGTTGAGGGCCTTGAGGCTGTTCTCGTGAGAGAGAAGAAGGTTGAGAGGTGACTTAATAGAGAGATACAAGATAATCAGAGGGTTAGATAGGTTTGACAGGGAGAGCCTTTTTCCCAGTATGGGGACGGCAAACATGAGGGGACACAACTTTAAAGTGAGGGGAGATAGGTATAAGACAGATGTCAGAGGTAGTTTCTTTACTCAGAGAGTAATAAGGGTATGGAATGCTTTGCCTGCAACGGTAGTAGATTCACCAAGTTTAAGTGCATTTAAGTCGTCATTAGACAGGCATATGGATGTACATGGAGTAGTGTAGGTTAGATAGGCTTCAGACTGGTATGATAGGTCGGCGCAATATCGAGGGCCGAAGGGCCCGTACTGCGCTGTAATGTTCTATGTTCAAACAATCCTGCCATGCGATTGCACTAGAAGAATGCCAAAGGGCTCAGGTGAACAATTAATGCAGTGAAAAGTGGGAGATTGTGTGAAGAATAGCAGACAAGGTGCCATGAATCTCACTTAAATAAAGACTTTAACTGAAAATGAGAAAATTCACCCATAGTTCAATGTTAGGTTGGTGTGTAACTTGGAGTGGATCTTACAGGTAATGGCGCTTCTGCGCATCTGTTATGCTGTCCTTCTGAATGGTAGAGAGGTCACTGTTTTAAAAGATGCTGTTGAAGGAGCTTAGGTGAGTTACTGCAGTGTATCTTGAAGATATTGCTAACAGAGTACATTGGCAGTGAAGAGAGTGAGTGTGGAATGCAGTGCCAATCAAGTGGATTGCTTTATCCAGGAAGATGTCAACCTTCTTAATTGTTCTTGTAACTGCACTCATCTGGGCAATCCATCACACTTTAACTTGTGCCTTATGGACCGGCTTTGGTGAGCCAGGAGGTGAATTTCTACACCCTCAACTGTTCTTGGAACCACTGTATTTAGATCACTTGTCCAGTTCAGTTTCTGATCAACAGTGACCCCCAGAATGTTGATAGTGGAAGGGGATTCAGCTATGGGAACACTGAGGGGAGATGGTTGGATTCTCTTCTGTCGTAAATGGTGAATGCCTGGCACTTAAATGGTGCAGACATAACTGCCCGATTATTAGCCCAAGTCCCGATGTTACCCTGGTCTTGACTGCACATGGACACGGACTGCCTCAATATTTGAGGAGTTGGACATGATGTTGAACATTAGATTCCCTACAGTGTGGAAACAGGCCATTTGGCCCAACAAGTGCACACCAACCCTCCAAAGAGTAACCCACCCAGATTCATTTCCCTCTGAATAATGCACCTAATGGGCAATGTAGCATTGTCAATCCACCTGACCTGCACATATTTGAATCATGGGAGGGAATTGGAGCACCCGGAGGAAATTCACACAGACACGGGGGAGAATGTGCAAACTCCACACAGACAGTCGCCGAGGCTGGAATCAAACTCGGGTCCCTGGCACAGTAAGGCTGCAGTGTGAACCACTGAGCCACTATAACACCCCAACATAGATCAGCAAACATGCTCACCTCTGACCTTATGATGGAGTGAAGGTAATTCATGAAACAGCTGGATATGATTGGGCTTACGACATTGCCCTGAGATGCTAAAGTTCTCTTGTGACACAGTGATAGTGTCCCTACCTGTCAGCCTTCAAGTCCCGCCTGCTGTTAAGGTGGGTAATAATATGAGGACCAGTTGATTAGAATATATCTGTTATGAGGGCTCTTGTGCTGCAACGGCAGTGTCTCTAACTTTAGACTAGAAAGGACTGGGTTTAAGCCCTGATTGTTACAGATGTGTAAATAACATGTCCAAACATTTGATTAGAAAATATCTACCTTGAAATGTTCTTGCCGTGATGTCCTGGGGTTGAGATGATTTTTCCTTGTCTAATATCCTATAATTCCTCAAATCTGCATCTTTGCTTTGTTGATAGATAAATCCATCAAAAATCAATTTCACTGTCCACCATGCTCACCCGGGACCACAAATCTGTCAAACCTCTTCCTCCTTCAATTTTCTGTTTTCCTTCAACCTTCATTTTTAAGCCCTAAATTTGGTGTTCCTTTAAAGTTGTTTCTCTCATAGACATTTCAATGTTGCTGTTGTTGTCCTTGGCCTCTTACAAATATCTCATAATAAAAAAAAAATACTATGACAGTAGGTTTAAAGAGAAAATAGAGCCTTCATCCTAATTATTAGTAAAAAGTGAAAAAAAAATACTCTTGAACCACAAATTGTTGGAGTGGTCTTGTGGGCCATTAGAACTGCAAGCTCTCTGATTGGCCAACAGCTCCTGGAGACAGCATCTTCATGTTGAAGTCATCAGAAATACTGACAGCAGGCAGATTGATTAGTCTCATTAGGATTTCCAGAAATAACTACAGAGGGGTTGCTACTATCATAGCCTTCTACATATCTTTACGACCAAAACTAAATATCCAAGTTAACCTCACTATCTAGCTCCTGGGCCATAGCCTTAGAGGTTATAGCCCTTCAAGTGCATATCTGAGTACTTTATAAATGCGCGAAAGGTTTTTGCCTCTTGCACTTCCTTAGACAGTGATTTTCAGATGCTCAACAACTGCTGAAAATTGTTTTAAAGCAATCTCCTTTAATTCTTCTATGAATTGCTATAAAGTTGTGCTTATGGATATTGACCACATTACTTTAGGAAAGCAGTGCTCTATGATTTTGACACACCCTGAAGACATCTTCCCTCAGCATTCTTTGTTGCAAAGAAGATAACCCTTGTAACTAATTTTTTTTTCAGTCCTGACAAACACCCTTGTAGATCCCTTCTGTACACTTTCTACTGCATTTACAGCCCTCCTGTAATATCAGAACACTGTCTTCTTTGGCAGTCCCTCAGAATTGAGTATGGCTTGCTTCCATTCTGGGTTCTACAGTAACTGAATGATCCGAGAATGGAGCCACAGACTTTGCTGGGGCAGGGGTTGGCAGATGGTGATTGAAGAGGAAGCGGGTGGCTGCGACCTTCTGGATTCTTGTCCACTCTTTCCTCTGCTTGGGCTTGGCCTCCATGTGCTCCACTTGCAGTGGTTGGTGCCTTTGCAAATGTTTCTTCCCCAGTTTATATATTTTAAGGCAATTGATTCTGTGTCAGTAGGGATGTTACATTTGTTCAGGGAGGTTTTCCGGGTATTTTAGGAGTGTTTCTCTGCTTTCCTAGTGATCATTTACCCTCGGGAGTTCAAAGCAGACCACTCCTTTAGGGAGTCTTATGTCGGATATGTGGACAGTGTGGCCCAACTACCACAGCTGGTTGTGCATGATCAGTTCCTTGACACTGGGGATATTGGCCGAGAGGAGGGCACTAACAATGGCACACCATCCTGCCACTAGATTTGTACGTTTTGTAAAGGCAGCTCTGGTAAACTCTCCAGGTGTCTGCTGTACATGGCCCACATTTCTTTTCTGGATGTTTAGTCTGAAGTCCGTTCTGCCTGACTTGCTGAAAAGGAAGCATATATCAGGCATAGACAGGAGAATCGAGAATCATTAGAAGAGAATAAAGGCAGTAGGAGCATACTTAAGAGGGAAATCATGAGGGCAAAAAGGGGACATGAGATAGCTTTGGCAAATAGAGTTAAGGAGAGTCTAAAGGGTTCTAACAAATACAGTACATTAAGGACAAAAGAGTAACTAGGGAGAGAATAAGGCCCCACAAAGATCAGCAAGGCAGCCTTTGTGTGGAGCCGCAGGTGATGGGGGAGATACTAAGTGAGTATTTTGCATCAGTGTTTATTGTGGAGAAGGACATGGAAGATATAGAATGTAAGGAAATCGATGCCTATATTACAGAGGAGGAAGTGCTGGATGTCTTGAAACACATAACAGTGAATAAATCCCCAGGACCTGATCAGATGTACCCTAGAACTCTGTAGAAAGCTAGGGAAGTCATTCTTGGGCCCCATTCTGAGATCTTTGTATCATCGATGGTCACATGTGAGATTCTGGAAGACTGGAGATTGGCTAAAGTGGTGCCACTATTTAAGAAGAGTGGTAAATAAAAGTCAGGGAACTATAGACTGGTAAGCCTCACATCAGGGTTGGGCAAGTTGTTGGAGGGAACCCTGAGGGACAGGATGTACATGTACTTGGAAAGGCAAGGACTGATTTGGGGTAGTCAGCACAGTTTTCTGCATGAGAAATTATGTCTCACAAACTTGATTGAGTTTTTTGAAGAAGTAACAAAGAGGAATGATGAGGGCAGAGCTGTGGACATGATCTATAAAGACTTCAGTAAGGCATTCAACAAGGTTCCCCAAGGGAGACTGATTAGCAAGGTTAGATCTCATGGAATACAGGGAGAACTAGCCATTTGGATACAGAACTGGCTCAAAGGTAGAAGACAGAGGGTGGTGGTGGAGGGTTGTTTTCAGACTGGAGGCCTGTGACCAGTGGAGTGCCACAAGGATCGGTGCTGGGTCCACTACTTTTCATCATTATATAAATGATTTGGATGTGAACATAGGAAGTTTAGTTAGTAAATTTGCAATGGCACCAAAATTGGAGGTATAATGGACAGCAAAGAAGATTACCTCACCTTGATGAGATGAGCCAATGGGCTAAGAACTGGCAGATAGAGTTTAATTTAGATAAATGCGAGGTGCTGCATTTTGGAAAAGCAAATCAGAGCAGGACTTACACAATTAATGGTAAAGTCCTAGGGAGTGTTGCTGAACAAAGAGACCTTGGGGTGCAGGTTCATAGTTCCTTGAAAGTGGAGTTGCAGGTAGATAGGATAGTGAAGACCTTCATTGGTCAGAGCATTGAGTACAGGGGTTGGGAGGTCATGTTGCGGCTGTACAGGATATTGGTTAGGCCACTTTTGGAATATTGCATGCAATTCTGGTCTCCTTCCTATCAGAACGATGTGTAGCTTGAAAGGGCTCAGAAAAGATTTACAAGGATGTTGCCAGGGTTGGAGGATTTGAGCCATGGGGGGAGGCTGAATTGGCTGGGGCTGTTTTCCCTAGAGCGTTGGAGGCTGAGGGGTGACCTTATAGAGGTTTATAAAGTCATGAGGGGTATGGATAGGATAAATAGGCAGTCTTTTCTCTTGGGTAGAGAGTCCAGAGCTAGAGGGCATAGCTTTAGGGTGAGAGGAGAAAGATATAAAAGGGACCTCAGGGGCAACTTTTTCACGCAGAGTGGTGCATGTATGGAATGAGCTGCCAGAGGAAATGGTGAAGACTGGTACAAATGCAACATTTAAAAGGCATAATAGGAAGGGTTGAGAGGGATATGGGCCAAGTGCTGACAAATGGGACTTGGTTAGGTTATGATATCTGGTTGGCATGGACGAATTGGACCGAAGGGTCTCCTTCTGTGCTGTACATCTCTAATACTCTATGAATGCGTTGACAGTGGCTTGTAGTACGTGCACATGCAGGTGTCATCTGCATACTGCAGCTCAATGACAGAGATTGGAGTGGTTTGGTGTTAGCATGAAGGTGTGGAACGTTGAACAGTTTCCCACTTGTCCTGTGGGTTAGTTGCACTCTGGCAGGAGCTTCATGGATGTAGCATAGAGGGTTGCAGCAAGGAAGATGGAGAAAAACAATGTGATGATGTAGCCCTGCTTGACCCAGTTTGAAGCCATATTGCGTCTACGGTGGATCTACTGCTGAGGATCATGGTTTGCATGTAACCTTGAAACTGGTGGAGAATATTGATGAATTTCTATAGGCAGCTGAATTTGAGGAGGATATCCCATAATTCCTTATGGTTGACAGAGTCAAAGGCCTTTATGAGATCGAAGCAGACCATGTACAGAGGTTGGTGCAGTTCCTTGCATTACTGTTGGATTTATCGCTCATTAAAGATCATGTCTGTTGGCAGGCAGAAGGTGCAATGAAACTTGGGAAGTAGCTCTTCAGCTCTGCGAAGAAGCAGTTGAGAAGAATTCCCACAATGGCCTTTCCCCTGTCATACAGCAGGTAAATCCCTCTGTAATTTTCATAACCAGACCCGTTTCCTTTCTGAAGATGGGCACAATCTGCTATCATGCTCAATGATTTTGAACTCTGGTTTGGGATAACTCACGTTTCACACTGTTTTAGAATAACCTCCTCATTCTTGTATTCCATGCCTCAGCAAACATCCCATATACTTTCTTAACCACCTTACCTTCCTGTTCCTCTTGGTTCAGGCACTCTGAAGACCTCTTATTTAATGTTATTCATTTATGTGTGTCTCCTTGTTTTGTTTGACCTCCCCAAATGCATATGTCCTGATTGAATTCCATTTGCCACTTTTCACCCCGCTCCACTCTCCACTACATTGGTATTTTACTGCAGTTCACAGCTTTGTTCTTCACTATCAATCACATGACATTTTGACATAAGCAGAACATTTTAAAACTGTATTCACTACATTTAAGCTTAAATGAAAGTTGTAACAGAGCAACACACCAAGGTAGTACTGAGCAAGTACATCAACTCTTAATATCCAGTCATGTCTGTGACAATAATCATTAGCTGAAAGAGTAAATCAGTACCCAACAATTCTTACTTGTGCATATTCATACCACACATATACTCATAACAAATATTCTGTAGTGCAGTCTATTTTAATTATATTCTATTTTTATTTCCTGAACATATTTTCGGAATTAAGAACTATTCTGTTTCAGTATTTGAAATGCCATTTTGCTCATTTGCTTAAAATGTTCTCACTTCTCTTGATATTTTGTTTGAAATCCAATTCTGATTTATCACTTGAAGGATGATAATTACATTTGCCCATGAAGCATTCCTTGGTTCCAGTAAAACTTCAATAAAAGCTGTAGGCACTATTACTCATTTCTCTAACTCTACTTCTTATTCACTGTTAGATATTTAGCAGCAATAAGTTCTCTGGTGTTGTACAAGTTCATTTACATCCATTGGTGAAGTAAGAGAAGAAAGGAAATGCAAGTTAAGATGTGTTTGGTGTACAATTTAGCAGATCATGGCCCAGATTTTGTCAAGCCGATTGGGGTCTTGCCTAACATTCATAGAACCAGCAGGAAGCTTCTGTCAGTTCCCTAGGGAAGCCCACAGGTACTTGAATGGTCACCGCTGCACCTTTCCCATAATTGAGGTCTCCAACAATGGACATCTGACCCTGGGATAGTTGCTTGCCAATCAGAGGCCAGCAATCTTCATGCCAACAATGCCAGTGGGTGATGGTACCTGGACGTGGTGCAACCTTGGACATCCAGGATAATCTTAGGGTTCCAGACCAAAGGTGAGTGAGGGCAGGTTAGGGACCATGAGATAAGGTTGATGAGAAGTGTGGTAAAGGTGGATTGGAGGCAAAGGTAAGAAGTGACCTTTCATTGACCTCCTTTCCCAAATCCAAGGATAAAGCTTTTCCCTACATCAAAGCCTCTGGCATACAGCATTTGCTGACAGCCCTCTGGGGATGTGGAAAATCTGAGTGGACCATAGCTAATCCCTGAGTTTAACTGAATTGTGTTGGGTTTAGTGATAATGGGTGTAAATTAGTTTATTAATTGGTGACCGATTGACATCTAATTGTGAGCAGCCAACAATTCCACATCAGCAGCTTGTTCCTTTCCAGTTTCTTCAACAGAGGTTTTACCATCGCTGTGAGACTGACACAAGTGCTGTCCTTCAGTTAAATGGGCCCTGTAGTTGATAATGAGCATGACAGAGAGAATAAAAATGTGCATCTCCCTTTCCATCATCTCAGTTACATCTTGAGACTTCCCCAAAATCTGCTGCTCAGAAGGTAGAATGGTCTGATACAAGCATCGATTCTCTGGCAACTAAAACAAGCTTCACAATTATTACCAATCCTTTTATCTCTTTCCTTTTAACTGATCTCATAGCAGCTGCCCACACCTGAATCAGTTATCTAACACTGTTCTCTTGAGAGTTGTAATATGATTTTAGAAGAGTGGACAATGTAAAAGGTAAAATTTCATATTAATTGTTGACTGTGGTGAAAAGACTGCACTTGAGGCTGCAGGTTTCAAGTAGGCAAAACTTTTACCAAACTGAATGCAAAGGATTGAATCACAGTCAACAACACAAAGTTTGCAGCTCATGTTGAGCGCTCAAGTGCATGTTCCCCCTGAACATTGTTTCACAATGTCATGTCTCATTGGCCCTTAGGGATCGTATGATGTTTCGTTTAATATTTTGGGACATTCTTTGCGAGACATAACAAATACATATATCCAATGTAAACTTTCCTTATTGTGCCCCCCAACAGTTCCCCATTTTGGATTCTTGGTCATGCAGGACACTCCCCAGAACCCTCCATCCACTGCAATATTCCAACCGGAGACTTAATGACTTCAGCTAAGCCTGGAATGACTTGTTAAATTTTAAAAACTCAGATGGATTTCCCGCTCCTTTTTTCTTTGGGAAAGCTTTAGCTGTAGCAGAGACTGGAATATATTCCCTATTGCTATTACTACCATCTGCTTTACTTGAGTTACTATCAGCCTTGAGAATAGTAACAGCCACCATTCTCCCTATTTCCTACCAGTTATAGTGTATTCTTGCTACATAGTCACTAGCAGAGTCCTCTAACAGCCTTGCCATGCCATTTAGCTGGGTCTGGAAAAGCACAGCAGGTCAGGCAGCATCCGAGGAGCAGGAGAACCGATGTTTCGGGCGAAGGCCCTTCATCAGGAATGGGCAATTTCCTGATGAAGGGCTTTTGTCCAAAACATCAATTCTCCTGCACCTTGGATGCTGCCTGACCTGCAGTACTTTTCCAGCACCACACTCTCGACTCTAATCTCCAGCATATGCAGTCCTCCCTTTCACCTATTTAGCTGGGTCTGTCTGTACCCTTCCTCTTGTTATCATCAGATAGTTCTTCATGATTAGCCTTTCAACCAGGGCCATTTCCATTAGATCCGGGGCTATTCTTCTCGGGATACCATCAATGTTTAAGTTATCTTCCAACATGGGTTGAGGACATAAAGCCACTGCCCGTGAGTTGGAAGGAGAAAATATTGTTTCCACATTTCAAATCTCCAGTGAGGAACTTCATGCTGCCTTTCAGAAAATACCTACAGGGAGGAAAAGTTTGAATTGTCTTAAAGACTTCTGCAAGAATACAAAGAGTTATCATTATGGCAAAATCAATACTGATGAGTTTGAGGGTATTACAGAAACAAATCTTGTAATACTACAATTCAATGCACCATCTCATATGATCATCAGGAGGGTATCCCTCTTGAGGTATCTCTGGGAGAAAGTTGGGGGTTACTAAGTAACAGTATTATAAGTGCTGGTACTTGGGCTATAAATCAGTTGACAGGATGACTTTCTTAATCTAACTAATAGTCCAGATTGGACATCTTGCGTCTGGAATTTCACTGAATTTCCAGTAACTACATGATACAATGCATTGGTGGTTTATTTCCCAGTCCCGAGTCATGTATATTTGTGGGGTTATAAGGATACGTTCCTGTTGATGTGGGCCAATGGGAACTTGTAAGCTTTAGCTGTCCACCCTTAGATCATGTTTACAGTGATGATCTTCCAGACTGTCAGCCCTGAGGAGATCTGAAAGTTAAGAGAACAACTAGTTGCTCTCCTGCTGAAAGATTGTGATTTATAAGGTTTCACCTATGATGAATGCTTCCTTTCCTGCCATTTCTAAACACATACCAGTGTCACTGAACATTATCATCTTGTACAGCCCCTGCCATCTCAGGGTGAACCTGTGCCTGGCATGGAACTTCTTTACCATAAGCTTCTTCCCAACTTTGGTGCCCATGACATTTTGTTTCCCTCACTACTTTCCTGGTCCATTATCTTTTCTCAGAACTTAACTCCTTTGACTGTTCACATTGCATCATTCTGTACCTTCTAATGCTAATGCCCAGTGGTGCTAAATTTTCTCTTATTGTGGTTCCCTTCATGAGTCACATGACCCTTCTAGTCATTAATGCAAATGTTGTTAGTCTATTCATCTCTTTTGGTGTTGCTGTTAGTCACATTGATATTAGATTATCGGTGGTAGTACATCCATCTGTGCCCTTCCTTCCTGTTCTGTGGCCTTTCATATGGCAGACTTCAACATTCAATTCATTCATTCTATAATTCCCAAAATCAGGAGCTAGTGCAGGATTTGGAATCTTTGTTTTATTCCAAGAAACTAACAAATATTCTTCATTATTTTCTCTGTAACGTGGGTGTTTTCATCAGAGTCTATTCCACATCTTGGTTTCACTACTTCTGTCAGGACTTTTGTTCCAGTTAGTGTAGAGCAGTCCTGTTTGGAACATTGCAACCCATTTGGTAAAATGGCCCGTGATTACTAGACAATACCTTACCCTTGCTACTGGGTACGCACGCAGATTATCTGTAGATGCTTCCAACGGTCCTTTAGTCCAGGCTGCTTGGCTATTTTGATTTTAATGTCACAGAATCATAGAACTGTACAGCATGGAAACAGACCCTTTTGTCCAACTCATCCACGCCGACCAGATATCCTAAATTAATCCAGTCCTATTTGCCAACATTTGACCCATATCCCTCTCAACCCTTCCTGTTGATATACCTATCCAGATGCCTTTTAAATGTTATAATTGTACCAGCCTCCGCCACTTCCTCTGGCACCTTATTCTATATACACATGGCCCTCTGCATGAAAAAGATGCCCCTTAGGTCCTTTTAATTTTTTCACTTTACACCTAAGACCAATGCTGTCCAGTTTTGGATTCGCCAGGGAAAAGACCTCTATTTACCCCATCCATGCCTCTCATGATTTTATAAACTTAAATAAGTTCACCCCACAGCCACCAATACTCCAGGGAAAACAGCCCCAGGCTGTTCAGCCTCTCCCTGTAGCTCAAATCCTCCAACCCTGGCAATATCCTTTTAAATCCTTTCTGAATCCTTTCACGTTTCACAATATCTTTCCTAGAACATAGAGACCAGAAGTGCATGCAGTTTTCCAAAAGTGTCCTAACAACTGTCCTGTACAGCTGCTACATGATCTCCCAACTCCTATACCCAATGTACTGATGAATAAAGGAAAGCATACCAAATGCCTTCTTTGCTATCCTATCTACCTGCGTCCCTACTTTCAAGGAACTATGAACCTACACTCCAAGGTCTCTGTGTTCAGCAACATTCCCCAGGACCTTACCATTAAGTGTGTAAGTCCTGCCCTGATTTGCCTTTTCAAAATGCAGCACCTCACATTTATCTAAATTAAACTCCATCTGCCACTTCTTAGCCCATTGGCCCATTTGATCAAGATCTTGTTGCACTCCGAGGTAACCTTCTTCGCTGTCCACTATACCACCAATTTTTGTGCAATTTGCAAATTTACTAACTATACCACCTATGTTCACATCCAAATAATTTATATAAATGACAAAAAGCAGTGAACCTTGCACCAATCCTTGTGGTACTCCATTGGTCACAGGCTTGCAGTCTGAAAAACAATCCTCCACCACCACTTTCTGACTTCTACCTTTGAGGCAGTTCTGTATCCAAATGGCTAGTTCTCCTTATATTCCATGAGACTTAACCTTGCTAACCAGTGTACCATGGGGAACCTTGTCAAATGCCTTACCGAAGTCCATATAGATCACATCTACCTCTCTAGCCTCATCAATCCTCTTTGTTACTTCTTCAAAAAACTCAATCAAGTTTGTGAGACACAATTTCCCATGCACAAAGCCACATTGACTATCTCTAATCAGTCCTTGCCTTTCCAAATACATGAAAATCCTATCCCTCCACCGATGTCAGGCTCACCAGTCTATAGTTCACTGGCTTTTCCTTACCACCTTTCTTAAATAGTGGCACCACATTAGCCAACCTCGTCTTCTGGCACCCAATTTGCACATTCCCCCAGTGTCTGCATGGCTTTCCTCCAGTTTTCTCCCACAGACCAAAGGTGTGCAGGTTAAATGGCTTGGCCATGCTAAATTCCCAATAGTGTTCAGGGATGTATAGATTAGGTGGTTTAGCCATAAGAAATACAAGGTTACGGGGATAGGGTGGGGGGAGGTGAGGCTGGGTGGGATGCTCTTTGGAGAGTTAGAGTGGTCTTATTGGGCCGTATGGCCTGTTTCCACACTGCGGGGATTCTATGATCTATGGTTTTGCTTCTGAGTCAGGTATCGGGAGTCAAGAAATTTACCAGCTCAGTGTGCCCCTACCTATCCAATCCACCACCTCAGGAAAAACTCACCCAAAAGGTGGGATCTTTGATCCTGGATGGGCAGAAGAAGTACATGCAGGATGGAGTCAGGCTGTCCACTGCCAAATGCATTTGGAGGATGCCATCGGGGCTTCTTAGTGCTGAAGCAGTCTAGTTTAAAAGAACCACCTTGATTTTCTGGGACCTTTTCTCCATTGTGTTCTTAAACATTAGGCTTTTGTAACCCTCAACAGCCCTCACCAACTCCCCATGCCAACTTAACACCATCTGTGAGAACTGACTAAGGCACTTAACTAGAGACCATCTTTTTAAGCAATTTAAACTGCAGAGAAACACGTCTCTTACATTCCCCTTTTACATTTTCCACAGAATTAGAGTTCTTATAGGGAACAGCCAAAATTCCTTCCACTAATTGAAGGGTTTACGTATTCCCGGTTCTTTGGAGAGTAACGTTGTAGGTGGATAGGATAGGATAGTGAAGAAGGTGTTTGGTATGCTTTCCTATATTGGACAGAGTATTCCAATATAGGAGTTGGGAGGTCATGTTGCAGCTCTACAGGACGTTGGTTAGGCACTTTTGGAATATTGTGTGCAATTCTGGTCTCCTTCCTATTGGAAGGATGTTGTGAAACTTGAAAGGGTTCAGAAAAGATTTACAAGGATGTTGCCAGGGTTGGAGGATTTGAGCTATAGGGAGAGCCTGAATAGGCTGGGGCTGTTTTTCCTGGAGCATCGGAGGCTGAGGGGTTTAGGGTGAGAGGGGAAAGATATAAAAGAAACCTAAAGGGCAACTTTTTCACATAGAGGGTGCTATGTATATGGAATGAGCTGCCAGAGGAAGTAGTGGAGCCTGGTACAATTGCAACATTTAAAATGCACCTGGATGGGTATATGAATAGGAAGGGTTTGGAGGGATATGAGCCGGGTGCTGGCAAGTGGGACTAGATAAGGTTGGGATATCTGGTTGGACTGAAGGGTCTGTTTCCATGCTGTACATTTCCATGACTCTATGACTGTCGATGCTACAAATATCTCGTAAGGGGCCTAGCAATCACTTTCCTAACTTCCCACAATGTTCTAGGGTACACCTGATCAGGTCCTGGGGATTTATCTAACTATATGCGTTTTAAGATGTCCGGGACCTCCTCTCTTGTTATATGGACATTGTTCAAGACGTCGCTATTTATTTCCCCAAGTTCTCTAGCTTCCATATCCTTTAATTGATATTATCACAACGCATTTCTTTGCCAGATCTTCTGTTTGCAAATAGTCCCAGTAACACAGTAGCAATCCATTGAAAAGATATCATTATTTTCAAAGGAACCTGTCTTCAATTTGTATGTATGATGTCCTTTCCAAACATTTTCTTGTTCCTCAAATTTCATGTGAAACCAGTCAACTGTAATATTCAGTCATAAAGATTTATCAGATTGGATTTTTTTTCAATTATTTGAATTCATTGAACTATAAGTTATATTGTTATTTTATTTCTATTATTAGCATTTATAATATATTAAATTGTCAAAATATATTAAAATTGAAGAAATTATTGTTAATATTGACGTTGCTGTTTGAATTTATTGATACGTTGCAGCTCCAACAACACTCAGGAAACTTGACACCATCCGTGACAAAGCAGCCCAGTCAATTCACTCCCCCACCACCAATGCTCAGCTGTAACAGTGTGTACCATTTACAAGATGCACTGCAGAAATTCATGAAAAATTCTTTGTCAGCACCTTCCAAACCCATGACCTCTACCATCCAGGAGAAGGGCAAGAAAGCACCACTGCCTGCAAGTTCCCCTCCAAGCTACTCACCGTCATGACTTGGAAATATATCGCCATTCATTCAGTATTGCTAGGTCAGAATCATGGAACTCCTCCCTCATGTCATTGTGGATCAACCTACAGCAAATGGACTCCAGTGGTGAAGAAGGCAGATCACAACCATCTTCTCAAGGGCAACTAAGAATGGGCAATAAATTCTGGTCCAGCTCGTGTTACCGAAATCCCATGAATAAATTAAAAAATACAATTATGTAATGTTCCTATTGGAGGCCTGGAAAATGCCCACCACTCTCAAAAAACTTATCTGAAAAGTTAAAACTGCCAGTTTATTAGCGGAGATGATAAATTGCATTTCTAACATCAATGTAATAATTTTAAAAATAATCTATGATTAAAAGTTTCAGATTTAGACATCAAGTGTGGCCATGAGTCACATATAGAAGCAAAACCCCACCTCCCTGACTATACTTACATGTGATGGACAGGAAAGGGCAGTCCCAAGTGTGATGGGGGAGGGATGTTAGTGCCAAGTCTTACTCTATTTCTGCTACTATCCCATTTGACATTAGGCAGGATCAGGGAGAATATTCCAACTCCTGAGTTCTTATTGGGTATGTAGTTATGAAGGAAGGCATGTTCCATTCTTTGTTAGACTGATGTTCAAATAAGCACCACCATAAAATGAAGTTTGGGCCCTAAGAAACTCTAAACAGTCTGCAGTTTTAGATCCTGCAGAACAATTTATCTGCATCAAAGGCCTGGTTTAGAATTCCTTCGTATGTCACTTGTATCTGAGTGGCCTGAAACTCAATACGAAGTTAACACGAGTGATGGGTCAACATGCTCCTAAATTTATACAAGTCAATGCAGCTGTTGGAAATGTCAAATAAGTATGCAGACATTGACAGACAGGAGCATTTGGAATAATGGTTCATTGCAGGATTCACTGTTTGCAGAAATGACATATAAACACATTTGGGTAAGAGAAAATGTTATCAGAGAATGCAAACCATTCAATATAAAGTAACCAAATAAAACTTCAGCCTGGTTCAAAAGCACATTTTGGAAGTGTCCATGCTCATAATTCTTCCACAGATTTATAAAATAGTCATCCTGATCTTCTCTATGGCATCACCCTTCCATAACTTCTGCAGCGCCAAAACCTTTTGAGTAAATTACCTTAATCTATTTCTGATATTTTAACATTTGTTTGTGAGATGTGAGCTTTTATTGCCCATTCCCAGTTGTCCTTGAGAGTATGGTGGTGAGCTAGTTTTTTAAAGTATTGCAGTCTTTGGAGTGTAGGGATGTCCATAATGCTGTTAGTCAGAGACCATGGAGTTCCAGGATTTTGACCTAGTGACAATAAAGGATCAGGGCTAAAGTTCCAAGTCAGGATGGTGTGTGGTTTGGAGGGAAACTGAAGACAGTAGTATTGCCAAACATCTAAATGGTGGAGATTGTGGGTTTGGAAGGTGTTGTCAAAAGAAGCTTGTTGAGTTACTGTACCACATCCTATATATATAGTACCTACAGCTGCCACCTTACATCAGGGGTGAAGGTAGTGATTGTTAGCGGTGGTACATCTGATAAAAATCAAGTTGCTTTGGCCTACATGGCGCTGAGCTTCTTGAGTGCTCTTATAGCTGTACTCATCCAGACAAATAGAAAGTATTAGTTCACATTCCTGACTTGTGCTTTATAGATGATGGACAAAAAGTGGGAACCCAAATGTAAGTTACTTGTTACAGAATTCCCAATCTTTCACCTGCTCCTCCAACCACAGTACTTATATCACTGGTCCATTTTAATTCCTGTTCAATGATGATTAACCCCCAGGATGTTGATAGCCATAGTAGGGCTGAAAAGGCCATTGAACATTCAGATTAGATTCTCACTTGGTAAAGATGGTCATTGCCTGATGCTTGTGTAGAGCGAATAGTTCATTTTATCAGCCCAAACCTAAATGTTGTACAGGTCTTGCTGCATATGGACTTTTTCAGTACAAGATGTTGTGAAAGGGTTCAGAAAAGATTTACAAGGATGTTGCCAGGGTTGGAGGATTTGAGTTATAGGGAGAGGCTGAACAGGCTGGGGCTGTTTTCCCTGGAGCATCAGTGGCTGAGGGGTGACCTTATAGAAGTTTACAAAATTATGAGAGGCATGGATAGGGTTAATAGGCAAAGTCTTTTCCCTGGGGTTGGGGAGCCCAGAACTAGAGGGCATAGGTTTAGGGTGAGAGGGGAAAGATATAAAAGGGACCGAAGGGGCAACCTTTTCACACAGAGGGTGGTACGTGTATGGAATGAGCTGCCAGAGGAAGTTGTGGAGACTGGTACAATTGCAACATTTAAGAGGCATTTGGATGGGTACATGAATAGGAAGGGTTTGGAGGGATATGGGCCGGGTGCAGGAAGGTGGGACTAGATTGAGTTGGGATATCTGGTCGGCATGGACAATTTGGACCGAAGGGTCTGTTTCCATGCTGTACATCTCTACGACTCTATGACTCTATGAGTGCAGAACATTGTGGAATCACTAGCAAACATCCCCATTTTTGATCTTATGATTGTGTTAAGGTTTTGACCAAAGTCACTACCCTGAGGCACTCCTTTTGTGATGTCCAGTGGTGGAGTTGATTGGTCCCCAACAATTACAACCACCTTTGAATGTGTTAGATATGGCTTCAACCAGTGAAGAATTTTTCACATGATTCCCATTGATACCATTGAACATTCCTGATTTTAATTGCTTCACCAATGGTGACCTTGAGTGACTAGGTCTTAAACACTATAATACACATCTGACACTTCTCTGTCTCTTCATTTCATTTCGTCATTTAAAAGTCTCCTCAAAAATCTGTTTGGCAAAGCTTTTGATTCCTGATCTAATATCTCTTTATCTAACTTGGTTTATAATATTCCTATGAAAATTATGATTAGGGACAATTTGTTCTATTAAAAGTGTCATATAAACATAAATGATGTACTGTTGACTTCAGTGTGAGTTGCAGTTGCCAAATAATGTGGCCACGATGTAGAAGCGCCTCAGACAGGTAGACAGGGTGGATAAGAAGGTGTTTAGCACACTTGCCTTCATTGCTCAGACCTTTGAGTATAAGAGTTGGGACGTCATGTTGAGGTTGTTTGTGAGACCTCTTCGGGAGAACTGTTTGCAGTTCTGGACACCATATTAGAGGAAGGATATTATTAAACTGGAGAGGGCTCACAAAAGATTTACCAGCATTTTGCCAGAAATGGAAAGTTTGAGATATAAAAATAGGCTGGAAAGACTCGAACCTTTTTCACTGGACTATAGGAGGTGGAGGGGTGACCTTGTTGAGGTTTAGAAAATCATGATGGGCATAGGTAAGGTGAATGATAAGGGTCTTTTCCCTCAAGTGAGGGAGTTCAAAACTAGGGGGCATAAGGTGAGAGGAGAAAGATTTAAAAAGGACATGAAGGCAACTTTTTTTACACAGAGAGTGGTTTGTATGTGGATTGAAATACCAGAGAGAGTGGTGGATGCAGGGACAGTTACAATGTTTGAAGAAATTTAGATAAATTCATCAATAGGAAAGATTTGGAGGGATATGACCAAGCACAGGCAGATAGGACTAGTTTAGTTTGGGAACATGGTTGGTTGAACTGAAAGGTCTGTTTGCATGTTATATGTCTCCTTGACATTAAGACTCTATGACTAGGCTGTTTCCCATGACTTACCAGTAGAACTTTGTGTTTTCTGTTGAATAACCAAATAGTATGAACATGCAGCAGTATCAAAGGTGCCAGCAATTTGAAGAGCTCTCAGGTTCGCCTGGCATCCACAGAGTTTCTTTTGGTAGGTGAGGACTAGAAGAGCAGCAATGTTAGCTGTACTGTTTGCTTGTTCTATGTTTGATGATTTAAGTCTATTGATGCTCACTTTGCTTGATTATTTGAGTCTTGGCATGGACTCATATATATTGCCAGAAGCAAAGAGCAGTGAGCTTGAATTGGACATTTCAAGGCATTGTGAGTAAAACCATTACACACAGAGAAGCTAGTGTCATCTCTGCATAGTTCCAAGACAGAAAATATACAACACTAGGCACTTGCCAGAATGTGGCTTAGAATATATAAAATGATGTAGTAGAATTAAATGATATTTCTACCACTCTAAGAAATGTCATACAGCATAGAAGGTATTCAATGTTCTCACAAAGGCAGCTGGGTAAGTCTGAACACTTCTACCTTTACACATCCTACATTTGTCCTATCTTCACTCATTCCCAAATATACCAAAGTCTTTCTCTCTCCACACCTGGGTGTTGAAAATACTTCCATATGGAAAAAATTATAGCACCATCTTAATTCACACCTGTTCTATCAAATCAGAGATGATCACAAGAACTAAAACCAATACTTAAAGGAACTTAATATAAAGAAATAGCATTTGCCCCAATCGTCATGGAATGCAATCACTTACAAGACCAAAGTTCATACCTGCTCGGTGCCTTGAATACTTTCTTTTGTCTCTCCAAAGAAAACATTCAATCATAAGCATCATATTCAATAAATAATATGGCAAAAAGCAGCAACATATAACACTCTCAACTCTGAGGACCAAGAAGGATGAGAAACCTTGGCACACAGGAACTGCTGCAGAAGGTGGTGAAGTGGGAAGCAAGGTGGAAATAGAAGTTTGATAAAGGTTAAACTGAGATCAGCATAAATAGTCCAGGCTTACTGTGTCTTTTCGAAGTATTGTAATACCCTGACACTCAACAACTATTTCTTCAAGAGGACTTTGCCTTTTATAGAAAGCTGATAAAGCCTTCTTATGTTTCATACCTTAAGAGATGACTTGATAAAAGTAACAGTTATGCAGATGAACAGCTAGGAACATATCCACAACATTGTCATACTAATACAAACTCAGTCATAGCATCTCATTTGCACAGGTATCAACAGGTATGAGTCCCATTCATTTGGGAGTGAATAGTTTGGGACTCAGAACGATGGTTGCTCATTGAAGCATTGAGCACAAGTGAAAATAAAGATCCAACAGCGTAAAAGATGGAGCATGGGGCTCCTCCACAGAGAGCGGAGAAATGAGTGCTCAGGACTTCAGCTCACGAGCAGCATTCTCATGTATAGGTAGTGAAGATGGTTTCCATGTGTATGGCTGAGAACTTGCATAAGTGGGAAAAGCCTGTTATCCATATTTGCCATGTATTGCAGTCATTACCCATGACTGGAAAAACATCCTGATGACAGCTTTAGTCAAGCAGATCTTTTCATCCAACTGCCAGAAACAACTCTGATGATGTTGGTGATTTTTAGAGTGGAAGCTCCCCTTGTTTTATTAGATACCTTCAGGAGCAGCATGAATGCATGCCCATTTCCAAGACTTGAATTAAACTTTTCGTTTATCAAAACTTGAGCTAGTTGTTTCTTTGAACCTGTACCCCCTCCCCTCCCCACAATGTGGGCTACAAGGTATGGAATATTCTCTCTTAATGCCAGTGAGACTATTATGCTATGAAGTAATGCCAAAATTTCAGGAAATATTTGGAGGAGAATGGCATGATTATCTGTATCAAAAGACATCAAGAAGAATAAGGAGTGATGGTACACCTCATTCCAGAAATCAGTGAAATGTTAAGGAAATTTGAATCTCACAGGTCTCCAAAGCTTGTACCCTCTTTAGTGGATAAAGTGCACACAAAAATGGAGGTTTGGCAACCTCAATTTAGGCGTTAATAGATATACATTAACATTGCAAAAAAAAAGGGAAAAGTTTACCCAACCTCATATGTATTATACTTAATCCAGGGATGCCCCATCCTGCTATTTGTCAATATTGGCATGCAACTTTCTGAACACAAGATTTCACCAAAGGTGCATATGTTCCCAGCACAATTATACAACACTGAAAGAATTATTTAAATGTAGTATAGCGCTTTCTTTGTGCTCTGTTAATTATGCTTTCAGAATAAGTAAACTCATTTTTTTACAGATTCCAGAAATCAGACTTTTGAGAGATATTTAGATCTGGGATAAGAATTTAACTAAGGCCAGAGCTGCTTGCACTTTTAGTTTTACAAGCAAACTGACAAGAAAAAGTTCAAGCTGTGTAATTAAAAGTGTTTCAAACACACGAGGAGTTTTAATCATGTGATTTGGGCTTTGAGTTGAGATACTCTGCTTGCGAGATGAATTTTGATAGCTCTCTTCAGAAAACTAATGTTGTTGTAACAGATAACTGTGAAGACAGTTGTACCAAGTCAAACAATAATAATTTTCAGTGGTCTCTTTTATACAGAACTGGCCAGGTAAACATTTCTTCTAGTCTTTTGCGTTGGCTTGACTACAATATGTGGAGTGCCACACCCTAGGAAGAGATGAATTTGTTTTTGCCTTGATAACTGCTGGAAAGTTCTGGAAGCAGTTAACTTGCTGGTTCTTTGTTTGATAGCAGCCATTTTTAAACTTGGCAAAAATCCATTTTAAAAAAGTTATTTTATCAAGGCGATGTAGCTTTTTAAAAATACAGTTTTCAATTGCTCTTTTCATGTCATCTGGACATTTTATTGGTTTAATGTTTCATGTGAAAGGCAGCAAATCTGATGGTGTAGTGCTCCCTTACTACTGTACTGTGACAGCCTTTGTTTTACATGCTCAAGCCCTGGAGAGCAACTTGAATCCAGGATCTTCTGGTTTCGAGGCAAGAGTGTGACCAGCTGAACCATAGCTGACATCAGGATAGAAAAATAAAATTATTTTGGTTCATTCCAAGATACTTTCCAATCAATGTACATAAGCAACATAGTCACTGTCGTTATATAGGAAAATGCAGTTGAAATATTCTATTTGAGTTACTATAGTTCATCCTGTACAGCTCATACATTGTGCAACCACAATCCACCAATAATGAAGAAGTGGGTTTTAAGTCCTGGTCAAGAAACAATGTGCTCTTCAAATATCTTTATTGACATATTTTAGCATAAAGGAACATAAATAAATCATCTGAAATATTTACCTGTTGTTACATTTTTATTTCTAGTTCAAGACAAACCTCCAGTCTTTGAAAAGAAATTTGGCAACTCCGTTTTAATGAAAGGAGATGATCTAATACTCCATTGTGTTATATCAGGTCAACCAGAACCAAGTGTTACATGGTTAAAAGATGATGTGATAATTTCGCCCCCAAAATCTAATGTGAGTCATGTAGTTCTGATTTTATATGTGTAAATTCAGGCAATTAATTTTAATATATAATGTAATTTCAAAACATTTGTAATATGCACAATAACAAAGCCTTCTTTTTTACTTAGAGACAACATTTTGGTGAAAGTCATGTATTCATGAAAAGAAATATCGGCCCAGCTGATACTGGAATGTATAGTTGCATTGCCAGAAACATAAAAGGACAAGTGTGCTGTTCAGCTTCTGTAATCGTTACAGGTATCTATGGAATTGGTTTAGTGTAATATAAGTTTCCTGATATTGTCTGTGATATACAACTTACGCAATGCAGTGATATGGTTAGATATGTGTGAATGACTGTATTTTATATTCAGAATAAAATCATTGGTATAATATAAAGAACAAATTGATTTTCTACAAGCTAACAGCTTCATCAAATTTGCAGCTATTGATAAAATATCAGCTTTTTAATGAATGTAATTACATTTCAACAAAGTGGAGCAAACATATTAATGGCAGTTTGAGGCATAACAATAGCATGTATGACAGCAAGTTAAAGACAGCCCAATACAGTTTTGTTTCTAACTTAATTTTTGGATTCAGAGATTTACAACTAAAATAAGTACATGCTGAATATTTTATGATCATATTAAAATATTTTGCTTTGATTTCTGCCCTTTACACACTTATGGATATCTAATCATCTGCATATATATGTGCTGATAAAAATTTTAAATTATTACACATAATAAACTTGATATTAAGATTAATTTGGACCTGTTATGTTTAATGTGGAATGTAGCACTGTAAGATTTGAATTTTCTTCTCCTTTGATTAATTATATTTGCACTTTATGAACAATTTATTTGGAAAGAATTTGTACATAGTTTTGAAACATTATTGATGAAATTGATTTCCATACCATTTTCAGGCAAAATTAATGGGAAGTTATCTAACATTAGTAAGGAAACTCCAGGAAAGAGTCACAGAGTAATGACAAAGCCTGTTCCATTTACAAATATTTCTGAACATGGAGCATCTTGTGACCAAAATAATCAAAAATCAGAGATTGGACAAACATGGTCAAGGTAAGTATTACTTTACCATTCTTTTACATTGTAAGTAATTCTTTTTGTTTGTGATTATGTAGCACATAAACATGCCTACAAATGGACTTAACAGTCATTTTTACTTTTATCGCATTGTGGATGCAATTTTGTGTTTCCTTATTTTAATGATGACCAAACAGTATAGTTGGAACATTTGAAGAGCTTGAGTTGTAACTCGGAGATGTACTTTTTGCCGCTTAGCTTTAGTTATTGTTACAAGGTATTGTTCTAAAGAATCGTCCAAAGCTGGACAAACAGTTGTAGCAGCTCCAGCAAGCTGTGCAGGTTTATCTTGCTGACCTCCACCAGTGTTTCTGCAAACTTGGAGCCAGTTACCCTTGTGTCTTCACCTGAATGCACCGGATTTGGGCAAGTGCATTGTGTTTCTCGTTCTGTGTTTGCCAAATGAAATCTGATGCATGGTTTCTCAGTAGGTCAATGTATACACTCTTAAGCATAATGTTACATTTCTGTACTTGCCATACACCCAAACAAAGAAAAGCATGAAAGCTCTGTTCTGTGACAATCAAACATAACATTTCTCTTTTAGAGGAAACAGTAAAATAGGTACCTGGTTCTTATAAGATATGAACTATATGCTGGAATCATAAAAGGTCATTTTCCCGCACAAATCTACATCTCTTCAGGAAAATACTATTGTTAATCAAGACTAGACCTGGGAGGCAATCTGGAAAGAGTTTTCTGGAACCTGCAAAATTTCAAAAGTGTTATATTCAACAAATATTCTCCGTGTTTAAAATTCTTCCCCAGACACACTTCCTTCCCTTCTTCTTGACTATGTTTGTTCAACCTGTATCCTTCATGAGGTGCTCAGTTTAATTTTAAGGTGAAGGACATGTCCAGAAGCATTGTAATTTGCTGCCACTTTTTCTTCCTGTAAACTCTTCCAGAGGTGAGGTCCTATGACAAAGCTACATGGGCTGAGACAGCACTGAGGTTGTAAAGAGCACTTCCCTGAAACCAGCATCAGCCCAGCAAATGAGGTGTAGGGATAACAATGAGTGAGTTTAAGAATTGTACACCTAGAGAAGTACTATTCACAGATGAGAACATGCAAATGGATGGCAGGCGGTGAAGATCGCAGATTAGAGAAGGCTATGTGCTCAGTACTATATGCCCTTAGCAGTTTCAAGGGATTGTTATCCTGTTGGCATGATTTCAAATGTGATTTAATGCAACAGCATAAGGCATATTCTTAACTTCTGCCTGTCAAAGCAGCATACAGTGTATCAACATTTTTGAGTATCACTGCATTGCAGTGGATTTGTAAAGAGTTTGTGATTTCTTCATTACTGATACAGGGATAAGCATCAATCACAGAATAGTAGTCTGTAATGGTCAAACTCTTTGAGATCGTGGATGCCCATATGCTGCATTGGAAATATAAGATCATTTAAAAATAGTAACAATGGGCTTCAGTCAACTCGGAGATATCCTTTTAACTCATAAAAGCCTGCTGACCCCGCCACCACCCAGAAGGAGTGTTTTCAGAAAAAGATGATAAAGCATTTATTTCTTGAAGCTAGCATGTTGTCATAGTGAGAGGTTGAAACCTCAAAATACCACAGGTGTTTTTATTCTTTAATTCCAAAATTTTTTTTTTGAAAAGAGGACTACTGCAGAGACAAGATAACTGCTTATGTCAATTCAGTGGCTGGAGGCTAAAAGGTTTTGTTTGGGATAGATGGAATGTAACAATGTAACACTTAAAGGTGTCAAAGAAATCTTAAATAGAGAGAATTACTTGAGGTAATGAGGGGACTGACTATCCCATTCCATTCTCAGCAGAGACCCACCTATTGCAGTCATTTATGTGCTTTCCCCTTCCAGGAATACACAAAAGAGAGCTTCAATATTAACCTATGTCTTATCATTAGGTTGTTGTGAACTAGAGTGTGTCCACCATGCTGTGGAAGCCAGAGTTTGAGAATAGCAGGTCGGCCACCTTGCACAACAGGCAGATGTCCCTCAATCCATGCACTGTAAACCTGTCAAAAAAGGAGTTAAGACATAGAAGTTTCAATCAGCCTACAAACTAAAGAATCTTGAAAATTGACTATTCAACTGCCAAAGTCAACACTACTAGTGCAACCTAATATTGCTGCAACATCATCTTATATGATCTTCATGAACAATTCAGAAACTGATTTGTATAACCTTTTTTCGTACTTTTATCTTTTGGGACTGATCTCTTATTTCTACCCTATGTGTGTGTATTATATTATGATTTATTCTCATGTGTGGTAATTAATAAACTCAGTCTTCTTGCTAATTCAAGAACGTCTGGCTACACTTGCTCCTTACCAACAATATTATCAACATTCGGATCTGGGAGAAAGCTATTCTCAAGGGAAGAGATTCCTTTTCAATCAATCTTGTTGCAATCAACTGAGGGGCTGGGTGAATAAAGAAGGGGAGCCAATTCATCCCTCCTCACTCAGGAAGTTAACTGTTTGGGGAATCCTGCCTGAAACTGTAATGAACTGTGACCTGGTCATAACAATATGTAGTTCCCACTGAAAAATAAGTTAGCGATTGTGAGTACATTTGAGTTTTGATTTAGTCCTGTAGATGATTGTCACAAGAAACATGGAAGCATAGAAAATGGGAGGAGTAGTAGGCCATTTGGCCCTTCAAGCCTGCTCTGCCATTCATTATGGTCATGGTTGACCTTTCCATGAGAATAGCCTGTTCCCACTTTTCCCCATATCCCGTAATCCCTTCAGTCCCAGATGCTATATGCAACTCCTTCTTGATATCTTACCATATTTGACCTTGACTTCTTTCTGTCGTAATGAATTCCACAGGCTCACCATTCTCATGGTGAAGGGACTTCTCCTTTCCCCAGTCCAAAATGGCCTACCTTGTATCCTTAGCCTATGATATCCCCAATTCCTTCGCCTTCGCCGCATCTGTTCCCAGGAGGACCAATTCCAATACCGAACAACCCAGATGGCCTCCTTCTTCAAAGGCCGCAATTTCCCCTCAGACATGGTTGACAATGCTCTCCACCGCATCTCCTCCACTTCCCGCTCCTCCGCCCTTGAACCCCGCCCCTCCAATCGCCACCAGGACAGAACCCCACTAGTTCTCACCTACCACCCCACCAACCTCCAGATACATCGGATCATCCTTCGTCATTTCCGCCACCTCCAAATGGACACCACCACCAAGGATATATTTCCCTCCCCACCCCTATCAGCATTCCGGAAAGACCACTCCCGCCACGACTCCCTTGTCAGATCCACACACCCCACCAACCCAACCGCCAGTCCAGGCACCTTCCCCTGCAACCGCAAAAAATGCAAAACTTGCGTCCACACCTCCCCCCTCACTTCTCTCCAAGACCCCAAGGGATCCTTCAATATCCATCAGAAATTCACCTGCACCTCCACACACATCATTTACTGCATCCGCTGCACCCGATGTGGTCTCCTATACATTGGGAAGACAGGCCGCCTACTTGCGGAACGTTTCAGAGAACACCTCTGGGACACCCGCACCAACCAACCCAACCGCCCCGTGGCTGAACACTTTAATTCCCCCTCCCACTCCGCCAAGGACATGCAAGTTCTTGGCCTCCTCCATCGCCAGACCATGGCAACACGACGCCTGGAGGAAGAGCCGAATCATTTTCCACCTAGGAACCCTCCAACCACAAGGGATGAATACAGATTTCTCCAGCTTCCTCATTTCCCCTCCCCCCACCTTTTCTCAGTCCCAACCCTCAGACTCAGCACCGCCTTCTTGACCTGTAATCTTCTTCCCGACCTCTCCGCCCCCACCCCCTCTCCGGCCTATCACCCCCACCTTAACCTCCTTCCACCTATCGCATTCCCCTAAGTCCCTCCTCCCTACCTTTTATCTTAGCCTGCTTGGCACACCCTCCTCATTCCTGAAGAAGGGCTTATGCCCGAAATGTCGATTCTCCTTCTCCTTTGATGCTGCCTGACCTGCTCCGCTTTTCCAGCAACACATTTTTAAGCTCTGATCCCCAGCATCTGCAGTCCTCACTTTCTCCTTAGCCTATGATCACTGGTTTTGGGCTCCCCACCATCAGGAAAATCTTTCCTGCATCCACCCTGTCTACTCCTTAGAATTTTATACATTTCTAAAAGAACCTCTCTCTTCTGAAGCCCAGGGAATATAATCCCAATGGATTCAACCTCTCCTCATACATCAGTCCCACTATTCCAGGAGCCAATCTGGTAAATGTTCACTGTACTCCCTCTATAGCAAGAATGTCCTTTATCAGATAAGTAGACCAAAACTTTAAACAATATTCTAGGTACGGTTTTACCAAGGCCCTTTATAATTGCAGTAAGACATCTCTACTCCTGCACTTGAGTCTTTTCGGTATGAAAGCCAACAGGCCATTTGCCTTCTTCACCGCCTGCTGCACCTGAATGCATACTTTTAGTGATTAGTGTACAAGCACACAAAGGTCTCCCTGCACCTTCCCATCTCTCAACTTATAGACATGCACACAATCAGCCTTCCCGTTTTTGCTACCAAAATGGATACTTCACATTATTTCACATTATACTGCATCTGCCGTACATTTGCCCATTCACTCAACTTGTCCAAGTGTTCCATGAGTCTTGCAGCCCCACAGCAATACCCTAGCTCACAGCTGACAGACATTTAAGGCAACATTTTTTAACACAAGCTAGAGTCAGTGAATCCTAAGATTTCTTTAAGGGAAGCGTGGGTGTTAGCTGTATTTTAGAACTGTTTCGGAAGGAATGGTGAAGATAGGGGCAGCACGGTAGCTCAGTGGCTAGCACTGCTGCCTCACAGCGGCAGGGTCCCAGGTTCGATTCCAGCATCGGCTGACTGTGTGGAGTTTGCACATTCTCCCTGTGTCTGCGTGGGTTTCCTCTGGGTGCTCCGGTTTCCTCCCACAGTCCAAAGATATGCTGGTCAGGTGAATTGGCCATGCTAAATTGCCCATAGTGTTAGGTGCATTAATCAGAGGGAAATGGGTCTGGGTGGGTTACGCTTCAGAGGGTCGGTGTGGACTGGTTGGGCCGAAGGGCCTGTTTCCACTACTGTACGTAATCTAATCTAATCCTCAGCAACAGAATGGCAAATATAATATTCTTGGAAGAGTTAAAGTAATGTAGATTGGAGTTGGATGAAAATTAGGAGGGTGGAGAATGTGTGTCTGAAGATTCTCCTGAATTAATTTGTTTTGTTACAAACATCTCTGATTCCCTTTTTTGTATTAGTCTTTTCATGTGATCTGCTGTTCATTCTTTCCCAATCCTCCAGCATGCTTACTCCCCTTCTATAATATAACTGTTTAGTCTGCAGCAGATATTGGTATTCATGGTTGAATTGTTAAGCAGTGTAACTATTGCTAAAGAAAATTCTACACGGAGATCCACATGTACTAAGATTGTGGCATGCAAACAGTTTTGGAAATCACTCTTCTGTTGCGTTGGTTAGGGTTGAGATCCATTGTTGTCATAAGAACATCTGGGATCTGGCTATTTGGTGAATACTTGTTGTTTAACGTAAACTGCTGGAGGCTGAAATCATTGTGGATGCTCCCTGGATGGCAGACATTAATATATAGGATAGCACTGTTGTGATTGAAAACCACCTGCACATTATAAAATGAAAACACTTCATCCTAGTGTTGCCCACATTAATGCCATCCTTGATGTTCCTGAAGAGACCTACGGGGCAACTTTTTCACACAGAGAATGGTACGTGCGTGGAATGAGCTGCCAGAGGAAGTGGTGGAGGCATTTGGATGGGTATCTGAATAGGAAGGGTTTGGAGAGATATGGACAGGGTGCTGGCAGGTGGGACTAGATTGGGTTAGGATATCTGGTCGGCATGGACGGGTTGGACCAAAGGGTCTGTTTCCATGCTGTACATCTCTATGACTATGACTCTAAATCTTTCAGCTATGCAGTTAGTAGATTCTTTTTCTGTGGAAGAGGATTGGCAAATATAGCACTGTCACTTGCTGGATTTGAGAATGAAGTTAAGATGGCCTCCATGGCCTCATGTCGTGAGCTGAAGGATTCTTTAGTGTTGAAACTAAATGCACCATGGCCTCCATAGAAAGAGATATTCTAGTCATTGACATAGTCAGCAAGATATGGAAAACAGTATAGTTCTATCATTGCATTTGAACTGAAGGCACACAAAACCGGTCACATCCAACATACCCAGGTAGGGGGCCCACAAACATTAATCTTAAAAGTTAAAAATCACACAACACCAGGTTATAGTCCAACAGGTTTAATTGGAAGCACACTAGCTTTCGGAGCGACGCTCCTTCATCAGGTGAATCACCTGATGAATCACCTGATGGAGTGTCGCTCCGAAAGCTAGTGTGCTTCCAATTAAACCTGTTGGACTATAACCTGGTGTTGTGTGATTTTTAACTTTGTACACCCCAGTCCAACACCGGCATCTCCGAATCAATCTTAAAAGTGATTATGAAGGCATACATAGTACCTATGCTGTTGATGAACCTTCAGATGATGTCCCATCATGAACTGTTCTTCTTGACATAAACCATGCAAAAGAGTGGCGCTTGAAACAAGTCAGGTCCGTTGCTTTTTTAAATCTATATGAATGTTCCAGATTTGGATATACAGCATCTAATTTCAAATTTTGTGGATGTCACAAAACTAAGAACTGTTGTGAACCATCAGGAGAATATAATGGGCTTTGGTGAAACATGGACTGTATGGATGAAACATGGACTGTATGGATTGAATTCCATGAAACATGAAACATGGAATTCAATGCAGAAGAGTGTGCAGGGATATATTTTGGTCAGACGAATAAGATGAGGTGATAAAAATGAAGGCTACAAACATGTATATGAAGAAATGAAGGAGAAGTAGGTCATTCAGCCATTCAAGCCTGCACAAACTGATTTGTTTGTGTTCCAAATTCATCCACAATTACCTTTGATTCCACTACCCAATAGAATCTAACCATCTTTACCTTATCCTGAACTGGTTCAATGACCTCATCTCAGCACCTTCTGAGGCAGAGAGCTCCAAAGTCACACGATTGTCCGAGAAAAGAAATCTCCTCCTCTCTGTCCTAAATGGGCAATTCTTAATTTTAGACAGTGACGTTAGTTCTGGGTGCATCGACAAAAGTAAGCATTCTTTCCACATCCACCTTTCAAGACTGTTCAGGATTTTGTAGAGGGACAATTGCCATAGTCCTACCAGACCATAAGACTGCTCGCTTATTAGAAAGAGATGGCCAGTGATGGCTTAACCTGAGGGTCACCACACCTCAGGTGAGGGGAGAGGTTGAGAAGAAGGGTCCTTCCTAGTGACCTCAGCCAGTGCAGGAATTGAACCCATGCTGTTGGCATGACTCTGCATTACAGACCAGCTGTCCAGCCGTCTGAGCTAATAAATCCCCATGCACTCCAATTTAACCACCCCTTGCTGTTCTGAATTCTGGTGGAAATATGCCCGGTTTGTCCAATCTTTCCTCAAAAACAAACTGCTCATTCTAGGTATCAATTTAGTAAATCTGAGTACCATCTCCAATATGGTTCCATCTTCTCTAAATGAGGAAACCAAAACAGCATAGTATTTGAGATGTGGTCTCATCTGTAAAACTGAAGTATAACATCCTTACTTTTATGGTCAATTTCTCTCATATTAAAGGAAAGCATCCCATTTGCCTTCTTGATCACATGCTGCATCTACAAACTACCTGCAATGACTTTTTAAGATTAGATTACAGTGTGGAAACAGGTCCTTTGGCCCAACAAGTCCACACCAACCCTCCGAAGAGCAACCCACCCAGACCCATTCTCCCTTCACCTAACACTACGGGCAATTTAGCATGGCCAATTCACCTAACCTGCACATTTTTGGACTGTGGGAGAAAACCGGAGCACCTGGAGGAAACCCACGCAGACACGGGGAGAATGTGCAAACTCCATACAGACAGTTACCTGAGGTGGGAAATGAACCTGGGTCTCTGGCACTGTGAGGCAGCAGTGCTAACCACTGTGCCACCCACACGGTTGCAACAGACTACCTCTGTATGTCAGGATTGCACAGTCATTCTCTTTTTAAGCAATACTCTGTTACTTTTAGCTCCCTGCCAAAGTAAAAAACTTGACACTTTCCCAGATTGTATGTTATCTGTCAGATTTTTGCCTACTCATTTAACGTATCAATATTATTCTGCATCCTTGTTATTTACTCTTCAAAACATATTTGCCTACCTGTCTGTGTGTCAGTTGCAAATTTAGTCACATGCCTTTGACCGTCATTTAAGCTATTGATATAAATTGTTAAAAGTTGGTCCAGCATAGACTGCTGAGGGACCCCAACTTGTCACATCCTGTCAATCATAAAAAAGGTCCATTTAAATATATTCTCTGTTTTCTGCCAGCCAGCCAATCCTCTGACAATGCTAACATGTTATCCCTTACATCATGAGCTCCTACTTTGTGCATTTCTTTTACATTGAGCCTTTTCAAATGTCTCATTGAAATCCAAATACAGTGCAGTAATTATTAAGGATATGCAAGAGCATAAAGGCTTGAGGAATATGTGCACAAACCATTGACATAAATATGCTGAACCGTTATAAAACACTGGTTCATTTTTCTTGATATGTATTTAAATCTGACACTAAGTGAAGGCATCCTCTAGGTAACTAGCAATGGAGATGTCACTAAGCAGATAAGCAACCAAACACTTGGAAAAATTCTCACAATCACAAAGGCAGAAAGTAAAAGTATTTATTATCCTTCACTTTTTATATATTTTTATAGATAATGAAATAAAGATAGGAAATAGATATTAGATCTTGAAGTATCCTAAAATTTCCAGCAATTTCTGAGTTTATTTTTTATCCTAAACAAACTCTTTTGTTATGTTATGATATCTAGAAGTTTATTTTCAACATTAACTATTGACATGACTACAATATCACAAATTTATACACTTGCAAATGCGTGTTTGCTGATACTATAGATTACGAACAAAAAAACTGACTGATTGAACACTCTAAACTGGCTCCGCTGCACAGAACAACTGAAAATGAGGCAGCCCTGCCCAGGACATTCAGCCTCGGACCTTCGGATGACCATCCTCCAAAGTGGACTTCGGGACAGGCAGCAGAGAAAAGTGGCCGAGCAGAGGCTGATAGCTAAGTTCGGTACCCATAGGGAGGGCCTCAACCGGGACCTTGGGTTCATGTCACATTACAGGTGACCACCATTGCATTATACACACACACACAGACACTCCTACACACACACACTCTCACACACACACAGGCAGTCCTATACACACAGATGCGCACACAGACACCCCCACACACCCTTACAGACACACACACTCCCACACTCACACATGCACCCCCTCACAGACTTAAGACACTCTGCACTCACTACACACACACATGCACTTTCTTACACTCACAACCCCCAACCCAGACAGACACACAGACAAAGACCCACATGCACACATATATTTTGTAGGATGAATTTGTACTTGCAGGGTTACATTGTACTTTGCTTAAAAACTGCATGCATTCATGCAGAACTCTGAGCTCAAAAACTGCATGAATTTATGTTAAACTCCGTTATCTCACTTTTTAGATTAGAATCAATCTAAACATCATGGCATAGACAGAGAACACAAGAGGCCAACACCTTCAACATATTGTCTCGCTATCACCATTGTTAACAGCTAACCCAAGAATGCAACTTTTTTAAAAAAAAGATTTTGTGATTTACACATGAAAGAAGTGAAACTATCACTGTATTCTAACAGATGAAAGGCTTAACAGACAATCAATTTTTCAATGTATAATTTCAGTTACATCACACTGTAAATTTTTGCTATAAATTCTGTGTTAGGACTGAGCCCTCCACTACCACCTGATGAAGGAGCGTCGCTCCGAAAGCTGGTGTGCTTCCAATTAAATCTGTTGGACTATAACCTGGTGTTGTGTGATTTTTAACTTTGTACACACCAGTCCAACACTGGCATCTCCAAATCATGACTGTATATTTGATATATCATATGTAACTGTAGAAAAGTTATAGGCCCATTTGGCTTGGAATCTATGCCAAAATACAACAGTTGCTGTCAGATACTGAGACATAATGATGGTGAAAGTTGACAATTGCACTGATTTTATGACAAAGAAGCCATAGTTTTCTAATTTGGCGAGACCATGGGGAATTTTGAAAGTCATAAGATAGTTAAATATTTTGACATTTTATTGATATGTTATTGGGCATAAGGGATACATTGTTTAGAATTTGTCCACTAGTTCTTTAAATTATTGTATAAAATTTTTTTAAAAAGATTTTAAAAAGTGCCAGATTCATTGCATCAAACAACATTGTCTCATTCCAAACTGCTTTATATTCTTAAATCCAACATTAGTTTCTCTTATAATCTGAAAGGTTTACTTATATTAGCACTCTACATTTTCTTATTAATTTCCCAACTCAAAATGTGCATTGTAGATGTATGTCAAAGAGTGCTTCTGTAAAATGTTCAAAAATCCAAATGCTTTGTTTCTGCAGCAGTATCCAACTATATCACTGCACAATACATTATGATAAAATTTGACGACGGTACTTCTCTATTTGATATTCTGAAAAATCAGACATTTATTGTGTTCCGATGCAAAAGTTTTTAAAGTTATTATTAAATTATACAGGAAGAAATTTGTGTAAGCATTGATCAGGGAATTTGAATGTCACAGTATTTGTAATTACTACAATATACTTTGTATAAAAGCCTATTGCAGCAGATAACACAAATTAGATTCAGTCCTTATTTTATGAGCAGATTGAATTACACATCCTCATGCGTTTGAACTGATTGCTACTCAACAGCTTTCACTGTAACTTTGGTATTAGTACTACCAACAGGAAGCAAATGTGAAATTCTATAATAAAGTGGGAACTTCTGTGTCAGGGAGATCATAATGTATCAATGTGGTATTTAAAAGAATACTCTTGATCACTTGTTTTGAAATGTTTGTTAATCTCATTCAGTGATTGACAGAAGCAGTTGTTAGTATCATCAATGATTGATGCTTTCAGACTTGTACTGCTGCTTAGGGTTTGATTCTTTCCTTATTTTACTGATAACTGAAATATACAAAAGGTAGAGATAAAGAAAAAGAAAAGTGATGGTTGTTATTTGAAATAAGTATACTCATTGTGTCCTTGGGTACTGATTAACAGTGACAACTCAGAACTAATGTGCCAAAATTAGCAGTCTGCTTAAAAGCAAAGTGACAGGCACCATTGCGTTGCCTAAAAAGGGTTCATTATCCCATGATTCCTTGCTGTACTAGCCAATCAGAAGTGTCTAAAAAAATGATGTTGCATACTTTCAACAGAGTTGGGGTATATAAAGTAAAACCACCATGTTAGCACTTCTGAGCGGTTCAGGCATTCCCAGCCTTGCCTCGGGTGTAGGGATTGCATGGAACCTCCGGGTAGTTTTGTTTCCTTTTCGTAAGAGGAAAGTCCAATTCTTTCAGTGGATAGTTGGCAAAATTCTGGATACGGAGGTGGTTTCCAAAGTTTTAAAACCTTTGGGCTTAGCCCTATAGCTGTAGGCACTCTTGAAAATTCAGGTTGGTAAATCAGTGTTTATTATAAAAACAGTATTTTGTTTTCATGGTACTAAACTTATTTTGTATATTGAGTGATAAATGTTTTTTTTCTAGTAAAGGTTTGAGAAAATCAACTTAAGATATTTATCAGTACCTTATTAAATCGCTGTAAGTCTAGTCAGTGATGCTGAATCTTCTAAGTGTGAAATGGATTTGTTGAACAGTATCTAATGTATAAAGACAAATTGAATTCAGTGGTTTTATAACTGAAATAATTTAAAATGTTTGGTCTGTTGAGTAAAAGCTTTCAAGGTTATGCTATTGACAGATAAATGAAGAACTGCTAAGAATAGTACCTAATCACATGTATGTGGTATCTGCTGGACAGCAATGTCTTTTTAAGGGAATAGGGGCTCAGCTTCTCAGCTGTCCCATTAGCTATGTCACACATGTCTACTGTCAATCAAAGTCATTTAGCTAAATTTAGAACAAACTTTTCTGTCAGCAGTTAAACAGCCCTTATTTAAAGAATCCAAGGATCATACTTGTAAGATATTGAAAATTAATTTTCTTTGCTCTAAATAAAGTGGTTCAAGTATTTTTCAGTAATTGAAAAATATTTTCGGTAATTGAAAAATAATTCACAAAGTATTTATCTGTCCATTTTATTCCAAGGGTAATTTCATTTACTAATTGACAGCAGATGGGAAATAATTATTTTACACTTTTACACGCCGTTTTAATACAGAAATGGTGTTCAACTCTTCACTGTCAACAGTCTTTTAAGGCATTCCATAGTCAGTACCAGAAATGTCATGAGCAGTTACGGCGGATTATTAGTGGTGGTAGTTCAAACTCTAACTTGATTCATAGTCTAAATATATTTAAGACAAATAAAATCCTGGAAAAGCTCAGCAAGTCTGGTACCATCTGTGGATAGAAACAGTATTAACCTTTCGGGTCCATTATGACACTTTGAAGGCACTTTCTATTTACATTTCACATTTTATACCCATAATCTGCGGCTTTTCGTTCTGACCCAAATATATTTCATTGCTATAATTGCTGAATCGGCATAACATGATATAGACAATTATAATGAAGTAAAGTTCTGCGAAGGCAGACTAAGTACAACAAGTGATTTGCATATATAAAATAAATTAATTTTCAAACGAATGGCCCCTGTACAGTAGCGCCAGTGACCTAAAACAAATTGATTCTCGCCCGAGGCTGTGAATATGGCAAGGGATTTTTTAAAAAGTGACTGTATAATTGACAAGGAAACACTTCCGCTATTGATTTATCCATTTATCTCTGTTCCAGGGTGCCTATAAAAATGGCAACACAAGCTCCGACATTTTTACATCCGCTTCAAAGCGTTGTGGCACTGGAGGGTAGTGCCGCTACCTTTGAGGCGCACATTAGTGGTAAGTTTTTTTTTCCCAGGCGTCAGGTCAACTCAAACTGTTCGATGTAAGACCTCACAAAACTTTGGAGATTAAAATCACGGCTCTCCGAATCTGTTCAACACGGGGAGAAACGAAATGGCTTAATCATTCGGGGGACTCCCCTTTGTGGTTCAGTATAACTAACTACACGTGCTTGCTTTTATTTTGTACACTTCACAAATCAATAAAATTCTTGCTCACCACATGTTCCGTATTGAATGCTGGAAAAAAAGTATCACGATATTGATTTTTTTTTTACCGTAAATAAAGACCTTCCCCAGCAAACGAGCATTAATTAATCAAATTAGAAACTCAATTCTGTCTCTATTTTTATGTTGCTCGTGTTTGATTTCCTGTTTATCCAAAAGCTTATCCCCCCCCCCCCCCCCCCGCATGGGTTTGCATTCTCTCTCTCTGGATGGTTTCTGGAGCTTTGTTGTTGTGTGTGTTTGGCAGGTTTACCAGTTCCTGAGGTGAGCTGGTTCAGAGATGGCCAGGTTCTTTCAGCTGCTGCTCTCCCGGGCGCAGAGATTTCCTTCAGCGACGGCCGCGCCAAGCTGATCATTTCTCGTGTGTCGCCCTCGCACAGCGGCAGATACTCTGTACGAGCCACCAATGGATCAGGACAAGCGACTAGTACCGCCGAGCTGCTGGTGACAGGTAACTGCCCACTGCCACCACCGACTGGCACTTGGGGAGCAGAGGGGAGGCTCCCATCTCTATATCCTGCTCAGCTTCCCATTTCAATAAACTGAATGAAAAAGAAACCTAGATATGACTGTAGGGGATATGATTATTAACACAGATGACATAAAGGCTAACTGTTACTTGGGAGAACGCTTCATCATGGACATCAGTCTCTCACACCTCTGAAAAATAAAATCAAAAATTAAAAAAGCAGCCAGGTCACGTGGACCAGGAGAAAAATGCAGTAAGACTTGCAAAGACACACGTTTATGGGACTCTTCTTGTATTCCACAAAATGGAGCTCCAGTAGTGCCAGTACATTCATTTCAAAATGTAACTTTTTTGACTGGGAATCTTCCCCCCCCCCCCCCAGCCCTGTCCATTGTGGACAGGGAAACAGGGTAAAATTATAGGAAACCTCTTTGCAGGGCAGCCTTTGGCTACACCTGTACCTAAGGCAGTCAAGACAGGGCCCATAAGCCTACCTGGAGCATTGCCACCAGACCTCCTACCAAGTGCCTACCTCAGTGACTGACCCTCACCAGACCAGGGAAACTGGAAGTTTACTGCAAAATCTCAGTTTGACTCCTTCTAAGGCCCCCCCCCCCAAAAAAGACTCTCTCAAAGTCAAATTTACGACCACCCCATGGGGGCAAGTAACCCTGCCAAACCCTGAACCCACCTCCTCCAAAATGGCTCATGCCAGGACTGGAGTTGGGAAATTGGCAAACTGGCAATTGCCAGTCTTTAAGGGTCCTGGCCTCCTCTGTTCCTGACCTTGGTACTGAGTCATAGAGATGTACAGCACAGAAACAGATCCTTTGGTACAACCTGTGCATGCCGAACAGGTATTATAACCTAATCTAGTTCCATTTGCCAGTACTTGTCCCATATCCCTGTAAACCCTTTCTATTTATATATCCATCCAGGTGCCTTTTAAATTTTGCAATTGTACCAGCTTCCACCACTTCCTCTGGCAGCTCATTCCATACATGCACCACCCTTTGCGTGAAAAAGTTGCCCTTAGGTCCCTTTTAAAATTTTCTCCTCTCACCCTAAACATATGCCTTCTAGTTCAGGACTCCCCCATCCCAGGGAACGATCTTGTCTATTTACCCTATCCATGTCCCTCATGATTTTATTAACCTCTATTATGTCAGCCCTCAGCCTCCAATGGTCCAAGGAAAATAGCCCCAGCCTATTCAGCCTAGTCCTGTAGCTCCCTCCAACCCTGACAACGTCCTTGAAAATCCTTTCTGAACCCTTTCAAGTTTCACAACATCCTTCTGATAGGAGGGAGACCAGAATTGTACCCAAAAAATACTGCCTCACATGTATTCAGTAATGCCAGTCTCATTGACCCATAGTAGGAACTCTTGAAAATACAAGAGATTTAGTATATAAATCGCAAATTGCTTTTTTAAAGAAACATAAACTAATAAAAGGTTCATGGTTAATATATACATTTCATTTCTGGCTCACTTAATCTCAAACTGGTAAGAACATGTTACAAATGCTATATTAGTGCTCTACTTGGATATAATGAGGTATAATTTCAATTTCGACATCCTGCACACCAAGGATATTGACGTACGTAAGATTAGTTGTCAGGGGTGGAGAGACCAGTCTCCTCCTTCTGGAAAAGTGGGAGACCTAGCCATCAGACATGCTGTCAGCAATTTCGGGGGAGGAGGGTCCCTCTCAAAAAACTCAATAATTTCCTTCCTTCAGCCTCTCCTCTAGTGCAGAGCTGGGCTGAGGAGTGGCAGATGGAGTTCAACCCTGTATGAGTAGGGGACAGTGGATGGGTTCTGTGTGCAGGAATATCTCTCTGTTACCTTTTTTCTCTTGTCCCCATTCCCCAACACTCTTGAGCATCATGGAGTGACATCTGACTGCTCAGTTCCAGGGATTTCACTGGCTCTTTGTGTGAGCGATCCTTGGACTATGAGCCCCTTCTCCACCTCAGATGCTCATATTTGTTCACCACAGCTGATTGTCTAAGCCTATCGACAGATTCTTTGTCTCTGGCTAAACCACAAAATTTGGCACCATGTGATATATCACCCCAAAGCTCATGTATTTATGTCATCCCAGAACATGTCATTTCAGGTTGCAGACTCAATAAAATAACTCTACCTGTGGATGCACACACGTAAGAGAACAATAAAAAGAAATGGACTTTGAGAGATCATGTGATTGAAACTAAATGGGAATTAGATTAGATTTCCTACAGTGTGGAAACAGGCCCTTCGGCCCAACAAGTCCACACCGACCCTCCGAAGAGTAACCCACCCAGACCCACTTTCCTCTGACTAATGCACCTAACACTATGGGCAATTTAACATGGCCAATTCACCTGAACTGCACTTCTTTGGACTGTGGGAGGAAACCAGAGGAAACCGACGCAGACATCGGGAGAATGTGCAAACTCCACACAGACAGTCGCCCAAGGCCCGAATCAAGCCTGGGATCCTGGTGCTGTGGGGCAGCAGTGCTAACCACTGAGCCAAACTAGTATCTTAATTCACAAAGCCTTCATACCATTCAGTAGAATAATGCCAACTTTCGTATTAAATGCTTCTGATTATGTACGAAATTCCTTTTTATGTTTACAAATCCATTATGAGCAGAAAGTAATTGATTATGAATAAAAACAGGTACAAGAACTGATTGAAAATTATTATAGGCTGATTTGAAAAAAAAACTCAGTTGATATTCAGCATATGTCAGTGTGAACTATGGAATTTTAGAAATATCCTTTTTTCGACAATGCAGTAAAATGAGACCTGCTCCAGATGGTCACAAAAAAATGAAGGTCTACAGAATATTCCTTTTTTTTCAGCAAATGTAAATTAAATTATTATGCATTTTATTGCTGTATCCAAAATGACTGTTGCATTTATCTGAATAACAATAGGACTGCATTGCATTCCATTTGAAGCACTTCAGAACATTTTGGGTATATCATAATAAGGCAGAATATAAATGGGTGGGTCCAGTACAAAAAAAATGAGACTTACAGTCCCTCTGGATGTGCTTTCTTTATGTTATAAGCTTAATACTATCAAGGAACTAGCTGGGCAAATACTGTGGTCTCTCTTCCAAAATTTAATGGGGTTGTTTTCACTGGGGCATCTACCTCACTTCATTATTTCCCTTCAAATCAACTCTGTGTTCCAAATCTTTTAAAATATTTTGATTTTCTATTCTTAATAACAATGTGAATGACGTCAAACTTCTAATGTGGTATTTTATCTGCCATCTTGATGGCTATTCATTTCACCAATATACATCTCTGTAACCTTTGTGTCCTTTTCATTGGTTATATTCTCACCAATTTTCAGAGCTTTCTTAGAGGTCATGACTTGGGCTGAAACAGTGAGAAATAGCATCTTAATTCATGACTAATATTCAATATAATATTCAATTGGATCCATCATTGCCCTTTTTGCCTAAATCAATATCTGAGATCGAACATTGATCCTCAAAGCACTCCAGTAGTTCCAGCATTTTCATGATTGGTGGAGTTGTGGCTAGTGAGGAGGGCTGTTGTCAGCTGCAAAGGGACTTAGATATGATGCAGAGCTGGGCTGAGGAGTGGCAGATGGAGTTCAACCCTGTCAAGTGTGAGGTTGTCCATTTTGGAAGGACAAATAAGAATGCAGAATACAGGGTTAACGGTAGGGTTCTTAGTAAGGTGGAGGAGCAGAGGGATCTTGGGGTCTATGTTCATAGATCTTTGAAAGTTGCCACTCAGGTGGATAGAGCTTGTAAGAAGGCCTATGGTGTATTAGCGTTCATTAGCAGAGGGATTGCAGCTGTATAGGACCTTGGTAAGGCCACATTTGGAGTACTGTGTGCAGTTCTGGTTGCCTCATTTTAGGAAAGATGTGGAAGCTTTGGAGAGGGTGCAGAGGAGATTTACCAGGATGTTGCCTGGAATGGAGAATAGGTCATACGAGGATAGGTTGAGAGTGCTAGGCCTTTTCTCATTGGAACGAAGAAGGATGAGGGGCGACTTGATAGAGGTTTATAAAATGATCAGGGGAATAGATAGAGTAGACAGTCAGAGACTTTTTCCCCGGGTATAACAGTGTTACAAGGGGACATAAATTTAAGGTGAAGGGTGGAAGGTATGGGGGGATGTCAGGGATAGGTTCTTTACCCAGAGAATGGTGGGGGCATGGAATGCGCTGCCTGTGGGAGTGGCAGAGTCAGAATCATTGATGACCTTTAAGCGGCAATTGGATAGGTACATGGATAGGTGCTTAAGCTAGGACAAATGTTCGGCACAACATCGTGGGCCGAAGGGCCTGTTCTGTGCTGTATTGTTCTATGTTCTATGACTGATTTCAGGAGAGCTGTCTGCTGGTAGTTCCTTGTTTTCTCTTACCTTCTTGAATAGTAATATTGCATTTTCTAAGTTTCAATATGCTGAGAATATTTCCAAAATCATTTTGGAAAATCATAACCAATGCATTAATTGAGGTGTTGCATCAGAATGAATCAATGTAACACCACTGGAACTATCATCAGATTATGAGTCCTCAGTAGATAACATTTTCTGCTTAGAGTATTTGTGAAATAAAATTCTTCATTTGCTAGCTCAAATACCATTCAACTTATGTTAAAAAAACTATAAAAATAAAACTGAACAAGTTACTCTTCTGTTATGCTGTTCACAAACTGGAGATTTGGAAATAATTTTTACCTTCATCATTTGTGTCATTGACAGCAAAGATAGTTTGCCTGAACTAGAAGTTGTCTGATTTAACTTCTATATAGAAATTAAAGTTTGACAAGTACTGTAACAAATAGAAACCACCCAGTGCTATTTTACTGCCCATTTCTGCAAGGGACAGTTATTCCTTGTAGTAATTTTCTGACACTTTAGTCATGGATGAACAACAATGTACACTGTGTGAATCGGAATCCTGTGAAGCATATAGGGGGCAGATTGGAGAGATGGGAAAATAGTAAAAACATTATTTAGGTACAGAAGGCAAAGGAGTTGAATCAGAAAAGCTCAGTCGTTGTGGTAGTGATACATTGAAGGTGTGGTATATGAAATACTTTTAATTGTATGGCTTGTTGTATGACAAGACCATCCACAGCAATAAATTTAACTTTTGGATTTGTTTTACCTATTGCAGCAGAGACTGCACCTCCCAATTTTATACAGAGACTACTAAGTATGACTGCGAAACAAGGATCCAAAGTTAGACTGGACGTTCGTGTGACTGGAATCCCTACACCTGTGGTGAAGTTCTACAGGGAAGGAGCAGAAATCCAGAGTTCTTCCGACTTCCAGATTGTACAAGATGGTGATTTATACAGTTTAATAATTGCTGAAGCTTATGCAGAGGATTCTGGAACCTTCTCAGTAACCGCCACTAACAGTGTTGGACGAGCCACCTCCACAGCCGAGCTCCGCATCCAAGGTATCTCTTAGTTGATGTTTTGTACAAATGGAAACAATACCTTGTACAATTCCAAAATTAATTGTCACATTTTCATTATCATGTATCTTTTTTACAGCTGATGATGAAGTGGTGCCTGCTAAAAAGACAAAAACAATTATTACTTCCACTGACATTTCCCAGGCAAAACAAGTCCATATTGAAAAGGTATCTTGTTCTTAACCCTCATTCTGAGATAATTTTTACTATACTTTATTTGTCACAACTGACAATTGCAATTTTCTTGTTTATATTCTAGAAAATGGAAGCTCAATATGAGGCCAGATCTTCAACAACTGAAATGATTGTTGATGGCAGAACAGTAGTGCAACATTTGCATCATAAGACACCGCCACGCATCCCACCAAAACCAATGAGCAGGTCCCCAACTCCACCACCTACTGGGGCTAAAGTGACTCGCCAACAATCCCCATCTCCCGTCCGTCATGTGAGGGCCCCAGCACCTTCGCCTGTTCGGTAAGGGGCATTTAAATGCTAATAACTGAAATTCAAAATATTTTTCTTAATACATCTTAATAAATCATAATTCACATTTATAATAGTGTAAAAATCAAAGTTTCTCTGAATGAAAGGCAAAATCCATGAATTAGACCTTTGTGTTCCAATGAAAGTTGAAATCTGTCTGCTAGACAGAAATTAAAAGTTTACAATACTATTTCGGCAATTTAGATTGAATTTCTATGGTTTCTTGGATGCAAAACATTCCTAACTTAATTCATTTGAATTAAGTTTCAAATATAATTTTTATTTCAATTTGCAAAATATTAAAATAACAGCTGTTTGGGAGAATAATAGATGAATGTAGAGATTATTAGGTTCACACAAAGATATTGCCAGGAATATTATCTGGCCAGGACCAAGTTTCAAAACTATAAGATAGTATTCGATTTCACATTTCGATCACATATTTTCTCTCAATCAGTTCATCTGTCAAAAATCGATCCAATTGCTTGTTGAGGTTTTAGGTAATATCGCATTCCTGGGTAATAATGTTGTCTGTGTAGAGTGAATAAGCTGAAGTAACATTTTACCATTTGTCTTTTGGTTTTCAGCTCATGATTGTAATGAATAATGATGTTAGCAAGAACCCATTTCAGTATATACAGTTCAATAATTATGCTCCTTAAAGTTTTGAATATATCAATGCAGTCCCTCCCCCACAAAGACTCCTTTCTTCAATTAGTTTTACAGTAATAGTGTAAATGTCTGCCTTAAACTTATCTTTGATTTAAATGCATAATTCCTAATGTGTGTAGCTTTCCTCCACCACACTGTCTTCAAATACAGGCTGTTCCACATGTTTCTTCAACACAAATTTCCTGTAACATGATTGATGAATTGGGGACGCTGTCTCTAAACGCGATCGTTTAAATTGTGTGTTGGCTGTAACCCGATTACATCACCAACACCTGAAGTGCTGTTTCTAAAGCGCAATTTTTCTATAACCCGTGGTTGCACAAGAAAGCAACCATCGCATTATAGGAGAACTGACTGCAAAGACAAAATACTGCAAATGTTGGAAACCTGAAACACAGAATACAGAAGAATATCAGCAGGTCTGGCAATATCTGTGGAGAGAGAAACAGAGTAAATGTTTTGAGTCGGCATGATCCTTCTTCAGAGCTCTCTTCAAAGCCTGTGTAGTTTTATGAAAAGAAGGCCGTAAATGCTACCTGTAGGTTTTCACAAGAATATGCATATGTGAGAACACTCACTCCCTAACTATGGAGCAGCAGTGGGGGAAGAGGCAGTCTTGAAGAAGGCAGGGCTGGACGTTCTAGCTGGAAGTACTATAGGGACTGAGGGTGGCTGGGGCTGACACAGAGCAGCAGAATGGTGAATGAAACTTGAGATCTTCCCTTCAATAATCAAAATCTAATCACCTGACCCTCTCCAGGCATCATGCTGCCTTCCGGCATCTACTTTTGCACCCAGCTCCTTGTCCAGGAACACAGCATCAGCAGTATGGTGTCCTACCTCTGGGAGGGGGAATGCAGTGCGGGTTGGGGGTTGGTGGGGATTACTATGGCAATGGAGCAGCAGTAGCCTCACATTCTCTCCTCATCCATGTTGCAGACCTTACTGTCCACTTACCAGGGTGGTGCCTGGATTAGAGGGTATGAGAGGGTTTTTCTAGCCTCTAGGAGAGGCTAGAAAAACTAAGGTTGTTTTCTCCAGAGTAGCGGAGGCTGAGGAGAGATATGTTGGAGTCTATAAAATTATGAGAAGCATAGATAGGGTCGATGGTCAGAATCATAGAATAAAATCATAGAATCCCTACAGTGTGAAAACAGGACATTTGGCCCAACAAGTCAGTTTAATTAACGAATGAAGGAAGCATATGTCAGGTATAGACAGAATAGATGGAGTGAATTCTTAGAAGAGTATAAATGGAGTAGGAGTATACTTTAAGAGAGAAATCAGGAGGGCAAAAAGGGGACATCAGATAACTTTGGCAAATAGAGTTAAGGAGTTTTTACAAATGCATTAAGGACAAAAGGGTAACTATGGAGAGAATAGGGCCGCTCAAAGATCAGCAAGGTGGTCTTTGTGTGGAGCCGCAGGAGATGGGGGAGATAGTAATCGAGTATTTTGCATCGATGTTTACTGTGGAAAAGGATATGGAAGATATGGAATGTAGGGACATAGATGGTGACATCTTGAAAAGTGTCCATATTACAGAGGAGGAAGTGCTAACTGTCTTGAAACACACAAAAGTGGATAAATCCACAGGACCTGATCAGGTGTACCCTAGAACTCTGTGGGAAGCTAGGGAAGGGATTGCTGGGCCTCTTACTGAGATATTTGTATCATCGATAATCACAGGTGAGGTGCTGGAAGACTGGAGATTGGCTAACATGGCGCCACTGTTTAAGAAAGGTGGTAAGGACAAGCCAGGGAACTATTGACCAGTGAGTCTGATATCAGTGGTGGGAAAGTTGTTGGAGGGAATCCTGAGGGACAGGAAGTACATAAATTTGGAAAGGCAAGGACTGATTAGGGATAGTCAGCATGGCTTTGTGCGTGGGAAATCATATCTCACAAACTTGATTGAGGTTTTTGAAGAAGTAACGAAGAGAACTGATGAGGGCAGAGTGGTAGACATGATTTAAATGGATTTCAGTAAGGCATTCAACAAGATTCCGAATGGGAGACTGGTTAGCAAGGTTAGATCTCATGGAATACAGGGAGAACGAGCCATCTGGATACAGGACTGGCTCAAAGGTAGAAGACAGAGGATGGTGATGGAGGGTTGTTTTTCAGATTGGAGGCCCGTGACCTGTGGAGTGCCATAAGGACTAGTGCTGTGTCCACTACTTTTCATCATTTATATAAATGGTTTGGATGTGAGCATAAGAGGTATAGTTAATAAGTTTGCAGGTGTCACCAAAATTGGAGGTGTAGTGGACAGCAAAGAAGGTTACCTCAGATCACAACGGGATCTTGATCAGATGAGCCAATGAGCTGAGGCATTGCAGATGGAGTTTAATTTAGATACATTTTGGGAAAGGAAATCTTAGCAGGACTTATACACTTAATGGTAAGGTCCTGGGGAGTGTTGCTGAACAAAGAGACCTTAGAGTGCAGGTTCATAATTCCTTGAAAGTGGAATTGCATGTCGGTAGGATAGTGAAGAAGATGTTTGGTATGCTTTCCTTTACTGGTCAGAGTATTGAGTACAGGAGTTGGGAGGTCATGTTGCAGCTGTACAGTACATTGGTTAGGCCACTGTTGGAATATTGCATGCAATTCTGATCTCCTTCCTATCGCAAGGATGTTGTGAATCTTGAAAGGGTTCAGAAAAGATTTACAAGAATGTTGCCAGGGTTGGAGGATTTGAGCTATAGGGAGAGGGTGAATAGACTAGGGCTGTTTTCTCTGGAGTGTCGGAGGCTGAGAGGTGACCTTGTAGTGGTTTATAAAATCATGAGGGGCATGGATAGGATAAATAGACAAAATCTTTTCCCTGGCATGGGGGAGTCCAGAACTAGAGGGCATAGGTTTAGGGTGAGAGGGGAAAGATATAAAAGAGACCCAAGGGGCAACTTTTTCACGCAGAGAGTGGTACGTGTGTGGAATGAGCTGCCAGAGGAAGTGGTGAGGGCTGGTACAATTGCAACATTTAAAAGGCATCTGGATAGGTATATGAATAGGAAGGGTTTGGAGGGATATGGGCCAGGTGCTGGCAGGTGGGACTAGATTGGGTTGGGATATCTGGTCGGCATGGATGAGTTGGACCGAAGGGTCTATTTCCGTGCTGTAAGAGTAAGCCACCCAGACCCATTTTCCCTCCCTGTTACTGTACATTTACCCTTTACTAATGCACCTAACCCACACATTCCTGAACACTGTGGGCAATTTTGCATGACCAATTCACCTAACCTGCACATCATTGGATTGTGGGAGGAAACCAGAGGACCCAGAGGAAATCCACGCAGATACGGGGAGAATGTGCAAACTCCACACAGTCACCCAAGGCAGGAATCAAACCCAGGTCCCTGATGCTGTGAGGCAGCAGTGCTCACCACTGAGCCACTGTGCCAGTGCTTTTGTCCCAGAGTTGAAATTTCTAATACTAGAGAGCACACATTTAAGGTGAGAGGGCGAGAAGTTCAAAGCGGATGTGAGGGGCAAACCTTTTACATAGAGAGTGGGAGGAGTATGGATCCCGCTGCCAAGGGAGGTGGTGGAGGCAGGTGTGATAGGGAAGTTTAAGGGACTTTTAGGTCAGCACATGAATATGCAAAGAATGGAGAGATATGTGCCAAGGACAGCCAGAAGGGCTTAGTTTAATTTGGTGTCATGTTCGGCACAACATCGTGGGCCGAAAGGCATGTCCTTGTGGTGTACTGGTCAATGTTGTATGTTCACAGATACACACTGGGTCAGAAACAGAGTCATGCTTACTCATTGCAGGATTCCAGAAAGTATCTTCTACAACTTAAATTCCCATTTGATTACACCCCTCCTTCATCACCTCCCTCAGCCCCCTCTCCCACCACTCCAACTCCCAAGCTTCCTTTGATCCCACTGAGACTCCAACTTCAGCCTCACTCCCCAAAGGCCTGGTCAGCAGTATGTGATGTCACGATGCCTGTAACATGATTATATCACTGTCGTCTGTTCTATCACACCAGGTAACATCACTGGCTGTGTCTGTACATATGTGCTGGTCATACTGTGTTACGGATAATTTTTCCTTACATAGTATTGTACAAATGATAGCATACACCAACTTCTATGCAAAGTTCATTATTACTCATTGAGCTATTGTTCTATACACAACAAAGTCTTGCTTTTCAAGGTTAAAATAAGTACTTGCATATGCTCTGATCAAAGGCAGGTTTGCCACTTGGAAAATGGGAATTGTACCATCTCTGCATCTCTGCATCTGACATTACAAAGGCATGATTATGTTTAAATGCTTTGTTTTGTGTTTATGTATAGATCTGTATCCCCTGCTGGGAGACTGTCCACATCACCGATCAGATCTGTCAAATCTCCAATTCTTACTCGTAAATTTCAGACAACCACGGTTGTTTCTTCAGAAGTTATACCTCCTTGGAAGCAACCAGGCTATGTTTCAGCAACTGAAGCACAAAAGAGAGAAAGCAAATTAATTGCAAGTACTACACAAGATCACAGAGAAGAAAAATGGGAACGGCGAATTGGAGTCCATGGACAGATAACAATCAGTGGAGCTGCTGGTGCTGCTGAAGCTATTGGAGCTGCGCGAATGACCGCAGTTGAACGAGCTGCTGCTGGTGGTGCTGCTGGAGCTGCGCGAATGACTGCAGTTGAACGAGCTGCTGCTGAAGCTGTTGGAGCTGCGCGAATGACCGCAGTTGAACGAGCTGCTGCTGAAGCTGTTGGAGCTGCGCGAATGACCGCAGTTGAACGAGCTGCTGCTGGTGGTGCTGCTGGAGCTGTAAGAATGACTGCAGTTGAACGAGCTGCTGCTGCTGATGCTGCTGGAGCTGTAAGAATGACTGCAGTTGAACGAGCTGCTGCTGCTGCTGATGCTGCTGGAGCTATAAGAATGACCGCAGTTGAACGAGCTGCTGCTGAAGTTGCTGGAGCTGCGCGAATGACCGCAGTTGAACGAGCTGCTGCTGGTGGTGCTGCTGGAGCTGTAAGAATGACTGCAGTTGAACGAGCTGCTGCTGCTAGTGGTGCTGCTGGAGCTGTTGGAATAACCACAATTGAAGGAGGTGTTAGTGCTGCTAGAATGACAACAGTTGAACGCGATGCCGGTGCTGCTGGTGTTACTAGAATAACTACACTTGAACAAGTTACTGGTGCCCCGAGAGTTACCACAGTTGAACGAGTGACTAGAGTAACCACAATGGAAGGAGCTGCTGGTGCTGCTGGAGTTGTTACGGTTGAAGGAGGTGCTGCAGCTGTCGGAGTGACCAGTGTTGCTGCTGGCAAAGAGGTAAGGCACCTTTGCATTTTCATTCAGTGTGATCAAGTTACAAAACAAAGCATCATTAATAATTCAGGTTCTCTTATGATAGCAGAAATTAACACATTATATTCAATAAAATTTAAATTCAGAGTACAAAGGGATTAAAATAGAACTGTGTAAAATAAAAAAAAATCCTGCTTGGTTGCATGCGAAAAATATTTTACCTGTAAAAATTTAGTAATCAAAACTTGTCGAGTAAATATTTTTCAGATGTGTGTGTATATATGTAACTGCACTTTTTAAATTTATTATTTGGCATATATAACAAAATCCATTTTTTTTTGCTACAACAAACTCAGACAGAGCATGACATAGAAAAAACAGCAGCTGTTGCTACTGTAGTAGCTGCTGTTGACCAAGCGAGAGTACGTGAACCAGTTACTGTAACCACTACCACAGAAAGAAGCACTTCAGAGAAACATGTGTTTACAATACAAGCACAACTGGTTGAGGATCAGGTAGTTTGAATCACAATGAACAATAATTCCTAATTCAATTTTTGCTGCAAACATATAACCTTTTGCTCTCATAATAAATTGTCATTTAACAATTAAACATCTTTATATACACCCTAATTTTGCCACTTCTCCCCTGTTGTGGTATCAGTGAGTTTCAGTAGTGTTCCTTTGTACTTCCTTTCCTCAGGTTTGTCACTTCTCACTTGTCCCTTAGTTACCTCCCTACACTCTCATTTTGACATATTTTAGTTTCATCACAAGTCTTTTGTGAAATTGCATGTATATGTCATGTAATTTTAGATGATTTGCTTAAAATTTGTATTGATTATAAATGCCTTAATGTGTAGTGTGCATCTTTGCTGTCAAAAGCAATACCAATTTATTTCATAATAAAGCTTTACTCACTTACAGTTAGGGATGGAAACCAAAAGGTTCCTAGTTTTAAAATTCCTTAGCTAGTGTTTTGGTGATTGACAAATACTCAACCTTTAAAAGTAATTGTGTCTGTAAAAGAAGATGAACTTCCAGAAAGTTGTAAACAATATTAAATTCTCAGACCTTGAAGTGATGCATCAATCAAGCCCTAATGTGGTATTGCTTTTGAAGGTCATAGTTAATCTTGTGAAATTTAAGATTAGACTATGAGTGCTCTGGCAGACTTAGCCCTTGTTGTCTGCAGATTGAAGTTGGCAAAAAGGCTGAAGCTGTGGCTACGGTGTTGGCTGCTGTGGATCAAGCACGTACTAGACATCCTCTGTATGCTGAAGGAGTGCATTCAGAAGAGGCATCAATGGAGTATGAATATGCACAGCGGGGTGTATCTCAAAGTACCATTGAGTTTTCTGCTGAAAAGCGAACAGTTCCAGCTGAACAACATGTTGTCACCACAACTGTCAGAAAAGGGACAGTTATTGTGCCAACTGAAACACGCATTTCCTATGGCGAGCAAGATGAAAAACACATTTCACAGGTTAGACATCATTTAATGTATAAAACAACAAAGTTAAGACTAACAAAGATTCTGTTATTCATAGTAACTATGAAGACCATCTTACCAGAACTATGTTTTAATCAGTACATGCTGAATTAAACATAATAATAAAGATTTTGTTAATTACTATAGATTGAAAGAGCAGCTGAATCTGCCATCCGTCTGGACCACAAAGTTGCTAGTACAATTCCTCACTTCACTGTTTCAAAAATAACTGTAGCCAAGCCAGAAACAACCCAAGAGGTAAGGGTGCAAATTGTGCATGGCAGGCAAATTTAAAAAAACATTAATCATATACAGACAGGACTATAAAGTGAGGTGCCTAAATTGGGAAAGAAAATCCATACATTTTGTTTAATCTTTAGTCTAATCAATTCAGGGGAAATACTCTTGAACACTGCTCATAATTCTCACCAGATAAACAAAGGCCGGGAGATGTATTCTGTTTGAGACAGTCGTATAATTAAGTACAAATGACATTGGTGATTGACATTGACATTGACACACACGTTAGAGTCCCTTAGATTGAAACTTTATCAGATTCAACTTCAGCATTGAGGCCCAGACTAAATCTTAAAAATTAGTAAGGTCATTTAGGCAATTCTTGGCTTATCTCCATGGATAGCTTATTTTAAAATATTGTATAATGTGGTGGAGGGAGGTTGGTGGGAAAGAGGGCTAGTTAGTGTGGCAACAAAGGAGGGGCCATGATTGCATATATGGTGGAGACAGAATTAGATTAGATTAGATTAGATTACTTACAGTGTGGAAACAGGCCCTTCGGCCCAACAAGTCCACACCGACCCTCCGAAGAGCAACCCACCCAGACCCATTCCCCTACATTTACCCCTTCACCTAACACTATGGGCAATTTTACGTGGCCAATTCACCTAACCTGTACATTTTTGGATTGTGGGAGGAAACCGGAGAACCCGGAGGAAACCCACGCAGACGCAGGGAGAAATGTGCAAACTCTGCACAGATAGTTGCCTGAGGTGGGAATTGAACCCGAGTCTCTTGCACTGTAAGGCAGCAGTGCTAACCACTGTGCCACCGTGCCGCCCGAAAACGATCGTTCTTGGCCAAGCTCCGCAGAAAGTAATTGTACATTTTTATTTGAAAATCTCATTTTTGTTGGCCGCCAAATGTCAGTGTGGAGCAAGTTTGGCTTGACACAGTTTTCCAGACCATCACAAACCAGATATTAAATTCCTTATATATAAATATATTTATTTAAGCAGCCTATTACTTGGATAGTTATTAAAGTCCAAGCAAATGTTATGGTATAGATGTTGCAGGCAGATTTTGGATCCAGGATGTGTTTCTTGCACTTGGACTTTGACCTCATTTGACAGTTGTAAATCTTTTAGTTTTGAAGCTGGATTACCTAAATTATTTGTCATCTTAAAGCATATTACCAAAACAGAAATCATAGATTCTTGTCATTTACATTATAGAAAGCGCTTTACTAAATATCAAGAAAACATTTCTATGAACCAGTCATTTGAAATATTTTAGAAATCAGTTACAGACACCACAGTCTAATTTTACTATGATGGCAGATATCATACTTAAAGCTATTCTTGAAAATCCTTAACAGTTCACATTAGAAGTAGTAGTTTCCCTGCCGTACAGCATAATCATTATTTTTAATGGATGAATGAATAGAATTTTTTTTAAATATACTGGCCCAGAATTTGTTTGGAAAATACTGGCAATTTTACTGCATGCACAGTTATTAGTTAAGCATGTTATTAGTGATGAGGAAGATTAATTTTGAATTTGAATCACTGAAATTGTTGAACAATTTGCATTGCTTTGTCATGGACCTTGTGAAAATGGGACCTACTCATTAAATTCTCCACCAGTTTCAAGAAATTGCTACTATTGTATGATTAAAATGCATTAAGTTGTCTGCAGCACATTAATGCTGACACTTAACAATAGACCATTTTGCATGTCATCATTTAATTTTCTGTATTGCCACTCAACCTTTCCAGGCCAGATAGGGAACAATTGAAACTTCAGAATCTTATTTCTCCAGGTATTGCTTCTGGAGGTTTTAAAATTTAAAAGTTTGCATTTTAAGATATTCTTATTTTGCCTTTCCCTTTTTATTTTGATTTAATTCATTTTTGATTTTCTTTCTGTATCTAATTTCACTCCAATGCAATCTATTTCCTTAGGATGTAGGTTTGCTCGTTGAGCTGTAGGTTTGATATCCAGACGTTTCATTACCTGGCTAGGTAACATCATCAGTGGCGACTTCCAAGTGAAGCGAAGCTGTTGTCTCCTGTTTTCTATTTATATCTTTCTCCTGGATGGGGTTCCTGGGGTTTGTGGTGATGTCATCTAGTTCCTTTTCCACCATTAACATTGTTTCTTTCTTGCATTGGTTGAGGAAATAGCCTGTTCTTGAGATTCATACTAAGCTCCAAGATGTCACATTGACATTGCCCAATGTTATTACTTCATAATTTCGATAATATGGAGAACACAATACTATTTGCGCTGAGGGGGTGAGGAAAAATATGCAATGTATAAGACACAGCAACTCCTGGGCCATTATATTGTGTTTTTGCTATCTTTGTTATTTTTATATTTCCATAGTTGTATTTTTATCTCCATAATTTATACTAATAGATTAATTTTTAACAGTTACAAAGCATTAACTCAAGTTCCTGGCATCTAACATTTCTTATTGGTAGCAAGCTGGAGTACCTCATATTACTACCTCAATGTTTTCTAAACCACAAGTTTCTTGTATCCGTATTGATCATTCTATTGATCCTATTCATCTCTCACAACATTTTCTAAAAAGACCATCTAATTTAGCTAACCTAATAATCCATACCATCCCATTGTGTGACCATTAATTTAAAAAAAAACTTCAAACAATTTCTAAATCATGTAACTTTATTCTTCTTGGCTTGGTTAGGTTTCTATAGCAGGAACTGCCATTGTTAATCTGGAAAAAGAGTTGGCTGCATCTTCTGCTGTGAAGGTTACCAAGCCAGTGAAACGTCCTGTGTTAAAAGAGGCCAAAGTTGTGACAGAGGAGAGTGTCTCTCTCCAACCTCGATTTAGAGAAAGAACTGATGTGTATGAGACACGTTTTGATACTGAGATGCACAAACGTCTAGGTTTAAGTATTTCAGGCTCACTTGAAGCTGATTTTGATGTTGAACATGAGGAAGAATATGAAGCAGAAGATGAACAGGTTTGTTAATTACCCAGTAGTGTACCCTAAATATGCTAACTTTGTGTGTTCCCTACAAATTAACAACAACAATTCATGCAGAAAGTTTTGTTCCTGACCAAGAACACAGCTAACAACATTTACATCTTGCCCCCCCCATCCAAAAACCTTTATCACATATTAACTCTGTTCTCGCTATTATAATCAAAAAAAGACTAACAACATGAGTCCTCTGCAGGATGATCTTTCTGACCTTCCTAATTAATGTGTGATGTTCTCCAAAATGTAACGAAAAAGCAAAATGCTGCGGATGCCGAAAATATGAGATATCAGCATAAAATGGTGTAAATACACAGCTGATCAGGCAGTCTCTGTAGGGTGAGAAGCAGAACTAATGTTTCAGATTGATAACTTTCAGACAGAACGAAAAAAATTAGAAATGTAAGATATTGATTAATTATAGAGATAAGGGAAAGGAGTGAGAGGAAGGACAAAATAGTAGAATCAGTAATGGATGGGGTAATCCAGGAGAGATTGAATGACATAAACAAAAGCAGGTTCTCATAAATTTGTAAATACAGATTGTAAAATGGAATTTCTTTTCTTACTCTCTCATTTATTTTCTGCTTTTCAGTTCATAGAACCTGCCCCTCTACCAGTTCCAGCAGCAGTTCCTCTTACTGCCCCAAGTTTTGTTTCTGTAAGTAATTAATTCACACTACAGTGTGTGTTAAGTGGTCCAGTTTGCATGTTTTATTCTTTATATTTGTCTTTTTAACAATGATTAATTGTATCACATTTTTGCAGGGCTTGAAAAACATGACAGTCATTGAAGGTGAATCTGTAACCCTGTCATGTGAAATCACAGGACACCCTGCCCCAATCGTGATGTGGTTCAGGGAAGATTATCACATTGAAAGTTCCATTGATTTTCACATAACCTTTGAAAAAGGTATCGCTAGCATAACAATTAGGGAAGCCTTTGCAGAGGACAGTGGCCGCTTCACATGTACTGCCACCAATGATGCTGGTACTGCTAGCAGTTCATGTTATCTTCTTGTTCAAGGTATGCATTTTTGTAGCAATAATAAAAGTGATTGAAATTTGACAAACACCATTTTGTCCAAGCCATAATTGAAATGTCCTATTGTTTGTACTTTTGCAGTGTCAGAAGAGATTGAGGGCAGAGAAGAAACCTTTGCAGTATCAGAGTCAGCTGTCTCTGAAAGGAAACGGTACTTACCATCTTTAGATATCACTGTCAAAAAGGATTAATCTTACTTATTGATTTTTTTTTGTTTCTGATACTTTCTTCATGTTTTTGGACCTGCTGCTCTGTGCATTTAACTGAAATTAATGAACAGTATGAAGATATATGTAAACACATGCTAGTAACCAAGTCATTCATTATGGTCCACCAAATCACGATCCAAATTCGTTATTTGTTTATTCTCAGAGTTGAAATGAAAGTTGAAACTCTATCAGGAACCAGTATTACACCTGAGTCAGTAGAAGAAGGTGCCGGAGTCGCTCCATTCTTTATTAGAAAACCAATAGTACAGAAGCTCATTGAAGGTGGAAGTGTCATTTTTGATTGTCAGGTTGGAGGTACCCCTATACCACATGTCTACTGGAAAAAAGCTGGAATTCCATTAACAACTGGATACAGGTATAATATTCTGTTTAAATGGCATTTGAATCTTCATGGTCATTCAATTTAAACCCATGGAGTGCCAAATAAAGTAATTTTTCACTATTCATTGCAATATTAATGGAGTCAAAATAAAAAGGATTTTTAATAAAATTCCTCTGTAGGATGTGGCCATTGCCAGCATCCCCAGTATTCCTTGAGCTGATTGTCTCTAAATGCAACTAAATGTTTACTTTTATATTTAAAGTTAACTGTTCAAACACAGAGTGACCATCTGTAGTTGGAGAAATGCAACTTGGAGTTAGAGCTGCAATATTGTCACCCAGTTCTCTGATTATGCTTAAAATTGGCAAATTTAAGGGATGGGGCAATGAAATATAATGTCAGTGGATGATTAATGCAGAACCAGGTGACTCAATGAAAGCAATGCACTACAGATGCTGGAGATCTGAAATAATTCAGAAAGTGCTAGAGGAATTCAATGGGTCAGGCAGCAACTGTGGTGAGAGAAAGATGTTTCAAGTCCAACACGACTCTTCTTTGAAGCTAGCAATTAAATGGGCTGGGTATAATCTGTGATACAGCATTGTGTTCTGTATGGAAGGATACTGTATTAGGCCAATATGGAAGAACCCTACCATAATAGACTGAGTGAGTGCCAAGAATCAACATGATCCATTGTATGGTGCACTCTATCATCATCATAATCTCTGTTTCATTAACTGTATGACATGCAGCACAGGAGGAACAAAGGAATCAAGCCAGAAATCTATCTTATTAATGGACAGATATTGATCAAGATTTTTCTTTTTCCTGATTCTTGAGGCTTATTGTTAAAGTATTTTATCCTCCTTCTAGGTACAAAGTAAGTTACAACAGGGAAATGGGAGAATGCAAACTTGAGATTTCCATGACTTTTGCCGATGATGCAGGCGAATATTCCATTGTTGTTCGGAATAAACATGGCGAAATTTCTGCATCAACTCAGCTGTTGGAGGAAGGTTTGTAACCATAAAGATAATCATGAAAAGAACCTAATTTTTGACAATAACTAAATCTGCTTCACTGTGGTGATATTTAATTATGGTGATCAAATTATTCTTGAGATTAAAACATTACTTAGGTCATAACAAAATCATTTAGTTTAATTAAATTAGCTTTAATATTGAACAAATATACCTGTTATGTTTGTAATTTCCTGGGTACATAGATTCATAAAGTTTTACAGCACAAAAGGAAGACGTGCATCCCACCATGTATGTGCTGATTATCTGCAAGGCTTATCTTCTGAGTCACTTCCTTGTCCACACACTCTAGACATGATTGAATATTTTTAGGATGAGTTGTACTAGATACCGTTTCAGTGAGGGGCATAAACAAAACCTTCAGTGAATTCTTTCTGAAAGTTAGACAGCTCAACACTCCAGCTAAGACACAAATACTTTGTGTGCATCTTACGTTGACTTTGCTCTAAACTGCAAATGAAAGATTTTAAATCCTTCGCCTTCAGCATTAGCAGAAAATCATGCAGGTCGGAGCCCATTACCATGGTAGTCATCCTTATAACTTATTTCCATTTTGGTTGCTATGCCAGCTGCATTGACACCAACAAAGGGTCACTACTAGACCACAAGGGCCATAACTGACCACATGGCTGAAATCACAGGTGTGCTACCCACTTATATGTGTGCTACACACGTCCATATTACTATGCTACCTGAGCCAGTATGGAAGAACCCTACCATAACAGACTGAGTGAGTGTCAAGAATCGTCATGATCCATTGCATGCTGCACACTATTGCCATCATGAGAGGACAACTCCTTTTCATTAACTATATGACTTGCAGTTCAGGAGGAACAAAGGAGTCAACCTCAGAATCTGCTTTGTTAATGGACAGACCAGGCAGAAGCCATCAGAGTGCAATATCAATAAATGTGACCCCAATTCCCCATCCACCAACCGTCTACATTTTCTCTTCACTCTGTAACTATGACAGCATCCACCTGGCTGCAATGTAGAAATAAAAACCATCAAAAAATAAATATTTCAGACAAAATTTATAATTCACATTATTCCATTTGTTTGTAGAGGTCAACTAATTACTCGTGTACATTCCTTTCAAGATTTTCTTCTTGAGTCTTTGCCTCTCTTGGTGCTCCTGTGCAGTGTTACCCTCTGCTGCTGAAATTCAATGTCGGAAATTACGCCTAGTCATGAAGAATGACCTTGAGCAACTTGCCCAGCTGCAGGCAGCACCATCACAGTTGTGCTGGCTGGCTTGTTGACACAAAATAGCTCGGGTTCTGGTGGAGCACCAGTGGTGGGAGGGTGAGTGTTGTCCTCTGGAGAGAGGAAAACAGTTTTGGACTCCTCTTCCTTCCAAGTCATAGGAATAGGGCTAGGTTATTTGGCCTATCTAGCCTGCTTGTCAATTCAATTCATCCTGGTTGTTCACCCACCTCAAAGCAACTCTCCTGTTCAATCTCCATATTCCATGATGTCATCAGTCTCCAGAAATCCATTGATTCCCAACTTGAAATGCTCAATGCCTGAGCTTCCATTGCCGTTTGAGGTAGAGAATTCCAAACATTCAGCATACTCTGAATGAAGAACTTCCTCCTCATCTCAGTATTAAATTACTTACCTCTTACCCTGAGATTATGTCCCCTGGTTTCAGATTCAACAGCCAGGGGAAACCCCTTATCCACATTTGCTAGCATGCCAGACAATATTGATACTGATTTCAGGGCACCCCCTGTTTATGTCCCAAATAAAAGCAAAATACTGCGGATGTTGGAAATATTAAATAAAAGAATGCTGAAGAAAATCAGCAGGTCTGGCACCATCTGGAAGGAGAAACAGAGTTAATATTTTGAGTCTGAAATGACTCTTCATCAGAATATTCTGAAGAAGTCGTATTGGGCTCAAAGGTTATTCCTGTTTCTCCACAGATGTTGCCAGACCTACTCAGTTTTCTGGCTTCTTCAGTTTGTATTTAATGTTTGTATTCCTCCGACTGTGAAAATAATTAACATACCATTTTTACCTCTGTATTAATTTGCCATTTGATGGCTTGAGCTTTTATAACTTCCATGTTGTTCTAATTCTTATGCAATTTACTTTTAGCTGATTATGAGCTTTACATGACGGAACATGAGGAGATAACTGAGCGAGTAGAATTAGTAACAGAGTATGTTCAAGAGCCCAAAGTTGCAGAAGTAGCACCAACAATTTTCATGACCGAATATGAAAAAGAGCAAGCACTGATCAGGAAGAAAATGGGCAAAAGTGCAGCCATGATGAAAACCATGACAGAAGAACAGGTGAGATCCATCTTAGAAATAGTTTACATTTAGAACTGCAGCGTGAAATTATCACATTTGATTTGTAATGCTGAGTGGTGACTTGTTTCCTCATTGCTGTGGTTAAATTAAGTCATTCTCAAATGACAGGAAAACACAGCTTACATTATTATTGTTTAACTTTGGATAAATTCATCTTAGCAACCAATGTTCTACCTCAATTTTTTCAATTTTGCTGACGTGCACAATGAATGGACAAAAACAATGACAACTGACGTTTACAAAGTGTCTTTAATGTAGCAAAATATACTTCACTGGTACATTATAAAACCAAATATAATATCAGGCCAAATAAAATGATTTTAGTTCCAAGAAGAATGTACTCAGGAGTAGCCTCATGGAATCATAGAATCTATCTATAGAAAGAAAGTATTTGGCCGATCAAGTTCACATCAGTCCTCAACAAGAATAATTCAGCCTGTCTCACACCTCTGCCTTTGCCCCAGAACCCTTTACTTTTTAAAACTTCTTTAGGTGCTTTCCAAATTCCACATGAAAATCAGTATTGAATCTGCCTCATCACCCTTACAGACAATGTATTCCAGGTCCTGACCATATGATGGGTCACCTTTATTTCTATTACTTCTGGTTTCTTTGCCAGTGTCCTAAATCTATGACAGTTGGAACTTGACACTTATGCCACAGATAATAGTTTCCCTCTATCTGCTACAGCTAGATCTTTCATATATTTGAATACTTCAATCAAGACTCCTCCCAACATTCTCTAAGGAGAACTACACTGGCTTCTCCAAACTATCTTTGTAATAACTGAAATCCTTCGTGGCTGAAACTGTTCTCATAAATGTATTCTGTAATCTCTCAAAAGCTTTTGCATTCTTCTTCAATTGGGGTGTACAGATAAATGATTCAATGGATGAACAGATGGTGTAATTTAATATTTTTGCAGTTACCAATAATTTTTTAAAAACTGGGTATCACTTACATTATTACAATTTTCATGAATGGGGATTGTGTCTGGTTGAGTGTATAGAACAAACAATGCATGTAGTTATTTTCTAAACATGTACCTCAACCAGAAGAGAATAGTGCGTGATTATAAAGCAGCCTGATACATGCATCAATTTGGGAGCTCTTTCATAAATTGATTTTATACTTTTGAAAAGCTACGCAAATGGTATCACAACTGTAGAAATTAAATTGTCAAAATTATGTGGAGTGTTCAGGTGAGGTGGAATTGAAAAGTGAGAGATAATTGGATCAGGTGAGCAGTCATAATTTAGTCACCATTTTAAAGTCACACACTTCAGATCCAAACTACTTCCTGCTTAAAAAAAAAATTCCTAATGTCTCTATTGCCTTTTTTGGCTAATCATCTTACATCAGTATTCATAGAATTCTCACAGTATGGAAGCAGGCCATTCAGCCCATTGAGTTCTCACCAACCCTCTGAAATGGTCCCACCTGGACTCACCCCATCCCTGTAACCCTGCATTTCCCATGGCTAACCAACCTAGTCTGCACATCCCTGGACACTATGGGCAATTTAGCATGGCCAATCCACCTAACCTGCACATCTTTGGTCTGTGGGAGGAAACCAGAGCACCCGGAGGAAACCAATGCAGTCATAGGGAGAATGTCCAAACTCCACACACACAGTCACTCGAGGGAGGAATTGAGTCCAGATCCCTGAAGCTGTGAGGCAGCATTGCTAACCACTGAGCCACTCTTCCACCCTCCTCTGTGGTTCTCCTATGCTGAATCATGCTACCAACTGAAGGGAGTCTAGGCCTAGAGGGCATAATCTCAGAATAAAGTTTCCGTTCAAAGGCAGAAATAAGCAGGAATTTCTTTTTGGAGAGGAGTGAATTTGTGCAATTCCTTACTGCAGAGGGCTGTTGAGGCTATCTGTTAATTTATCCAAAGCAGTGAAAGACAGATTTTTAATCAGCAAGGGATTCAACAGTTATGGGAAAAATACAGGAAAGCGAGCTAAGGACTTTCAGATCAACTATGACTTCATTGAATGCTAAGGCACACTTGATGGGCTGAATGGCCAATTATCCCTCCACCTTGCAGAGCAGTTTCTCCATATCAGCTCCATAAGGAGAATATCCTTATCAAATATTCTCTCTACCTTCTCTTAAAAGAGAAGACCTCAAATTTTCCAATCTATGTATATAATTGATTTCCTTATCCCTAGAGCCATTGTGAACCTATTCTGCATGCTCTTAAATGCTGTCACCTCCTTCCTAAAATGTGTTCCTGAGAACAGGACACTATTTATTTATCCAGTTTTATCCAGATTCATCATAACTTCTTTGCTTTTCTACACTGTTTCTATTTATAAAACTCAAGGCCTAAATTTCACTCGCAGCCTCCCCTGCCACCTTCTGTGATTGTGTACATATATCCCCTTTTCCTCTATTCTAGCACTGCCTTGAGAACTATACCTTTTATATTTATCCTCACATTTTTCATCCAAAGATTAATTAGTTTTCTAATTGTCTGCATTAGACTGAACTTAATCTTTAATTTATTAAATATTAGTAACAAAGAAGTAACAAAGAAGATTGATGGCAGAGCAATAGATGTGATCTATATGGACTTCAGTAAAGCGTTCGACAAGGTTCCCCATGGGAGACTGATTAGCAAGGTTAGATCTCATGGAATACAGTGAGAACTAGTCATTTGGATACAGAACTGTCTCAAAGGTAGAAGACAGAGGGTGGTGGTGGAAGGTTGTTTTTCAGACTGGAGGCCTGTGACCAGTGAAGTGCCACAAGGATCGGTGCTGGGTCGTCTACTTTTTGTCATTTACATAAATGATTTGGATGCGAGCATAAGAGGTACAGTTAGTAAGTTTGCAGATGATACCAAAATTGGAGGTGTAGTGGACAGCATAGAGGGTTACCTCAGATTACAACAGGATCTTGACCAGATGGGCCAATGGGCTGAGAAGTGGCAGATGGAGTTTAATTCAGATAAATGCGAGGTGCTGCATTTTGGGAAAGGAAATCTTAGCAGGACTTATACATTTAATGGTAAGGCCCTAGGGAGTGTTGCTGAACAAAGAGACCTTGGAGTGCAGGTTCATAGCTCCATGAAAGTGGAGTAGCAGGTAGATAGGATAGTGAAGAAGGCATTTGGTATGCTTTCCTTTATTGGTCAGAGTATTGAGTACAGGAGTTGGGAGGTCATGTTGCAGCTGTACAAGACATTGGTTAGGCCACTGTTGGAATATTGCGTGCAATTGTGGTCTCCTTCCTATCGGAAAGATGTTGTGAAACTTGAAAGGGTTCAGAAAAGATTTACAAGGATGTTGCCAGGGTTGGAGGCTTTGAGCTATAGGGAGAGGCTGAACAGGCTGGGGCTGTTTTCCCTGGAGAGTCGGAAGCTGAGGGGTGACCTTCTAGCGGTTTACAAAATTATGAGGGGCATGGATAGGATAAATAGACAAAGTCTTTTCCCTGGGGTCAGGGAGTCCAGAGCTAGAGGGCATAGGTTTAGGGTGAGAGGGGAAAGATATAAAAGAGACCTAAGGGGCAACTTTTTCACACAGAGGGTGGTATGTGTATGGAATGAGCTGCCAGAGGATGTGGTGGAGGCAGGTACAATTGCAACATTTAAGACGCATTTGGATGGGTATATGAATAGGAAGGGATGCGGGCAGGTGGGACTAGATTGGGTTGGGATATCTGGTCAGCATGGACAGGTTGGACGAAGGGTCTGTTTCCATGCTGTACATCTCTATGTCATTCCATCAACTGTTCTATAACATTTTGAACTTCCACACTGTCCTCCTCATTCTTCACAATCCAATACTTTGACATTGTGCACTGTACACCAAAATCTTGCTCATTAATAAAAATCATGAACAGCAGGCCTTCTTTAGAAGTTCAACTATAATATTTCATCCACTCAAGGGGTGGGTGTTTGAAAATGGACTTGTGGATGGTGTCCTTTTCCCTCGATAAATAAATGGATTTATAATGGAGGAAGATGATGATGGTGAGAAGCAGACAAGTGGTTGGAAATGGTTTTGTCAATGATTGAGACATTGCCAATTTAAAAGCAATGGGTTATTATTATATTTAGAAAATGACCATGAATGTGAGTAGAAGAATCTTTATGGAAGCATTGATTGTGGGAGAAGGGCAATGCATTCAGAGGTGAAAGTTCCAAAAATTGCTAGAGCACACCTTGGAAGAGCAAATTGTGTTATGCTATTTCCTGCATGAACACTTTTTAAAAGTTCCTTAAACGTTCTCTTCGCTTTCCCTCTTTCAGTTGGATTGTTCTCATTATCTTAAGTCTCCATTCATTTCTATGGTTTCCAGTTCTTGGACTCTTACTGGTGATTATATAAGCTAAACATTCTTTAGAACTTCCCATAATAACACTCCAAATACTGCAGACAGCTCTGTAACTTTGGTCTAATAGATGCTTTTTTGTTTCAATTAATGGTTTTGTTGTTCTTGTACTCTGTTCTGCAACGTGTATTATCTGAACAGTTCTTGGTTTTCATTATGTTGTATTTATACATGTTAAAATTTCTACCTGGATTTTTACATTTCAGGAATTATATCAACTGAATCCCCAGGCCTCTGTTTCTCCACTCCGTTATCAAGTTAATTCTGCACCTCCATCTTTGTTATTTTACATCATCTTTATAATTTTACATAATTATGTTTATGTGCTGTGGCCATTTTGTAAAGGTAGTTGATTAGACCAGTCTTATTTTGTGCATTGTTTATGAATATTTTAATCTATTGCTCATTGTCAACCAGAAAGCAATTTTTTTTTTTAGGAATACCACATTTCTTCATTTGAAGAGCGACTTATCAAAGAAATTGAGTTCCGAATCATCAGGATTACTTTGGAAGAACTTCTTGAAGAGGATGGTGAAGAAATGGTGTTGGATATTCCTGCAGAAGAAACTATCGCACCAGGATTTGATTCAACTTTGAAAAGTTTTAGAGTTCTTGATGGCAGTGGTGTGACTTTCCATTGTAAAGTGTCTGGTTATCCATTGCCCAAGGTAAACAATCTTTTCACCAGAAGCCACATTTCCCATGACGAACATTTAAGATGAAATTTGTTTCTAATAAGATATGATGGTTGATAATGAAAGGATGAAGACATGTATTTACAATTTAAAATGCCTGTATAAACTTTCCTTTTAAAATGATCATCTTGATGATGTGCATTTTATATTCTTATAGGTTGTATGGTTCAAAGATGGTAAGCGCTTGAAACATGGACAGCACTACCAGATGGATATTTCTCAGGATGGCAGAGCTAATCTGCGTATTGCTGCAGTTTTGCCAGAAGATGAAGGCATCTATACCGTGTTTGCCAGCAATGCCAAGGGAAATGCTATTAGCTCTGGAAAGCTGTTTATTGAACCTATTGGTGCTCCCACAGGCCACGTGTATTTACCGACAACAGAAATAATGAGGAGAATGCGGTACTATTTATTAACCACTATTTACTTTGTGTTCATTTCATATGGTGTGCTTACATTCTGTGCAATTCAGAAAATGTCAATATTGATTAGCTAGTGATCTCAAATAATGTTAAATTATTTTTCCCCTTTTGCAGTTCCGTGTCTCCTCGCTCTCCAAGTCGTTCACCAGCTCGTCGATTAGAGGATACAGATGAGACTCAACTAGAGAGACTGTACAAACCCGTTTTTGTTCTGAAACCTACATCATTTAAATGTTCTGAGGGACAGACGGCTAGATTTGACCTTAAAGTTGTTGGTCGACCAATGCCTGAGACATTATGGTTCCACAATGGTAAGAATAATGTTTTGCCATGTCATAATATTCTGCGTTGTTGTCTACAAATAATATGGGAAATGAAGTAGCTAATTCAATATCCACTTCTGTTACAGGCCGTCAGATTGTAAATGATTACACACACAAAATAGTAGTGAAGGAAGATGGGATTCAGTCCCTGATTATTGTTCCTGCTCTGCCAAATGATTCTGGTGAATGGACTGTTGTGGCACAAAACAGAGCTGGCAAAACCTCAGTATCTATGACACTATCTGTTGAAGGTACACAATATTTGACTGTCTTGTCAATTAATAAAAATTCAAACTTGTAATTATTTGAGGCAAATGTGCTGCAAGACTTTTGTTTATTGTTTCTGTGTTTGTTGTAAGAGACGAATTATATTCATAGAGATGAATAATGAGAGCATCAGGAATGCTGCTCTAGTATTTTGTGCAGCTGCCCAAGAATGAGCTGAGTGTACTTCAAAATATAAACATCTAGTTCATTACAATTCATACTTTGCTCCATGTGTATTTCTTAGAGCATACTAAGCTATAGAAATAGGATTTCTGGTGCCTAGCAACTAGAATAAACAAGCGTTGAAATAGAATTGCATGTGATTATAATGGGTCTTTTAAGGCAGCATACTGAGCAAGACATATAGAGGGTCTTTCTACTGGTGTATCAGATTACCCAAACTTGAAAAAATGTTTGCTTTTGTCAGATCTTCCCTTCCAGTGCCATATAATTCCCTTGCAGCATATAATGCATGAATGAAGTGCTGAGCAAGTGAATCAACTGCTGGATGACTGCAAAGTTAGCTACATTTTACTAAAATGGCCTTGCTGACTGTTGTGTCACTGTGCCTGTAAACTCAATGTGCATTTGAGCTAGCTGGCCATATAGAGAATTATAGAAACTACAGGTATAATCGTTTTGTTTTCAGACTTAACTCAAAAGTCGGAGAGATTAGCAGAGAGAATCCTGTGCCATGTTAAGATGTGAAAGCCCAACTGAAGGTCTTTTCTAATGGTAATGGGAGCCTGATCAAGGATGTCCTGGCTTTCAAACACTGTTTACTGAATACAGGCCAGCAGTTCTCATACTCCGCAGTGCCAATGATATGGCTTTGATAGCTGCCTGTACAAACTCCCCTACCCCATCCCCCCAGGTGGAGGACTGACCACGAATCAAATGACTATTGTTTGGGATGGTTATTAGATATCAGGAATTGCGAGTCATGGGGAGCAGGATCCTTGGCTTCAGAAGGAAGGGTCAATGCCCTCCTGCCCTGTATTGAGTCTCTCAATTCTTCAGATTAGGGGAGCCACCCAAACTATTTGCAGCTAAAGTGGGAATAGGCCATAAGTGGTCATTAATTGACTGACTATTCAAGGCCTGAATTAGTGGTGGGATGGGAATGTCAAGTTTATGCTTTTTTGCTCAGAACTTTATTCAGATGGAGCTTGAAAGATAGCGAGGTTCTGATATGTCTGTTGCACCTTTCAATGGGATCATAGCTGATTTGTGATCCAACTCCTTGTCTTTGCTCCAAGTGGATTGAAGCCCAAATAAGCTTCAGACTTCCATACTTAGATATAGCAAGAGCCAGTGTATGTCACATGCCAAGATAGCAGATTTGACATTATATTATAAAACTTATTTTGTACATTTTATCGAGAAATTGTAACTTTTTATATAATTTGTCTGTCTTTACATTGCATTTTGAGGCAGAGATGATGCACAGTGATCTGGGGTTTCAAGGTTTTGACATTGATAACTTAAAATTGATAACTCCCAAGATGCAAGAGTGAGACAACAAGAGTTTCTCCTTTTATGAGCAAACATTTTGGCTGCAGTCTGTGCTTTTGCTATGCATGGTAACATTGGGGACCCAAAATGTGAAACAGTAGCCCTCACCCAACAGAAAATTGAACATCAATATCTTACTCCTATGGACCAATTAAATTGGCAAAATGCAATCTTTAAGTACACTTTGAGTTTATGTATGTAGTTGCATATTCATATTTTTGAGCAGCAGTTTTAAAATTAATTATTTTTGTTACAGCTAAAGAACATTTGTTGAGACCACAGTTTGTGGAGAAATTGAAAAACCTCAGTGTTAAAGAGGGTGCTCCTGTTGCAATGGCAGTGAAAGCTGTTGGAAACCCAAATCCTGATATTGTATGGCTGAAAAATAGTGATATAATTGTCCAACACAAGTATCCTCATATCAAGTAAGTGCATTACAATTTAATGAATATTAATTGCAATGTGCATGTATGCATTTATATTATTTGCTATATCATAATTTCTACTTATTTGTATTTTAGGATTGAAGGTACTAAAGGAGAAGGAGCACTTAAAATTGCTTCTGCGGCAATTTATGATGCTGCCTGGTATACTGCAACTGCCATCAATAAAGGAGGTCGTGACACAACAAGATGTAAAGTAAATGTTGAACTTGAATTTGCTGAACCTGAACCAGAAAGAAAGCTAATCATTCCAAAGGGAACATATAAAGCGAAGGAGATATCAGCTCCAGAGCTAGAACCGCTCCATTTACGTTATGGCCAGGAACAGTGGGAGGAAGGTGATTTGTATGATAAAGAAAAGCAACAGAAACCACATTTCAAGAAGAAAACTAGTTCTGTGAGGCTTAAATGTTTTGGGCCAGCACATTTTGAATGCAGACTAACACCAATTGGTGATCCAACAATGGTTGTTGAGTGGTTACTTGATAGTAAGCCTCTTGCTGCAGCAAACAGACTACGCATGATCAATGAATTTGGATATTGCAGTCTGGACTTTGAAGTAGCATATCCCCGGGATAGTGGCATCATCACCTGTAGAGCTACAAACAAGTATGGTACTGATCAGACATCAGCAACTCTCATTGTAAAAGATGAAAAGAGTCTTGTTGAAGAATCTCAATTGCCTGAAGGCAGAAGAGGGATGCAGCGAATTGAAGAACTTGAAAAACTAGCCCATGAAGGTGCACTGACAGGTGTTTCGGAAGAACTGACAAAAGAGAAGACAAAGCCTGAAATAGTTTTGTTCCCAGAACCAGCAAGAGTGATGGAAGGTGAAATTGCACGTTACCGGTGTCGTGTCATAGGCTACCCTCAACCAAAAGTCAACTGGTATCTTAATGGACAACTTATTCGTAAGAGCAAGCGCTTTAGGCTGCGGTATGATGGTATTTATTACCTGGAAATTGTTGACTGCAAATCATATGATTCAGGTAATGTCAAAGTTACAGCAGAAAATCCTGAAGGGGTCGTGGAACATACAGTGAAACTAGAAATAACTGAACGAGAAGATTTTAGGTCGATTTTGCGACGAGCCCCCGAACAGAAAGTTGACATTGGCCCATCAGAACCAGCCAAGCCATTTTTTGAAGTCATTAAGGTAGAAAAACCAGCAGATGCTGCAACCAAAGAAGTGGTGAAACTTAAAAAAGCTGAAAGAATTGTTCATGAGAAACAAACAGAGGAGACTGAAGAACTGCGTAGCAAGTTTAAACGTAGACAAGAGGAAGGTTATTATGAAGCTATTACAGCAGTCGAACTCAAATCACGTAGAAAGGATGAAGCTTATGAAGAAATGCTGAGAAAAAGAAAGGAAGAACTTCTCCATTGGACCAAAGAAGTACCTGAGGAGGAGAAGAAACCACTTCCTCCTCAAGGCACTGTCACCATTCCAACTTTTAAACCAGACAAGATTCAGTTATCACCAAGTATGGAAGCCCCCAAAATTTTGGAACGTATTCAGAGTCAGACAGTGGCTCGTGGAGATGAGAGTCATTTCCGTGTTAGAGTGGTAGGCAAACCAGACCCTGAATGCCAATGGTTTAAGAATGGGGTGAAACTTGAAAAATCTAACCGAATTTACTGGTATTGGCCTGAAGACAATGTTTGCGAACTTGTAATTCGAAATGTTGTACCTGAAGATTCTGCCAGCATAATGGTGAAAGCTATCAATGTGGCTGGCGAAATCTCAAGCCATGCTTTCCTGCTTGTACAAGGTATTTAACTTTGTTCACTAATTGGTAGGGGCATGTTTTTAAAATAACTTTTCATCTGGTATTTACAGTTTTGTGTTTTTTTTTTATTTTCAGCCAAGCAAGTGATTACGTTTTCTGAGGAATTGCATGATGTCAGGGCAAAAGAGAAAGACACCATGGCAACTTTTGAATGTGAACTGTCAGAACCATTTATAAAAGTAGAATGGTTTAAAAACGATGTGCAGATTTTCTCTGGTGACAAATACCGAATGCATTCTGACCGAAAAGTTCACTTTCTGTCTGTATTGACAATTAGTATGAATGATGCTGCAGAATACACTTGTGCTCTTGTTGACGATCCTTCTATAAGATCAACAGCTAAACTTATTGTTGAAGGTAAGAAAAGTTCTTGAGCAGCAAAGCAATAACGAAATGACTGTATCACAATAGACAGCATGCAAACTGTAATTGAAATTAGAGATCCTGATTTTGTACAAAGATTGTTCCTGCCAAGTTATGATGAATTTTGCTGCTCCTCTCTCCATAATATCTATTGATTAAGTTACCAAGCAAGAAATAATGGATATTCGATACGTAATGCACATTAACAATATTAACATTACATTTTCAGATCTGCTTTCAAAATAATTTATCACATAGTAAAAGATTATCCGACAATAACAAGAACATTTGTCTTTTGCCTGCTACACATGAAAGCATTGATATTCATAGATTATAAGAAAATGAAGCAGGAGGAGGTCATTCAACCCTTTGAGATTTCATTTATCCCCATTCAATAAACCTAATTGTGGCCTTAACTCCATTTTCCCGTCTACCCCTGTGTCTCTTAACTCCTTTATTGGTCAAAAAATTTGTCTAACGCAATCTGAAATAGGCTTGATGACCCCACCTCCACAGCTTTCAATGGAAGACACTTTGAAAACGAATGACTCTTAGAAAATAAATTCTTCCTTATCTGTCTTAAATGAGAGATGCTATATTTATAAACTCTGCCCTTGTTCTAAATGTCCTTATTAGAAGAAACAGCATCTACCATGTCAAGGTCCCTCAGATTCTTACGAGTTTCAGTAATATCACCTCCCATTCTATTAAATCAATGAATCTCAGCTCAACCTGTTCAACCTTTCCTTACATGAGTGTTGAAAAAGAATGAAATGAAATGTCAAGTTTCATGTTCAGAATGATGATACCCAGTTACTCCTAAACACTATGTCTCTTTGCCACTCTGTTGCATGTGATTGGTCACAATGATTGTCCTATGACCAGTCTTAGCACAGCAGAAATTTTCTCCAATTCCAAAATCTCCATTTCCCAGCATCCAATTCCATCCCTCCCGGATCGTTGTCTGAGCCTGAATCAGACAATCATCATTTCTGCATTCTACTTAACCATGACCCGAGTTCTGATTCCACATCATTTTCCAACATCAAGGCCACCTGCTTCCAGTTTTATAAATTGCACTCTTCTTCATTCTTATCTCCATCCACATCCTGCTAAAGCACATATTAAGACTCAGATAAATACTCCCCATGGAGTCACTTACATCCAATCTGTGTAAATTTTAGCATATTCAAAACTCTGTTGCTCGTATCCTTGCAGAAAGTTTAATTCTCCTGTTGTTCTTGTCAACACTTCTGATTTTAAATTTTCATAGTGGTTCTCAAATCTTTTCATGCCCTCAACCTTTCAATCTCTCTAACATCCTCCATCTCTAAACCCTCCAAGGGCTCGATATTACTCCAAGTCTAGCCACTTGTGCAACTCAGATTTCCTTTATTCCTCCATTGGTATCCCTGTTTTCAGCTGCCAGAATCTAAATCTTAACATTTTCCCCCTAAACTAGCCTAACTTTGTAATCACCTTTAAAATGCTCCTTGAAGTGTTGTTCATCTCTCCAAGTATTGTCTTATGTGATTTGATGTCGCATTTTCTTCCTGCTAATCTCCCTACGAAGTACCCTGTGACATTTAGCTACGTTAATGATACTATTTAAGTGCATAATATCGTTGACTTATAGATAAGCAGACTGATGCAGCATTCATGCAGAGAATCTATTTGAAATGCAAATGGGTTGAATAATTTATACCATGAGGGTGTAGCTCTATCTCTAGCCCTTGTTTCTTCAAGCATGCTTTCATTTGAGGCACTGGATTGATGAATTTACTTCTTAATTGGATTATGTAAATCAAGATATGAAATAGTGCAAGATGTGGTCATTTAAATTGTAACTTTTTTCCAATGTCTGTATAGGTACTCTTATTGAATTCACCAAAGAGCTTACGGATGTAGAAGTACCAGAATTATTCTCAGGTGAATTAGAATGTATTGTTTCGAGTGAAGATGCTGAGGGAAAATGGTACAAAGGAGACGTAGAGATTCAACCCAGTGGCAAACACTATATTTCTTCTCGTCGTGGCCGGCACACTCTAACAGTCAAGGATGTTATCAAGGAAGATCAGGGCAGATATAGTTTTGTTATTGAAGGGAAAAAGACAAGTTGTAATCTGAAGATGAAACGTAAGTTAATTTTTTTAATGAAAAACAACATTGATTAACTCGCCTTCTGTTTTCTAATTAATACTTTTAACAAAACATTTGATTCAATGTAATCAGTGTCTGCATTTAACAGATTTAAAGACATTCTAAGTGGTTTATTGACCATGGTTATCCTTGCTTTTTTGTAGCACGTGCTGTGACAATCCTTCAGGATCTTGAAGACCAGACTGTTTGTGAAGGAGATATTGCCCAGCTTGAAGTAAAATTTTCTCAGGAAAATGTTGAAGGTGTCTGGATGAAGGATGGTCAAGAAATCGAGGCGAACGAACGTGTTCACATTGTTATAGACAAAACATCACATATGTTGCTGATTGAAGATGCAACTAAAAAAGATGCTGGCAGATATTCATTCCGTGCCACTGATTTCGATCTCGTAACTTCTGGACGTTTAATTGTACAATGTAGGTGTTAATATTTTCATTTCTAACATTTCAATTTTATAGAGTTTCGTGCTGTTATAGGCATCATCTAGCCTATTCAGAGACTTCCAACTGACAACCATGTTTTTTTTATTTTCCAGCTATTGATATTGTGATCCCTCTTAAAGACGTTACAGTTATTGAGGGAACAAAGGCAGTTTTAGAGTGCAAAGTCTCAGTTGCACACATCACTTCTGTGAAATGGTACTTAAATGATCAACCAGTTCAACTTGGTGACAGGATACAGGCTGTTGCAAAGGGAGCTAAACAGCGTTTGGTAATCAGCAAGACATTTGCCTCAGATGAAGGCTGCTATAAACTTGTCATCGGTAAAACTGAAACAAGCTGCAATCTATCGATTGAACGTACGTGACCAAATACTATGAACTGATTTAAGAAATTGTATTTTGTTTATTGGATGTTTTGTTTTCTGAAGCTTGGGTTTATGCCTTGCCTTACAGGAATTCAAATTATTAGAGGACTTAAAGATGTGACATGCACAGAGACACAGAGTATTACTTTTGAAGCAGAGTTGTCTCATAGTGGAATTGATGTAGGCTGGGTATTTAGGAAGCAAGAGCTCAAAGCAGGCCCCAAATACAAGATAGAGGCAAAGGGCAAAATTTACAGATTGACTGTACTGAACATAATGAAAGATGAAGAAGGAGAGTATACATTTACCGCTGGTGAAAAGACATCAAAGGCAAATCTGACAGTTTCAGGTATGAAGAAATTAAATGCTGCTCTGAATAAACAAACTTAAATAGAGTCTTGTTACATATTTGTTTGCAGTAAAAATCATGGTAGCTGTTTATAAAAATAGATAGCAAGCTTATATCTAAGTGAATAGTGTAAATTATCTGTAATGCATGTTTTAATACTTTTACTATAAAATGATGTAAACACATGTCAATGCTATTTTATGCACAAGTTTGAAATAGTTGAAATCATAGAGTTATTATGGTGCAGAAGGAGGCCATTTGGTCCATTGTGCCTCACTGGGTCTGTTGCCTCTTTGCCCTGTATCTCTGCACACCATTTCTTTCTAAATAAGCATTCAATGACCACTTGAATGCCTCATTGAACCTGCCTCCATCACATTTCCAGGCAGTCCATTTCATACTCTAACTACTCACTTTATGGAAGTTTTTTTTCTCACATCATTTTAAATCTGTACCTTCTTGTGCTTTTATCTTTTATGAGTAGGAGCAGCCTCTTCCTATGTAACTAGTACTTTTATGATTTTGAAACAGTCCATCAAATCTCCTCTGCATCTTCTACTCTCCAAGGACTACAGTCCAACTTCTTCAGTCTATCCCTCATAATTGAAGTTTCTCATTTCTGGAACCATTCTAATAAATTACTTCTGCAATCTTTGCAATGCATTCACATCGTAACATGATAATCACAACTGGACACAATACTCCAGCTGAGGTCTGGCAAGTGTCTTGTTAAACAAAATAAATCATAGTTCTGTGATTGTGAGAATTAACTGGATCGCTCAAATTTAAATAAAACCATTCATTTGTTATTTTTCTTTCTTACACTGTCATATATCCAGCACTTAAAAAGAAGCTTCAAGCATAGAAAATTAAAGATGACACCTTTCACAATTATGTGCTTAACTCAAACTTAATTGTTGTTGATATTTTCATTAATCTTTTACTTCTGATACCTCAGCCTCTTCTAAGACAGGATATTGTAATTTCCATGCCCATGCTGACAGCTTATCTGTCTTCTTTCTTACAACCATACATCTCATCAGTTGATTATGATTTCAATTATATTGATTTTGTTTTGAAAATTTAAAAACTCTTTTATTTCTCAATGTATCTGTTAGCCATTAGTTTCTTGATCTCACCATTGTGCAAGGGTGAACCAACATATGATCTCCTACAATTGAACATAAAACAGCTCCCATTCTCTGATATTGTTTTGTTACAACATGGAGACAAACAGCTGAATCAAATTCCTACTTATATATTCACAATACAATAAAATTAAAACCTTCAAAGACCCTCAAAACTGACTTCAATTAGTCCTAACCAGACGTTTTTTTTAATAACCAGTGCCAGACTCTGTGAATGATCAATTCTAGAGACCGGGTTTGTAGCTTAAACAAAAGACTATAACTTTTAAATAATAATACAGAATATTTTACATATGTTCATATTCATTGAGCAAGTTAGTTACATTTTAAGATCTTCATCTAACTAAATTAGAGATTTAATCAGGCTTAGAGACACTGTTAAAGTTACTCCAACAAGATGCCATAGCATCAGTGTGCATGTAGACATATATAGTTTGTGTTTGTCTTTTTTTGCTTTGGTTTATTCCAGTATTTTTATAAATCCTCAGGTGGTGCTATCAGCAAACCTCTCAAGGATCAGACAGTTCCAGAATCACAGCCAACCATCTTTGAATGTATGGTGGCTAATGCAGACTCTGAGGGAGTATGGTCAAAGGATGGCAAGCCAATAACCTTCAGTAATATTGTCCGAAGTGAAGTAGATGGAGTTACCCGGCGTCTCATAATTGATATCACTAAATCAGAAGATGCAGCTGAATACTCATACCAAGTTGCAAACTCCAAGACATCAGCTAAACTGAAGGTTGAAGGTTGGTATTACAGTCAAAAAATGAAATACATTTATGTTTTGACACATAGCTGAAGAATGAGATCGCAACAAATACAGTTTCACAGAAAAGTAATAATGTAGTATAAGTAGAAATTGTAGAGTTTAATTGATATTATTTAACCATTAATAATAGATAAACACCTTTTCCAATATTATAAGCACATGAAAGTGAACTTCTGGTTTGATAGAAGAGTGATACTGGAATTTAACATGCAATATTAAGAGAATCCTAACATTTATGCATCACAAAAATGAACTGTTGAATAGCCAGCTAGTTCAATGATTAAGGAAAATTTAATAATTTGAAACTGTTAGAAACATATAAGTAAACAAATTAACAGTCCTTTATTCTCAGTTCATAATTTTAATTGGCAAAGTTTGAATTTTAAGGAAAATTACTCACAAAATAGTACAATAACAGTGTACCTGTGAAAAAGTAGAACAGCTGTTTAGTACTTCCATTTGAAGGAGTTTTGCTTATGTGTTGTAGAATCATTCACATATGGGAAAGCTGATTGTTTTACTGCTCCCCAAAGAACTGGTATAAATACATTCCAGAAAGTTAAAATGCTGTCGCTTTTTAATGAAGATTATTGGAAGCGTAGACAGAAGTTTAATACTTTCCATTGGGTTATATAAGATACATCTCTCTAGAGTTGACTGCATATCTGACTATTAAAATCAAATTCATTTAACGATTTCATTGGAAGAATACTGTGTTTTATAAATTATGGCATTAACATAACTAATTAGTCCTATTACTCTATACTAAGGTGAAAGTTAGAAATTTGACATCAGCTAAGGTGTAAAGTGGAAGAGCTGTCATGTTCCAAGGGAGCTTTACAATTTCTGACAATTGCTACGGGAGACTAATGAATGGTCCAATACAATTAAGAGGATACAAGATTAGGGAGGAGGATGAGATGCAGAATTATTTAACAATATGAGTAAGGAAAATTGTGATTGGGGAATAAGGTGGAAAGGTCTATTCAAAGTCAAGGCAGCTAGTCAAGTGACCTTTTTGTAAGAGTGTAAATTGATTGTAAAAACATTTTACTGGTAGAACCCCGATGACAGGGGTGGGCAATTAATTCTTCCAAGGTGCCAAGGTGAGAAACCTGAGTTGTGTTGGAGGGCTGAACCAACAATAAGTTGAACATAATTCTGCTCAGTATTAATTTTCTCCCATTGTAAAATGTAGTAAATTATATAGTTTTGCACTGAAACTTATAATCAAAAGAATAAGGATATTCTGTTACAATAAAGATATGAAGTTGTGGAGTAGGTCAAATATAGAAAAAATAAACGGTAAAAACAATAATTTCAGGTCATAGGGCCTATGACCATTCTCATGGCTAGAACTTCTCCTTGCATGCTCATATCTAAGAACACGTCATTGAACTTTCCATGCATTTTTGGGTACCAGATCAAATCATCACTCTTACAATATTAAAGTACTTGATTAGAAGCCTGTGACTCAGCACAAAGAAGCAATCAGGCCGATTATGGGATGCATTAGACTGCACAGTCTCATTCAATCTTGTAAAAGACTGCAGTACAACTGATAAATCATACCTTCCCCTTCCTTCAGGTAATTAATAAGGTGAACAGTAAGTCAATGGATAAATGAGATTGCATTATAAATAAATAACTCTAATAAAATTGTTCTCTGAACTCAGCTGTCAAGATAAAGAAGACATTGAAGAATCAGACTGTCACAGAAACACATGATGCAGTCTTTACCTTGGAGCTTACACATCCTGATGTGACTGGAGGCCAGTGGATTAAAAATGGAGAAGAAATCAAACCTAGTGACAAGTTTGAGATTACTGTAGATGGTGTCACACATACTCTAAGAATTAAGAATTGTGTACTTTCAGATGAATCTGTGTACAGCTTCAAACTTGGCAGATTGTCAGCTAATGCTAGACTTCATGTGGAAGGTAAGAGCTGGAATTTATATCTCATATCACTTAACAATACAAATTATTAAAAGCACATTACTGTATATAGTAATTTCTTTAAAGATTTTGAAACTCTTTTAACCTTGCTAATAAGTACTAAACAATCTTGTAGTATACATATTAAACATTTTTATCAGAACACTATGCAGACTTGCAGAATTGCCAAGCAAGTTTCAATACCTTGGCTCATTCACCTAAAAACGTGCACTTTTGGCATCCAGCTCAACCCAATGACAAAACTCAATGTAGTTTGAGTATTAGCTTAACACATGCAACATAATGTGAATAACTGTATAAATAAGTGGATAACAAGTGATATGTTAACAACACAATATTGATTTTCCATCAATTATTTTCATATTTGCTAATTGTAAATTAAGTTGCACATTTCTAATTATATTTTTGTAGCTTAAATTATTATAATAAAAATATACCTTCTTGAGCTTTCAGTAATTATTGTGGGGTCATGAAAATGTTTATTTGAATTATCTGAACTTACACAATATTTTATTTTATATCATTAGTTATCAAAGTAATTAAGAAACCAAAGGACATCACAGCTATGGAAAATGCCACTGCTACTTTTGAACTAAGTGTATCGCATGATAATGTGCCAGTAAAATGGATGTTCAACAATGTGGAGCTTAAGATGAGTGACAAGTGCAAAGTTATTTCACAAAGGAAAGTTCACAAACTAGTATTGGAGAATGTCACCCCAGCACAAACTGGGGAGTATTCAGCCATTATTGGACAACTTGAATGCAAAGCAAAACTTTATGTTGAATGTGAGTGCATTTATTATATATTCCTCTGGTGATAATATATTACAACACAGCACTTTAATGTAAAATTGAAATAATACATCATCCCAAAAGATAGTATCAATTTTCAGCATTCTAATATTTCAAAATTTATTTTTTAAGCTGTGCACATCACCAAGACTATGAAGAATATTGAAGTTCCTGAGACAAAAAATGCAACATTTCAGTGCGAAGTGTCTCATTTCAATGTACCATCGACCTGGTTAAAGAATGGTGTGGAAATAGAAATGAGCGATAAGTTCAAAGTAGTTGTGCAAGGCAAACTCCACCAGCTGACTATAATGAACACAAGCCATGAGGACTCTGCAGAATACACCTTTATCTGTGGAAATAATAAAGTGTCGGCTACTCTGACAGTAAACCGTAAGATTTCTTCATTCATTTCTGTACCATATATCCATAATTTTAAGTTAACCTTGCATAATTACAGATGACAAGCTAAGCACCTAATAGTTAATATTAATTGGAATGTGTATATTGACAATCATATTCCTCTGCAACTAAATTATTGTTTTCCTTTGTTAGCAATTTTAATAACATCCATGCTAAAGGATATGAATGCACAAGAGAAAGATACAATTACCTTTGAAGTAACAGTGAATTATGAAGGTATTACTTACAAATGGCTCAAGAATGGCAAAGAAATCAAATCAACTGAGAGAACACAAATAAAAACCAAGCAATTGACACACACACTTTCAATCCGAAATATTCACTTTGGTGATGCAGCAGAGTACAGTTTTGTTGCTGGATCAGCATTGTCTGCAGCAACTTTATATGTGGAAGGTAATTTATTTGTGGTTTTGTTTATGTAGCACAGTTAACTGTAAAATTGGATGTTTAATATATGCAATGCAGTGTATAATCAGTGCATGTCCTTCTATAGCTCGGCACATTGAATTTCGGAAGCACATCAAGGATATCAAAGTCACCGAGAAGAAGAAAGCCACCTTTGAGTGTGAAGTTTCAGAACCAAATATTGAATTACAGTGGATGAAGGATGGTGTGGAACTCCAGGTTTCGGAAAGGTAGGTGTCAGATGTGCACAATATTTGATAAATCAATTTTGTTCACTAATTGTGTTACAAAAAGCTTAATGTTTGATTTTAATTATTTTCTTTGCTTATTTTTTAACAGAATTAAGATGCACAGTGAGAAATTTATTCATCGCCTCACCATTCCTGTTACAAAAATGTCAGATGCTGGCCAGTATTCAGCAGTTGCAGGTGGAAATATTTCCACTGCTAAATTGTACATGGAAGCAAGACACATTGTCATTTCAAAACCTGTTCATGCAGATATCCAGGTATAATGTATTTGCTTTTTTATTTAAAATAACAGTTTTTACAGTTATCATGAGGAACAGTGTAGAAATTGAAAACAGAAGAAAATCACTGAGTTTTAAACTTTCCTACATTATCTTAACAAAACCTAATTTTCTGTAATCAGGTCGTTGAGAAAAAGAAAGCCATTTTTGAATTTGAAGTTGATGAAGATGATGTTGAAGCTCAATGGCTCAAGAATGGAACTGAGATCAACTTTGAAGTTGAACAAAGATGCAGATATATAATCCAAAGACGCGTACATCGCATGACCATCACTGATACCAGAGTTTCTGATTCTGGCGAATACACCTTTGTGGCTGGCAGGAATCGGAGTTCTATGAATCTCCTTGTTAACGGTACATACAAAGCAACAATTACTTGCTGTCACAAAATACCTTTATGATACAAATAAGTAGCGCTTCTCAAGGTGAAATCAGACAAGTGTGGATGCTGGACCAAAGCAGAAGGTACCAGGAGAGTTGAGCAACAAATTTGTTAAAAGTTGGGTGTTAATGAATGTCTAAAAGGAGAAATAAATAGTGAGGCAGTGATGTTAGGAAGAATATTGCAGAACTTGGGGCTAAAACTACAGCTATTAAAAGAAATGGCACGGTGAGTTCAAGTTTAGACATCAGCCAGCTATGGTACAAGTGTAATTAGAAGTAGCTTGGCAGACATCTTTACCCGGGCAGACATGGATGGAAGTTGATAGACGAATGTGTGTGGTGGGGGTACAAGAAAATGGTTGATCATAATCAAATGGGAGTGTAAAGCTAGGAATAGATTGTGAGGTTAAGGGAGCTGATGTGAAGGGGAGGTTGACAGCACCATGAAATCAGGAGAAGAATGGAAACAGTGGATAAGAAGTCAACAGATGAGGAGGTTGAGGGTGGAAAGGTAGGAAGATATTTTTGTAAGAAACTAGATGTGCAACTAATTTATTAAGAATGATATTGGGGAGTACTTGGAAGTGCACGGTGAAATAGGGCTGAGTCAGGGGAGGTCATGCTTGACAAATCTGCCTGAATTCTTTGAGGAGGTAATGAGCAATTTAGAGGAGAGCCAGTGGACATGGTAGCATGGTGGCTCAGTGGTTAGCACCGCTGCCTCATAGCGCCAGGGACCTGGGTTTGAATCCAGCCTCGGGTGACTATCTGTGTGCAGTTTGCACATTCTCCCCGTGTCTATGTGGGTTTCCTCTGGGTGTTCGGGTTTCCTCCACCAATTCAAACGTGTACAGGTTAGGTGATTTGGCCATGCTAAATTACCCATAGTGTCCAGGGATGTGTGGGCTAGGTCGGGGGTAAATATAGGATAATAGGGTAGCAGAATGGGTTCAGGTGAGTTACTCTTTGGAGGGTCAGTGTGGACTTGTTTGGCCAAAGGGCCTGTTTCCACACTGTAGGGATTCTATGATTCTATTTTTTGGATTTCTAGAAGGCCTGTGACAATCTGCACAGGAAGTTGTCAAAAAGAAATAAGAGCCCATGGTGATAGGGACAAGGTACTGGCATAGATAGAGGATTGGCTGACTGGCAGAAGGCAGACAGTGGAAGTAAAGGAGTCTTTTTCAGGTTGGCAGCCAGTGACTGATTAGTTCTGTAGGGTCAGTGTTGGGATCACAACTACTCACATTATACATAAGCTATCTGGATGAAGGAACTGAGGACATTGTTGTTGTTTGCAGATGACACAAAGATTAGGGGAGGAATAGGTAGTGTTGAGGTAGCAGGAGGCTGCAAAAGGATTTAAACAGGTTTGGAGAGTGGGCAAAAGAAATGGTAGATGGAATACACTCTGGGAAAGTATGTGGTTATGCATTTTTATAGGAAGAATAGAGACATAGATTTTTTTCTAAATAGGAAAGGCTTCAGAAATCTGAAGGACAGAAGAATTTAGAAGTCCTAGTTCAGGATCCTCTTAAGTTTAACATGCAGGTTCAGTTGGCAGTTAGGAAGGCAAATGTAATGTTAGCATTTGTCTCAAGAGAGTTAGAATACAAGAGCAGTGTTGTACAACTGAGACAATATAAGGCTCTGGTCAGACTGCAGTTTGAATATTGTGAGCAGTTTTGGGCCCCATATCTAAGGAAGGATGTGCTGGCCTTCGAGGGTGTCCAGAGGAGGTTTGCAAGAATGAACCCAGAGGTGAAGGGCTTGTCGTATAAGGAACTGTTGAGGATTCTTGGTTTGTACTCGATGGAGTATAGAAGGATGAGGGCGGTCCTCATTGAACCTTACAGAATGCTGAGAGGCCTGGATAGGGTGGACATGGAGAAGATGTTTCCACTAGTAGGAGAGTGTAGAACCTGTGGGGACAGCCTCAGAGTGAAAAGATGACCCTTTAAAACTGGGACGAGGAGGTATTTCTTCAACCAGAGGATGAAGAATCGGTGAAACACATTGCCATTGAAGGCTGTGGAGTGTACATTGAGAGTATTTAAATAACGATAGATAGGTTCTTGGTTAGTAAGGGGATCAAAGATTATGGGGTGAAGGCAGGAAAAGAGAGTTGAGATACATTTCAGCTATGATTGAATGGAGGAGCAGACGTGATGGGCTGAATGACCTAAATCTGCCCCAGTATGTTATGGCCTTTGGCCTTAGGTTGGCTGTAGAGAGCAAGCACCTTCTAATGGAGGAAGGAGGGTGAAGATACCATCAGAGATTGGTAGCTGCACAAACTGAGTTGAGAGCTGTTGATCTGAAAATGGAGACTGTGAGGATATGTAAAGGGAAGTTTATTTTAAAATTTTCAGAGATTACAGCTAGTGAACCATGAAACTGGAGAGGTGGCTATGGCCTGCAGCTGTTGTTGGTCTAGTTTTTTGGAGTCCTCACATTATAGGCCCTATGATTAACAATAATTAGCCTCCATTGAGCAGCACAGAAATGATTTGTTCCCAATGGCAGCATGATCAGTAATGAGACAGATTTAGGTTCATGGCAGTGGTCAGTGGCATCAAATTGCATGTCGGTCTACCTCCAATCTATACACCAAACATGTTTCAAACTCCACCGTTAAATTTGAATTTTAGTTTACTGTATCCAATGACTAATTGTATCTAAGAAGATCTTAATTCTTTTCTGCCAGCTAGTCAGTGATAATGTTCAGTCTTCGGCAATTGTAATCTTTCCAAGGAAGTTACATTTTTGAGCTTTTGTTCAAAAAGTCCCTAATTGTTTCTTTTCCATGGATGTTTTTAATGAACATGTTATGTTCTTCTATAACACGATGGTTGTGTTCTTGTGTAACTCTGCATTATAGAAAAATCTCACTTCAGAAATGACGCTTAATCACATTACAGCCAACACACATTTTAAAAGCCTGCGCTTTAGAAACAATGTCCCCAATTCATCAACAGTGTTTCAGTGAATTCACATTAATGAAACACGCGATATAGCAGAATGACCTGTATTTCATGCTGTTGGTTAGACTATTCTCTCGTGATATGAAGAAAAAGTATGTATGGCAACTGGATTGTAGACAGCAGAAGTAATTAGTATGTGGAAATCAGAAAACCAATGTTTTTACATGCTTCTCTGTTGTTATTTTAGTTCTTGAACCACCTTCTTTTAAGTTGGAGTTGGAACCTTGCATTGTGAAAGCTGGTGAACCTGCTCGATTCTGTGCGATAATAGTTGGCACACCAAAATTAGAAGTATCTTGGTTCAAGGATGGCCAAAAGCTCTCATCAGGATTCAAACGCAAGTTACTTCATGATGAGAATCAGTACACTTTGCTACTGATTGAGGCATTCCCTGAAGATGCAGGCACCTACACTTGCGAAGCAAGAAATGAAGTTGGTTTAGCTACTAGTGGTGCTTCGCTTAATGTTGAAGGTATATTTGAAGTAATTTATTTATTTGCATGTACTTTAATATACATAATGTCCTAATGTGAATACTGTCTATTTTTAGTTATATATAGGAATGGGAGAACTAAAGTTGATCATTGCTTATGATGTGATATGAGCAGTGGTGAATCATTAACCTGTTTGAAAGCAACAGAGAAGAAAATTGCACCTATTGTAAATGTTCCTTATTTTCTTAACACTCCTTTTGTACGACTGCAGATATTTAATGCTGGGAACTTTCTGTCAATAACAACTTGAAGTTCATAATTTTGCCTTGCAACAAGTCTTAATCATCTATTAACATTTTTTGTTAAATGTAAATGTAGTGTATCAATAGATTTACTTCTACTTCATATAAGTTTCAAATAATGCTTTTAATAAACTGAGATGTGAGATCGATGTTGTGAATTTATTATTTGATTTACAGTTCCAGAAATTGTCTCTCCTGAGGTTGAAGCACCAGTTTATCCACCTACCATCGTAAGTCCAATACAGGACACTTCTACCACTGAGGGAAAACCTGCTCAATTTCAATGCCGTGTTACTGGGACAGGTATGGTCCATGTTTATATTTCAGGGACATCCTTGTTTTTACTTCAGTTTTCTCCTTCCACTAAAAGGAGCTGATGTTTAGCAAGTTAGGGTCCTGATGTTATCTACAGTGTTCCTGCACTTCTCCCATTCAGCCATTTTATATGTATGAACCCAGATATTGTGCCATAGAGAGTGTCACAACTGAACTTCCTTCTGCTCACTTAACATTTATACAGTGGGAACATGAAAAGATCAATGATTCAGAAGGAGGAAAAAGTGTTATGGAATGTTAAGGACTAAATGCCAACAAATCCTGAAGACCTGATGGCCTACATCCTGGCATTCTAAAAGAGATCTCAACAGAGACATCACAATGTTGGTTATGGCTCTTAAAAATAAGCCCCTAGATTCTGAAACAGTGAATTGAAAGCTAGCTAACGTTACTGCAATTCAAATAAGAAGCAAGAGAGAACCCAAGAATCTACAGGACGGTTAACCTAGTGTAAATCATCAGACAAATACTGGAATCTATTACTCTGGAAGTCTCAACATTGCACTTAGAAAATAAGAGTACAAGCAAACAGAATCAATCTGATATTGTGAATGAGAATTGTGTTTGGAAAAATTGATAGAGGTTTTTAGAGATTCAATAATATTACATTCAGTTAAATTACAATTGGACTCATGAAGCTGGGGATAATACATTAACATGGCTGGATGTTTGGTTAATCAACAAGAAACAGAGAGGAGGGATCAAATTTTAAAATTGGCAGTCTGTGATCATTGCTGCAGTCTTAGCTATCTATGTTGATTATTTAGATAAAGAAATCAAGAATAATGTATCCAGGTTTGGTAACAATGCAAAGCTTTATGAGAATGTAAAATATGTGCAGAGATATAGAGAGGTTGAGTACGTAACAAGGTGGATGAATATGAAGTGGGCAAGTGTGAGATACTCATTTTGGTAATAAGAATAAAGAAGCGGCTTTTTAAATAAAATGCATGAGATTTGTAAATGTTGTGCAAGGAACATGGAAAGGTGGCTTAAAAGCAAAATGCTGGAAATGTGAAATAAAAACGGCAAGTTCTGGAGATAATCAGCAAATCTGGCAGCATTGTTTGAACAGCATTAGACCACTTGTCCCTTTGAGCCTGCTCCACTATTCAATAAGATCACGACTCAAATTCTATATTCTTGCATATCCTGATAACCTTTCATTACCTCGGTAAACAAGAATCTATTTTACAGAATCATAGAAGTGTTATTGAACTGAAAGAGACCATTCGGCCCATTCTGGCTGTATCATGCTCATCCCTGTTTTCTCCCCATACCCTTTCGTATTATTTTTACCCAGTGCCCTGTTGAATACTTCAATTAAACTTGCCTCCACCACACTCCCTAACTACTACTGAATGAAGAGAAAATTCTCACTTCAACCTTGCTTCTTCTGCTCATCGCTTTAAATCTATGCCCTGTTATGCTTGCTCTTTTTGCCAGTGGGGCGATTTCTCCCTATTTACTCTATCCAACTCACACATAGTTTTGAAAGCCTCCATCAGAGCTTCTCTCAGCCTTCTTGTCTCTGAGGAGAACAGTCCCAACTTCTTCAATCTATTTTTATAACTGAAGTTTCTCATCCCTGGAATCAAACAAGTATACTTCTTCTGCACTGTCTTCAATGTATTCACATCTTTCATATAATGTGATACCCAGAACTTTACACAGCACTCTAGCTGAGGTCTAAAAAAATGTTTTATACAAGTTCAACATCACTCCCTTGCTCTTGTACTCTACACCCCTATTCATATAAAGCCACGAATACTCTCCACCTGTCCTGCATTTTCAATGATCTGTGCACATAGATATCCAGATGCTCCTGCTTCTGTACCTTAGAATTTTACTGCCTATTTTATACTTTCAATGTTCTTCCTTCCAAAATGCATTGCCTCTTTCCTGCTGCTTACTTCTTTGCGTTGAAACTCATCTGCCTCCTCTGTCCACTCCACCAACTTGTCTATGTGCTGTATGTCCTTCTGGAGTTGTAGCCTGTCCTTTCCATAAGAACATGTTGACCCTGCCAGTGATGCCCATATTTAATGAATAAATTTAAAAAAACTTCCATCTGGCATTCTCTGATCTGAAAGAAATCAAACTTAACTTATCCAAGTTCTCCTCATGGCTAAAATTCTTAATTCCTGCCAATTTCCTGATAACTCTCTTCTCCAGCCTATGTAGTATAATCACTTCCTCCCAAAGCAGAATTGTAAGCAATACTCTAGCTGCAACTTAATTCAATTTTTTTATAAAGCTGTTAAACCTCTTATGGCTTTACTCTGACCTCAGCCAATAAAAGGAAGTATGCCTTCCTGATCATCTTATTTACCTGTACTATTTCTTTCAGGAACGTGTTGCATGCTGTCCAAGTCATTCTGTTTCTCTACATTTTTCAGAATTGTTTTCCCTTACTTAATTGGTCTTCCTCAATTACCTTGACTTCTTCTCCAAATTGAGTTCCAATTGACCAACAGATCCGTTGACAGCTTTCTGCATACCAAAGCTTTCTCCTGACCCTTTTCCACATGATCAATTTTTTGTATAAATTTGTATAATTTATTCATGCCTGTAGCAAGGAGCTTAGTGTAATAGTGATATTCAACAGACATCACTAGTGATTGAAACCAGGAGATCCCTGGTTGTTTTTCTCCTTCCTTAGCTGGGCTGAAAGGCCTACTCCTCCTATTTCTTATGTCTGGTCTGAACATTGCTCTCATTTCTTAAAAATGAACTTTCATGCTAATTTTCTCCTTATCCCTGCTAAAAATCTTGAGTTCTTTCCACTGGAACACAGTTCACAAATACAAGCAACTCCTACTGTTTTACAAAGGGGGAGATTGCCAAACTTATGAACACAGACAGCAACCTTTGGCAGGTTACTGGAACATAAACATGTGAAAGCAAGTGACTATCAAGCATCTGAGATGTTTAGATGCTAATGGATCTATGATGTAATTTCTGGAAATGAATGTGGGATATTACTGAAGCTTCATTTATGAATAGGTTTGTGCTTTGTTTTGTGAATTTAGCATATATAATATAGTTTGGTAGTTGGTTGGGTAATTAAGTATCAGAGAGAGGGATAAAGAAACATTTTCAAATCTATGATGTGTCAATGACATACCAGAAATTTTTTCATGGGTCCTCACCTTTTCACTGTATATTAATGACATAGATGAGAATTATAAATATTTGAGTTTACACATAACAGCAAGTTAAGAGGCACAGTGAGTTATGTAGAGTAGAGCACATTAAAAAGGGGCAGGCACTGTGTGAGTGGTGAAAGCTGTGATCGACGGAGTTCAGTGTGAGATATTTTGATATGAGAAAGACAAATTGGAATCTATTTTAATGGTGAAATTTAGGCTTCCATGTACACAAATTATAAATGCAAAAGTGTATTTAGTAATCAAAAAGGTAACACAACATTGTCTGTTATTTCAGAGTGCTCAAATCATTTATATTTTATGGCACAGAATGAGGTTATTTCTGATGCTGTGCCTGGGCTTCCTCTTTTATAGACCAGTTATTCTTAGTCCAATAGCACATTTGCCAATAGCCCTGTAAATTCCAATCTTCCAATTCTCAAATCCTTTTCGACACGCTTATGGAATCAGCTTCTAGTACAGTCAGAAAGCTGCAGATTTTGACAACTGTGAGTGAAAACCATTCTCCCCATCTTCCCTCTAGATCTTTTGCCAGTGAGTTTAGAATCATCAGCTCTAATGATTGATTCACTTCTTAGAAGGAAGAACTTTGCTTTCTCTAATGCTTTCACTATCTTGAAAACTGCAACTTAATCACTTCTTGATCTTCTATGTCCAAGGAGAGCCATTGTTATTGTTGCAAATTACTTTCATTACTAAAGTCCCACAGCCCAGATAATCTACCCAATGCCATTCTAATTTGAATCCTTCCTGAAATATGGTGCCCAGAACGGTCTGCAATACTCCTACTGAGGCCAAGCCAGTGGATTTATAAACATCAATATGCATCTTTTTGTTTTTATATTCCATGTTTTTATTGGTAAACTCAAAGAACCCATATAGTATTTTCCAAGTGACTGTTAACTTTGTGCTGGATTATCGTCTCTAAGAAACCTTTCCAGCACGGTAATTCTCCAATTCTCTAGCATTGCCTCTCATCTCAGAAAGCTTGTGGCCAGTGCCTCCACAATTTTCATCTTTTCTTTATTTAGTGCCATCTTGAAATGTAGAAACAAAGAAAGAAGGATTAGGATTAAACCATTCAGCACATCAAGCCCATTCAACATAGTCATGGCTGACACTCTACCTCAATGTCACACTCCTATTCTCTCTCCATACCCGTTGGCACCTTGAGTTCCTGCGCATCTTTCTACTTCTTTCTTAAATATATTTGGTGACTTCACCTCCACATCATTGTGTGGTAGAGAATTCCCAAGGTCCCAATGCCTCCAAGTGAAGGCATGTTTCCTCATCTCAGTTTGAAATGGCCTACCATGTATCCTAATCCATGATTCCTTCTTCTCTGTCTGGCCCTTGTGATGTACAGAATTTGGTGTCAACTTTTATTTGCTGGTATTCCTCTGCAGTGCCTTCTGGATGAAAGATTATCGGGATATACAGGCATGTAGAGTGGAGGTAAAAATCAGATTAGCCTTGACCTTCTTAAATGGTGGAGTAGACTTAAAGGGCTGATTCATCTATTCTTGTTTTTGGATTGGATGTTCATATATTTATGACATAAAATTCACTATATAAACATCATACAGGGTGTGTAAAATTTGACTGCATAGCACCAGTAATTTTAGCATGAGAATACTGGTTTGGTGACAAGACTCTTTCCATGACACAAACACAGAGAATGGTGGAGAAACTCAGCAGCCCTGGCACATCTGTGAGAGAGAAACAGAATTAATCTTTTCACAGCTCTATCCCTCTATAGATACTGCCAGACCTGCTGAGTTTGATATTCAGCATTCTCTGTGTTTATTTCAGATTTCCAGCATTCACTGTGCTTTGCCCTTTACTACATCCATGGCAGTTGAGCACATGTACATATGAATATGATAGTGTGGGATGTTCATATGTGTAACAGGCATATAGACAGAAGACAGACCGTAATGTTTCTCTGCATACAACACTGACTTGATGCCAACAATGTCATTTTGAATCTTGCTGCTATATTTCCCTCTTCATTCTTTCTGGGTATCACTAATAATTCCAGCATTTTTTGCACTTCCCTAATTGCTCTTGAACTAAATGGTTTGCTATGTCACTTCAGAGGGCCATTAAGAGTCACTGCTGTAGGTCCAGACTTCCGAGTGAACAAGACCAGGTAAGGACAACAGAATTTCTTCTTTAAAGGACATTATTGAATCAGATGGGTTTTTATGACATTTGATGGTGATCGTTAGTGGCACTAGCTTGCATTTTCAGAGTTTTATGAATCAAATTTAAATTATACCAACTGCCAGCTATGTTCGAAGAAGTCATATCAGACTCAAAACATTATCTATGTTTGTCTCTCCACTGCAAGACCTAATGAGCTTCTTCACCATTTTTTGTTTCCATCCCCAGAACATTAGCTTGGGGCCACTGGATTGCGATTCCAGTGCCATTACTACAACATCACCATCTCCCCAATGCATCTTATTCAAGATTCTCAGGCAAAATTATATTCAGTGGCAAGTCAGGCATTCTCACCAGTGCTATTAAAACAGATCATGAACATTTTACAGTGACCTTGTTTAAATTTTTGGAAGTGCTGAGCATTTGGAAGAGTTGATAAAATCTGTAGAGTGAGTGCTGCACATGGGTCAGGCATTACATGTGTCCACAGAGGTTCTAAGCACCACTTTCTCCCAATTGTGGGACATTTCCCTGGACTGCTGGGTGAGAGGGAGATGGTGTAGATGCAACAGCAGTGGAGTAGCAAACTTGAGGAGAGAATAGGGAACAGGCTCTCAAAAGGAGCTCTTAACAGTTATGATCACCCGGCAGCATTTGTCCTGTCTGCAACTAGGCCAGGAAGAGGCACCTGCAGTTCGCCAGAGAGATCATCACAGAAGTGTGTGACAGCTTGGATTCAGATCTGCAACCTGCAATCAGGATGAGGCCAGGGTTTTCAGTGACCATGAAGGTGACCGTAGCATTCACTTTGTTCAGGTCTAGATCCTTCCAGGCTGGCACGGGAACATGGCTAACATTTCCCAGTTTGTCATTCAGTACTGCATCAGAGAGAAGACAGAGGTTCTGTCTTCAGCGTATTTGTCCGAATTGAGGGAGACAGGAGGAGTATGCATATAGCTTTTTGCAGGATAGTGCAGGTTCAGTCGACCACACCGTTCTGGCTTTGTGAACTCTGCACCCCAGTGATGATATGTACTGAAACCATTAAGTTTTCCATTCATTCAATACGGATTTATTATGTAACCATACTCAACACATCATCCTAATGAATGGCTTCTATCCTGGGTGTAGTCATGAGGCATTTATTCTATGCCAGATTTCAGTTGAAACAATCATTCAGCCAAAACAGAGACAGGAATCAAGGACAATGAGTTTTATGTTGTTAATAACACCCCCGGGCAAACCAACCACACAAGGTCAACATGCTGCTATGTGGACCATCATCATGCAGATAGCAGAGTGCTAAAACAATGATTACGCTGTCGAGATCATTCTGCAGGAGCCCTTGTACTGGCCAGAGCAAGAAGCCACCTTGGTTTGATCTGTTCCTTCCTTTAAAATCTGGTCATTATAAAGACACAGCCTTTAATTACCACCAGGGTTATGGCAGGGACCTCAGAAGGAGGAGTAAGCAGATGGGAGAAAGGGAGCAAGAAGCCAGCCCCATCAATGTACCATCTGGGCTTTGTCCAAGTGCATCATTTGACTTTGTTTCTCATGAATCAAACAATTAATCTCCGTTGTTTAGAAAACCCATGCCTTCCATCCATTTGTATTGGATCATCAGAATTTCTTCAATCCTAAAATAAAAGCCACCGGGAAGTAACCATCTTACAACAACTTTGTTCAACATAGCATCCAAATACTTGAATTAATCATCCTTCTGCATTTCCTTTGGGCCTATCTTCTAAGTGCTTTGGTCTGCCCTAGTGCAACTATTTATTTCTACCTCAGTGACAGCACAGTAATTGATGGAAGAATGGCTCTTTGCAAATGCCTTGCAGGACAATCTGGAGCAGCTCTGGGATTTGAAAGCCTGGCTTCACACCTCAGCATGCTCAGTGGTAAACTGAGCTGGCTGGCTGAAAAAGCAGCAGGGCCACTGGCAGAATGGCAGTGGTTGGAGCACGAACGCTGACATCCGGAGGAAGCACAGCAGGTTTGGGCTGCACAGTCCAATGCTACTCCCTCGGGCTGGTACCTAGGCAATCCTCTGGCTCTGCTGCAAGGTGGATTGTTGGATCGAGAGACTCTGCAAACCCCTTTCAGTACCTGTATTGTATCTGCAACCGTAATGGCAAATTTCTGAACCTTCATCATGAAAGCTGAGATTCGGTGATCTCACCTTGAGTTTCCTTGGCAGCACTGATATGCTGGGTGTAGCCTTCTTGTGCTGCCACTGAAACTAAGATATCCCAGACATGGTTCATGGTTGGGTCCACAGATTTGCTGCCATTTCCCCTTTGGAAAAAATATAATGCAAACTCTGCTCAAAAGTCAATTTGGAATCCGACCTCTTCATGTTTCTTGCCATTGGTAATGTGAGTGTGGCAGGTGCTAATGGATGAAGAATTTTTATCTGCATGACCTTCAACCTTTTTGGTGGAGGGTGAAGTATGAATTTAGAAGGTACTAAGTTGGAATTTACTGTCAGCCTCAGTGGTTTTAGCCCTGCTGCTGGTTACTGCCTCAGTGATCACTGCTGCAGTAGTGGAAAGCACGGTCTCCTCTATGGGATAAGCAGATGCATAATTGCACACATCCCACAGCCTTCACTGAGTTGCTTTCTTATCTATTAGAGGCCACCATGTCCTGCAAAGAGTGGAAGCTGTCATTGTGAATGTGGTATAAACTATTTGAATGTGGTGCAAATTACAGAACTGACAGTGTGTGCAAGCTGCAGCGTGTAAGTTTGGGGTTTATAGGACTTCAGAGGGTATGAGGGTGAGCTACAGTTGTGAATGTGAGGTATGAGTTCTAGTTGATCATGCTTGTTGGTAGGCAAGTAAAGGAAATGTGGTAAAAGGAACATTGTGTGAAACTAATGGCACTTAGGAAATGACATTTGAAGCTGAATTTTCCAACCCTGACTGTTCACATGTGAGACTATTAGATTTATTTTGGCACTGCATCCAAATGCTCAAGGCTAGGTTGTTCTCGCTGACTTTGCAATTTGTTTGAATGTGAACTCCAAAATCAAGACCTTCATCATGGTACCTGAGAGTGTTGGCCTGTTGTACTATATAGATTCTGCCTAATCTTTGACTGTCTTTAACCAGTTCAAGCCCCTGCTGTAGTCAAAATACTGCAGATTAGGTTTGAATCATGGCCTCTACTGAGACATATAGCCCCTCAACAGTGCGTTCAGCACTGGATTGCATGCCCCCAAACTTTAATATTACAGTGCCTACTCTCTGTATTGCTTTCATTGGTTACAGGATAAACATTTAGATCATGATCCCTGCAGCCAGTTTCCAGGGTATTCCACTCCAACTGCCGGTTGTTTCTGCAGTTATGTTTTATTTCTCTAATGCCATTTTCTAACCACTACTTAGTACAGCTGGTCCAATGTTTCTTTTCTTTCTCTGTACATTATAACCTGCAATATTTAAATGACAAAAGTTTATTTATACTGTGCCTGTAACACAGCAAAATCTGCCAAGGCATTGAACAGGAGTATGATAAAAAAACACACTAAGCCAACCTTAAAATATATATTAGAACAATGATCTATTGCCAAAGTGATGTTTAAGAAAACAAAGATGATTAGATTAGATTAGATTAGATTCCCTACAGTGCGGAAACAGGCCCTTTGGCCCAACAAGTCCACACCAACTCTCTGAAGAGCAACCCACCCAGACCCACCCCCTACATTCACCCCGACTAATGCCCCTAACATTACGGGCAATTTAGCATGACCAATTCACCTGACCTGCACATCTTTGGACTGTGGGAGGAAACTGGAGCACCCGGAGGAAACCCACGCAGACATGGGGAGAATATGCAAACTCCACACAAACAGACAAAGTGAGGGAATTTTAGAGCTTATGTCCCTGGAAGCAGAAGGCACTATCACCGATGGGTAAAGCATTGAAACTTGGAATGCTCAAAAAGTCAGACTTAAAGGATCACAGATATTTCAGAGGATCGTAGGACTGGAGAGGTATCGGTGGAGCAAAACCATGAATGGATTTGATAATAGGATTTAAAGATCAAAATGTAGCTCAACAAGGAGACATAGTAGGTTGGTAAGTGCAGGAGTGAGTTAGGGCATGGACAGTAGAAAATTGGATGAATGTTTATGGAGATTTGTGGAAGGATGGTCAGGAGTGCATTGGCATGATGAAGTCTACAGAAGAGCTTCCCAAAGTGGGCTTTGGAGAATTTTGGGGTCATGGACTCAAAGGCACTAATTGCTGCAATGGGAGTTCTAATCACATTATAGCAGCTGGTTACACGTCCATTCCTCCCACTCCCACTTCTCTCATGTCTCTCTCTAATTTCACGCTCACTGTTCTCAGTGAGGGCTCACAGCAATCATCAAGCGTTGAAATGGAGTCTCAGAAGGAAAATGTTTGTGAAGCACTGAGCTAGAAGTAACAAGAGAATGAATAAATGAGTGTTTCCACAGCAAGTGAGCTAAGGCAGTGGTAGAATAGAATAGAAATTTATTGTCCTGTGTACTTTTATACAAAAAATACAGTGAATCACTTTACAAGTCGCCCTACCATGATGTCTATATTAATGACAGAAGTCATACGTAATAAGAAAAAAGAAATTACGATAAACATCATCACAGTTCTGTTAAAGGCGGAACTGGCTTACCTTGAGGAAAGCAAATTAAGGAGCAATGGAGTACCTGGAAGACACAGCCAGGACGAGACCACCACACTTGGCCACTAGAATATTGGGGCGGAAGCCTCCACAGAAGAAGACGAACATTCTGGGCCGAGACCACCCAGCAGGCCGTTGGAATACCTGGAAGGTGATGCTGAAGAAGACCTCCACACGGGGTCGAAATCTCCATGCCTGGACAAGACCACCACATGGGGAGACCACGGCACCGGGCCAGGACAAGGAGAGCTGGCATCAGTATTGGAACAGAAAGGATCTGTACCATTGAGACTGTCTCTACCTGAACCGAGCTGGGACCAATGTTCTAGCAGAGAGGGAAAATAGGGTGGTCAACAGGACTTTAAATTGATAAGTGTGGGGAAAGGAAGGGTAAAACTCCATGAAATATATTGGCAAATAGGAAACAAAGCAACGGGTTAACATCTGTGCGAGTGGATTTGACTGCATGGAAACATATGAAAAAAATGAAAAGAAAGGAAAACTCAGGAGACGTTATTAAAGTCTCCAGAACCCAAAATAGGACAGTGTGCTTGGAAAGGGTTAGGAATCAAATTTCAAGCACACCGGATAAAGGGATGACAATGAAAAGAGGGATGGTAAATACAGGACTCAAGGTGTTGTATCTAAGTGCACAGAGTATACAACATAAGGTAAATGAGCTTGTGGCACAGATCGAATTTGGCAGGTACGATGTGGTGGGCATCACAGAGACATGGCTGCAAGTGATCAGGATTTGGAGCTAAATATCCTATCGAAAAGACAGGCAGGTGGGCAGAGGGGTTGGGGTTGCCTTATTAGTTAAAAAGAAAGAAATTGAATCAATAGCAAGAAATATAGGGTCAGATGATGTAGAATCTGTTTGGATAGAGTTGAGGAACACAAAGGTAAAAAAACCCATAATGGGAGTTATATACAGGCCTCCAAACCGTCGACCTGATGTTGGGCACAAGAAATACCAGGAGATAGAAAAGGTGTGTAAGAAAAGCAAGGTTACAGTGGTCATGGGGGATTTCAATATGCAGGTGGACTCGGAAAATTAGGTGGGCAATGAATTATAAGAAAAGGTATTTGTGGAATATGTACGAGATGACGTTTTGGAGCAGCTTGTGGAACACACGTGTAATATCCCAAAAATTCAACAGAATTGGCGGGGGTGGTGTGGATATATGTGGTGCAGTGGTGAGGATGGTGGCCATCACCAAGGAGAAGGTGCGAGAAAAACTGAAAGGTCTGAAGATGGATAATAAATCACCTGGACCAGATGGACTACACCTCACCTGAAGGAGATAGCTGAAGAGATAGTGGAGGTATGGTAGTGACCTTTCAGGGAAGATCCCCGAGATCTTTGGATATTTACCTTATGTTATATAGTGTGTGTGTTTTGATACAACACCTTCAGTTCTGTATTTACCATCCCTCTTCTCATTGGAAAATCACTAATGTAATTCGCTCCCCCCCCCCCCCCCCATCTAAGAAAGGAGTGAAGCAAAAGAAAGGAAATTATAGGCTGATAAGCCTGACCTTGGTCATTGGTAAGATTTTGGAGTCTATTGTGAAGGATGAGATTTCTGATTGAAAGTTTATGATAAAATAGGGCAAAGTCAGCATGGTTTCAACAAGGGGATGTAATACCTGACAAATCTGTTAGAATCTTTTGAGGAGGTAATGAGCAGTTTAGACCAAGGAGAGCCAATGGATGTTATCTACTTGGACTTTCAGAAGACATTTGACAAGGTGCCACACAGGAGTAAGATAAGGGGCCATGGTGTCAGAGGCAAGGTGCTAGCATGGATAGAAGCTTGGCAATCTGGCAGAAAGCAGAGAGTGGGGATGGAAGCCAGTCACTAGTGGTGTTTCACAAGGCTCAGTGTTGGGACAACTTTTCACATTGTACTTAATGATTAGATGAAGGAACTGAGGGCACTCTGGCTAAGTTTACAGATCATACAAAGATAGGTAGAGAGACCGGTAGTATTGAGGAGATAAGGAGGCTGTGAAAAAATTTGGACAGGTTAGGACACTGGGCAAAGAGATAGCAGATGGAGTACAACATGGGAAAGTGTGAGGTCGTGCACCTTGGTACGAAGAAGAGAGGCATGGACTATTTTCTAAATGGGGAGAAAATTCAGGCGTATGAAGTGCAAAGAGATTTGGGAGTCCTAGTCCAGGATTCTCTTAAGGTTAACTTGCAGATTGAGTTGGTAGTTAGGAAGGCAAATACAATATTGGCATTTATTTTGAAAGGACTAAAATATTAAAAACCGGGATGTACTTCTGAGGCTATATAAAGCTCTGCTCAGATCACATTTAGAGTATTGTGAGCAATTTTGGGCCCAATACCCCAGGAAGGATGTACTGGCCTTGGAGTGGATCCAGAGGAGGTTCATAAGAATGATCCCAGGAATGAAAGGCTTAACAAATGAAGAACATTTAAGGACTCTGGTCTATACTCGATGGAGTTTAGAAGGATGAGGGGGATCTAATTGAAACTTACAGAATACTGATTGGCCTGAACACTGTGGATGTTGGGAATTAGCAGGAGAGACTAGAACTTGAGGGCATTGCTTTAGAGTAAAAGGAAGATCCTTTAGAATGGAGTTAAGAAGAAACTTCTTCAGCCAGAGATCGATGACTCAATGGAACTCATTGCCACGGAAAGCTGTGGAGGGAAAGTCTTATGTCTCCTGTGTCTTATGGCTATATAAGCATCCTTCATGAGGATTGAAAGATATGTGATTGAAAGCTACCAACACTAAGGTTGTAACAGACTGGGGCACCTTCAGACTATTACTAAGAAAGGGGATGAGGCTGACAGTGTCAATCCTGTTCATAATGCAGTTATGTTTCATTTATTCCTTTTATATCTAGTTCCATTCAATGAATTGTCTCTAGATTCCTAGTTTTGTGTTGGATACTGTATATATTGTTTAACTCACAATTTTAATTTGTTTTCTTGCCCACTTGCTCTAATTTCAATTTATTTTATACTGATATAATTTATACTTACATTTTAAAATCTGTAACTTTATCTTTTCCTGACCATTTATGTAATCCTTACTACTTTCCTTGATCTGCCTTTTACTCTCAGTTCCTTCACCCACCTGCTCAAGTGCAGTTAGGGATGTGCAATTCACAAACTGTGAATAAATAAATAAACGGTTGTTGTTGGCAGTCTACCATTTAAATGAGACCCCTTCTTCCCCACACCACTCTCCAGCCTTCCTGATCTGGTCAATTCAACCTCAGATCGCAATCCTGAAATTTGCATCAGTGAAGTTTTGCTTTTTAGCTTAACCTCTGATACTAATTAAGCAGGGTCCGCTCAGTGACCTTGCCAATGACATTGGTGTGACGTGGAAAGAACAAAATATTTCTGCTGCATTTTCTTTTGCAGTTGTTCATGAAGAAAACCTTTATGACACAGACAACACATTCTTTTTGATGCTCTGTTATGACTATGAAAGATTCTACTGTTTCCTACTTATCATGTAGCCCCTGATGATGACTTTTCTCTTCCTATTTTACGCCCTACCTTTTGAAATTTCCTGCTCCATGATAGTCCAGTTAGCATTCTGGCATTTGTGATTGCTGCCTTCATCTTTACTCCCACAAATTGCAGATATGTTGCAATGTCGAATGCCACTATTTTCAGAGCACTTCCCCACTTTTCCCCTACATTCCTCCTTCCATGCTGACTGAAAATGATACGGTTGTTCTTCTCCGTGCGTAATTTCCTCGGAGCTATGTCTGGGGTCTATCCAGAAGTTTATATCCCTCTCCGTGTTTCAGACTGAACTATGCAGTCATGCTCGTGGAAACTGACCTGGGACATCTCATGATGGATACATTTCCTACATCGTTCAGGCTAATCTTAATGTCCACAAGTTCCCATATTCTGCAGTTTCAACATACAGTCTATGCTGCAACAATCTTTATTCATTATGGTCAGCAGTGGTTTGTGTTTACTGTGAATTGCATTAACTGATGTTTGGATTATAATAAGTTGATGCATTCAATTCGACTTCAATTTTGTTAATTATTTATTTTAATTAAGCATCTGTTTATGCATTATATAAATGTGCCAGCCATTTATTCAGTGAAAATTGGATATTGGTAATATTGGTTGTGCTACACCTAATTTACTTAGTGGAGGTGGTGGCACTGTGGTAATGTCACTGGTCGACTAATCTAGAGGTTTTAGGCTAATACTCTGGAAACATGGGGTCAAACCACCTTGACAGGTGGTGAAACTTAAATTCAATAAAAGTGTGGAGCTAAAAGCTGGACTGATGTGACTGCATCAATTGTCATAAAAACCCATCTGGTTCACTAATATCCTTTAGGGCGGGAATCTGTCCTCTGTGATCTGGCCCACATATGACTGCAGACCCTCAGAGATGTGGTTTACACTTAAACAAATGTCAGTCTTGCCGGCAACACCAACATGCCAATGAAAGAGTCAAATGAAAAATCCTTGATTAAGGCTATTTGATCTGTCTTCTTTTAAAACCTAAATTGTATTGCTTAAGACGACTAAAACATAGGAAACACCAAACAGTAATTCTAAGGTTCAAATGCATACCGTTCTGTGCTGACTATGATGTCAATTTTGTGTTCTTTCTTCTGTTTATCTAACACTTAAGCAGCAGATTTCTTTTTATAGTGTGCTTCTTCATGCCCCATATTTTTCTTTGCTGCTCAGATTCCCATTGTTTTTATGGGATGCCACTTTCTGCCGTTGCTTCCTTTACATGCACGACAGATTTTTGGGATGCTCATACTTCTTTCACATTTCAGCTGCAATATTTCAAATTATAAATACTGTACTATTATAGTGAATTTAATTATGACATATTTAGGCTCATAGTTCATAAAGTTAGGATTTGTTGCCAAGATCAACTTGGGGCAATGTGTTTTGATGAAACTGCATTTATTTCAAAAATATCTTCAGATCTAAAGGTTACATGGTACAGTAAGCAGAAGGAGATCAAACAATCACGATTCTTCAAAATGGTTCAGTTTGAAGATACATATCAGCTGGAAATTGCTGAAGTCTACCCAGAGGATGAAGGAATCTATAAATGTGTGGCATCCAACTCTGCTGGAGAGGTGTCATGTACTGCAAACTTAAAACTGGAAGGTAAACTAATTTAATCATTTTTGGCTTTACATTGCTACATCTTTCATTATTTTTACATCTCTGTTTTCCTGATATGAACTTTGAAGCATTTTCTGCCTGTGGTTGTTCTCATTGTTTGACATTGCCTGCATCATTCTTTTCTAAACATCATCACAATTTGGCCAGCAACTGTGTTCACTTCTCGGGACAGCATGTGCATTTTGTGCTTGTACTGCTGAACACCATTCCACCTTACCTTTGTACCTCCCATTTGTTGAAACATTTTCATCAGCTTTAGACCTCATCAAGCAACTCACCTAGTCTACATTTCT